>NW_028250415.1:0-320987 GCF_964263255.1 Lissotriton vulgaris
TGGGCATTCTCTGTTCTGCTCAGTCCTCATTGTAAGGTTTTCCTGCTCCAGACTCATTAATCGGCCATGGTTTGACGTTTCAGATTCTATGCCTTCATTAGACCTGTCTTACAGGGATAGGCCATAGCTGACTAGACTCTTCCAGGATAACTAGTACATTTAACCCTGCCTCAGGACTGAAGAAAGGGCAGGCCTGTAACGCGAAGCCCCTTCATCAGTGGTGGTACAGTTATCACCACTCTGACACTGCCATTGGTTGCAATATTTAACTATTCAAGAGGGCTACCTATAGTGATAAAGTTAACAAGGGTGTCATGACCATCAAAAACTTATGATATCTGATAAACTCTCTCACAATTTTCGTGAAGTCTTTTATCTAATGTACTCTTCATTCTTTAGTGGTTGTTACCTCACTTGTCACAGAAGGACCAGAGGTCAGAGAGGAGCTAATGATCGTGATGGTTGAGGTTGTTTGCCTCCAGTGCTCTGAGGTCTGTACTACTATGGTTCGAATACATTATTATTTGATTAATAAAACTCATTACAATGATGGACATGCAACAACAAAACATATGTCAGACAGTTGCTAAAATATTTACACATGGGGCAGTAAAAAAGAGCGTTAACTGAGCTTCTGTATCTTTACTTACATTATTTCCTCATGCTCTTTTGAAAGCAAGCATAAATGTGGCTGTTTAATCCATTATTACTGTCACGTATAAATAGCAAATAATAAGAGGGTATGATTATTAACAGTAAATAGTTATTTAAAAACCTAATCAACACCCATCAGAATATACAAAGGGGGTCATTAGGATGACGGGCGGAATTAGTCCGCCCTCCATCCTATCGGAAATCGGGACCGCCCGCCATAACGGCGGGGGTCCCGTGGGGGGTATTAGGATGTGCCCGCCACAGTGGCGGGCACATCCTGCATTTTTATCAATGATAAAAATGCACATTTGCATTTACATTAACAAAGCGGCAGGCACCACGTGATGCCTGCCGCTTTGTTAATGTAAATGCAGGGGGGTACCACAGGTACCCCCCGTGTGCACCCTCCACCTGTCCTTCACTCCGGGGGCCCGCAGGGGGCCCCCGAAGTGAGGACCGCATGCTTTTCAGTGGCGGCATCGCCGCCACGGAAAGGCATCCTTTTTGGGCAATGCTAATATGGCTGGCGGTGTCTAATAGACACCGGCACCATATTAAACCTTTTCCGCCGCGGCTGCAAGGCGACCAGGGCGGAAAAGCGGCGGACGGTCTTTCCGTCCGCCGCGGTCACCCCCGCCATGCTAATGTGGCGGGGGGTGATTAAGGGTAGGATGGCTGGCGGATCGCGCCCGCCAGGCCGGCGGGGGCGATCCGCCTGCCATCCTAATGGGCCCCATAGTCTCTATTTTTTCATGCTGTTTAAATGTGGACTCCATTTAAACGAGAGGTCCTTTTGGTTAAGACAGAATTAAAACAGTGATGATTCATTTGAGTTTTAACATCATACTAAAACAATGGGGCAAGACACTAGTTATTGCTAAAAAAAACTACTAACTAATCCACTGATGGTACAATTCTATTTGTGAATAGATAAAAACCCTACATAAGAAGGTAGAAAATTCAAAGTCGCACAAGACAAAGGACAATAAAAGAACAATGTGCAAAATACCATGTTCGGCCACTATCAAGTAATACAATAAAGTAAACAGGTCAGCAAAACAAGGTGCTTAGTTCTCCCCAGTGTAAATTAACAATTGTTGGCTTGCTGGCTCGGGAAACAACTTTTACAACGCAGTCATTACATCGCACTACCTTTACATAGCATTCATTACATCGCAACATCCTTAACATAGCATGTCATTACAACGCATGTCATTACAACGCATGTCACTACAACCCATACATTACATTGCAAGTCATTACAATGCATACCATTACAATGCATAGTACTCTTACACTATCCAACACTTACCCTACTGTTGCCCTCAATGGAGTTAGAATAGTAATTATTACCCCTATACTATCCAACACTTGCCTTAAATGGGATGTAATGGTATGCATTGTAATGGTATGCGTTTTAAAGGTATAATGCGATATAACGGAATGCGTTGTAAAGGTAGTTTCTGAAAATGGGATGTAATGGCATGCAATATAAAAAGAATGCGTTGTAAAGGATGTTGAGATGTAAAAACTGCGTTGTAAAGGCATGCATTGTAAATGTATGCGTTGTAACGTCATACATTCTGCTGGCTCACACAGTTTGTAAGTCTTTTTATTGCTCTTGCAACAAACTTGGTGAACCGGATGTTAAGTACTGGATTATCCGGGGTCGTGGATGCAAGGATGGCTTGTCGACAGGAGCAAACACCAAGTTTGTTCCATACGCCCCGTAACAGGATATTTCGGTTGTTGAGCAGTGCGCGGCAGAGATATACCACATGCTCAATTGTTTCCTTACTGCTCCCCATGCACGTTATGTTAGTGTTTGTGCGGCGCCAGCCTGGCAAGTGGTACAGGAATGGCTCTGAGGGGCCACATTTTTTTTTCCACAACACTGAGTAGGTGCATGATAAGTGAGACGCCAAATACCCTAGCTTAAACTCTGACATGACTGACCAGGCATGCTTACGTTGTACCAGTTAGGCTCTGTCCGAGTGGAAGGACCAGAAGCAGACATTCCTTTTAATACAAATTTTGAGTGCCTTCTGCAATGGGTTGGAGTTCCAAATTTCTACTGCATCTAAGAGTTTTAAGGAATCTTGCAGGTAGCACCAGTACGATCTCCCAACTGAATGGTTGAAATTTCCTGCCACAATATAGCCTCCAAGCTTCCTTCTCTGGAAGTGCGTAGCTTGTTGCACAACCTGATGAATGATCTCCTGACCATAAAAGAGAGAATTGAGGATTTTTGCCTTCCTGACGCTTATATGAGGGGTCAAGCTTGGGACAGATAGCTGCCTTTAGCTTCTACCTCGTCTCTGTGATTTGATAACAAGCCCCTTCTGTCCATGTGGACCCCTAGATATTTATATGGTGCAGACCTATCAATACTTTTAGCCTTGAACTGCCAACCACCGCCTTGGTATTTCCTTAACCCATAGGTGATTGCCCTTGTTTTTGGTATACGGAGGCAGCCGATCGAGTAGTCTCTGCAAGCCGACCCTGGTGTGGCTGAGCAAGACAGGGTCATCTGCATTCAGTAAATTGCTGACTCTGGACCCGGCCAGTTTTGGAGGATGGGACTTGACATCAGCAAGTAACTACGATAGATCGGAGATGAAGAGATTGAAAAGGAGCCAGCACACAACCTCGTTTTACTCCAAGTGATGTTTGTATTGTTCTGGAGATATGGGATCCGTCTCAAAGTTTTATATGGATCCATGTTTTTGTGTGTAGCTCGATTATGGCTTGTAAAAGCGCAGGTGGAATCCCCCATTTCTGCAGTTTGGACCATATTAGGAACCTGGCACGCTATCCAAAGCGGCCTTGAAGTCGACAAAACAGCTGTGAATTAGCATTCCTGAGGCCACTGCTTTATCCAGCAGGACAGATACTGCAAGCAAGTTGGTTATAGTTCCTGATTTTGCCACAAATCCTCTCTGATTAAAGGGTATAAGGTAAGCATGGGCGGAAAATCCGTTTCGCTCGCGGATTTTGCGGATTTTCGGGAAATTCGCAATCCGCGAGATTCGCGAATCTCCCGCAAAATCCGCAAATCTGCGAGCAGCGGATTTTGCTCGCACTGCTCGCACTGTTCGCGTGAGTTCGCGGCTTCCCAGTACAACTTCGCGCCCCGCGAATAAGTGCTAAATTGCAGAAATACGATCTTAGCAAAACTGAAACTACTTACCAGGTTCAAAAGTTCAGGCTCATCATTAGTAGCCATTTCCTGTAGTGCTTCCTGAGGGGCCCCTCCAGAGTTCAGTTGCCAGTTGCAACTATTATGTGACCCTGCTCTGAACCTCAGAATAGTTACACATATGCCACAAAGGTCCTGAATTACAGCTAAGGGAGACAAGCAGGAGCCAGGCTGGAAGTTAAAATCCATTAATCAGCCCCTAATTCATTATTGTCAGTTGGGGCAGGGCAGGTGTTGTAACTAATTTTGCAACAATGAAAGCACTTAGCAAGTGCAAAAGATCACTAATCAGGGCGCACTAAGGAAGCAGGTGCCAGCTAAAAAAATATTCTGTGACACATTAATCAGCCCCAAATTAATTCAGGTCACTTGAGGCAGGGAAGGTGTGCTTTGCTTTGCCGAAAATAATGTACACTGGACAACCAGAGGGTGTGGTGATGAAACAGAGGGTGGCATGGGTGGGCCAGAGGGTGGCATGAGTAGTCAGAGAGTGGCAGTGGTGACAGAGAGTGGCAGTGATGAAGAAGAGTGTCCCAAACAGGCTGGACACGTAGAAACAACAAGTTCGCGAAACTTGCGACCCGACAGGTAAGTTCGCAATTTGCGAAAGTGTACAAAACCCTCGCGAACTGGCAGAAACCCGCGCAAACACAAAAAAAAAATAATCCGCAAATTCGCGAGAATTTGCGGATTTTGCGGATTGCGAGTTCGCAAATCCGCAAAATTCGCGAACGCGAGATTCGCAAAATTCGGCCATGCTTGGTATAAGGTGATTTTTTGTGGCCCCAATATGCCAGATCTTGAAGGAGCAGCTTAGCGTAGTATTTAGATTCAACAACCAGAAGGGTAATCATCCTATAATTTTTGGGATCTGACCTCTTGCCACCTTTGTAAATTGGATGTATAATGGCTCCACAGCAAGATTCCAGTATTACCTGATTGGTCCAGCAGTAACTGAATAGATGTGCCAGATGTTTGGTCCAAAGGCTGGTGTAGACCATTTGCCACTGGAGCTCTGTCTGAACAGCCCTCTGTTATAATTTGTGCCTTTTTGTTTTGTTAGTGTTTCTGGCGATGTGGGTACCTGTTGAGGAAACTCTTCATGCTGGGCTGGGAATTCGATGTCAGATACCAATGGGGTCCTTATGTTCAGTTCTACAGGTTGCTCAAGTGTCCCAGCATAATTTACACCTAGGGGGAGCTGCGATTGGTGAAGATTGGTTTGAAGGGCCAAAGTTGGAAGTTTGACCAGTGAACCTTCTTCTTTTTCTGGTTTTTCAAAGTGGGTCATTGGAAAGGATACCCATTAGATTTCACAAATGTTCGCACTACTTTGTCCTCCTTTGTTGTATGTTTTCCCATTAACAAGCAACCAAAATAATTTGGGGTAAAGGGTTTTACTTGCGTGTACCAATTTTAGCCATAACTGCTTAGAACATTTACTATTCTCTAAAAGACCGTGGCTATTGTCTTTTATCTTGTCTGAAAGAAAGAAGTCATCAATAAAGGATTTGAAAAGATTAATTCTGCTGAATTTCCATTCTTGATTTTGATATTTGATTCACAAATGTTTAAGTTATATCAGTTACTTTTGTCAAACTTTGACCTGAATTAAGTTGGCTGGACCACTGTGTTATATATGGAATTTAGAGATACTGGGTATCTCGGGAGAATTAGGGGTATTAAATCTCCGGTCCCCCTAGCATCTTATGCATTTGAATAGAAAGTACTCCACTAAGGATAGGTGCAATCGTCTTTGCCTCAATCCCCGTCCAATTTGAATTGGTAATTTCCTAATTTCTGTCAGCGCCAAGGTGAGAAACTGAGGAAGAGAGGACATACTATTGATTATTGGCGAGCAGCAGCATATCGCTTGAGCCATGTTAACATTAGATTGTGCTTTTGTAATTAAGGTGTTCAAGCCTTCCAATTTGTTGTCTACCCCTGCCATATATACTGATACTGCTAATGTATTTAGAAGGTCGGCTTGTAGATCAAGTTTATCTAAATGATAGTTTAATGCAGACACTGTGGATTGTAGGGTTTGCAGAAGCTGGGGCCAGCAAGTAATGGGCTTGGTCGCTGCTGAATCGTGACCATCAATCGTGACCTTCAATCGTGTCTGCTGTCCTACTGAATTCTGTCTTTAAGGAGGATAAACCCAAGAGGGAGAGTTCATTAGGCTCTCCCAGTGCTTTGCCTGCTGTCCGTTGTGGTGTGGCTGCCTTTCCCTTGCGGATTGTTAGTGTTTCTGCCGTTGTGGGTACCTGTTGAGGAAACTCTTCATGCTGGGCTGGGAATTCGATGTCAGATACCAATGGGGTCCTTATGTTCAGTTCTACAGGTTGCTCAAGTGTCCCAGCATAATTTACACCTAGGGGGAGCTGCGATTGGCGAAGATTGGTTTGAAGGGCCAAAGTTGGAAGTTTGACCAGTGAACCTTCTTCTTTTTCTGGTTTTTCAAAGTGGGTCATTGGAAAGGATACCCATTAGATTTCACAAATGTTCGCACTACTTTGTCCTCCTTTGTTGTATGTTTTCCCATTAACAAGCAACCAAAATAATTTGGGGTAAAGGGTTTTACTTGCGTGTACCAATTTTAGCCATAACTGCTTAGAACGTTTATTATTCTCTAGAAGACAGTGGCTATTGTCTTTTATCTTGTCTGAAAGGACTTCAACTTCTTGCCGGACCCGCTCCGCGGGTCCCGCTTCGCCGTTTGGCCGAGAGGAGCTTCGAGGATAGACTGTGGAGGTGCTAAGGGCGCTGGTAAGTCTTGCAGGGCTGCGAGCAGTGTAGTCAGGGACTCGCTATCCCAGGAGTCCCTGATAGCCCGTCAGCAAACACCTGGGCCGCTCTCCCTGCAAGCCCCGCCCCCTCACTTACGAGGTTAAAAACTCTTCATTCCTTCGCCTCTGTGGGACCCACCAGTGCTTTGCCTGCTGTCCGCTGTGGTGTGGCTGCCTTTCCCTTGCGGATTGCTTCAACTTCTTGCCGGACCTGCTCCGCGGGTCCCGCTTCGTCGTTTGGCCGAGAGGAGCTTCGAGGATAGACTGTGGAGGTGCTAAGGGCGCTGGTAAGTCTTGCAGGGCTGCGAGCAGTGTAGTCAGGGACTCGCTATCCCAGGAGTCCCTGATAGCCCGTCAGCAAACACCTGGGCCGCTCTCCCTCCAAGCCCCGCCCTCTCACCAATTACACCTCCTTAAAAGAACGCTAGCACCACCGCTGCGCGGGAGCGCCGGGAGAAGCCCGGGACAAGGGCGGGGCCGTTTGAGGCCGTTCGAGGACTGAGAGGACTGGACTGGCCCACCCCCCTTGGCTCAATATTCTGGTAACTAAATCATTACCTGAGGGGGAATAGATCTACTCTCGTCACAGTGCCCCAGTACTATGGATCCAAGGGTAACCCGTAGCAAGTCCTCTAAACGTGGGTCACCAGTTAGTGGCCCCATGGATGACTTTATAACCCGCACTAACATAGCTATAGACAAGGAAATATCTAAGCTCCAAACCCGGGTGTCGCTAGAACTAGACGCCGCAAGAAGAGTGTCCCAAGTAATTGCACTTACCAAAAAATCCTCCCTAGGCCACATAGCAACCTCTGTTACCCCTGAGCGCCCAGCTCGCCCACATTGCATAGTCGCTCAGGCAGATATCCATCATTCACCGACCCCGGCTAATCCCATATCTGCATCAGGAAGTAAGGTTGAGGATACTCCACTGACACCTCTTAGTGTGCAAATCCCTACTCCCATTGTATCTTTCCCGAACCTGCCCCACAACATCTCCAGTGGCAAACAACCAAAGAGGAAACGCATTTCTCGCTCAGCTTATTTTCGTAAGAAAGCGAAAATTGCTGTTCCCAAAGATCTGCCCACGAACAACATCACAGCATCTAATGCTGGAGCTGAGTTTACCCCTAATACCCAGTCTTGTAGTGAGGGACAGGGAAACAATGCATCTATTCCCCTCCCTAATACTACAACAGGCGAGGACCCTGAAGTAGACGGGCTAACTAATAACAATAAAGAGTTCATAGAGGTGGTTTGGGACACACTTAAAAAACTTCTGTCACCCCTGGACCTAAGACTATCAAGGATAGAAAACAATTTGTTAGAAATGGAGAAGAGCATTATTGCGTTGGCCACTCTTGGGTTGAAAAGTCTGGAAAACCAGGGCATTATTGCAGCTGACCCAATGCCACAACCTACCGCACCCCAAATCAATCTAGCTTCCCCTTCAGCACCACCTACAATAAAACCTGTTCCCAAACCAAGGACAGTCACGGTGGAGCAAGCTCGTGTTAAACCAAAGGCACCTCCACGAGGCTCCACACGTAACTTGCAAAACCCCAAACACGAAACATCAACTAGTCCGGTTCCCAGTGAAATTCAGGTCCCTCCAGTTAAAGATAACTTTAGAGGTGGCTATATTGACCTCCCCCCTGAGGCAAACGACTATGTCGTTGTATTGACGGGTGTTCCAACGTTAGGTAATGGCCAATTTGAAAACCACTGGTCACTTAAAAATAAAATAATGCACTGGTTAGATGTCAACAGACCTATCCCCAATGGCAGAAAAAGTAGGGTATTGATGGTTCGCAGAACCCCCTGGGTAGGGCCAACGTTGAAATCCAGTCCGGGGGACTGCATAGTAGTGACCTTCGAAGATCCACACACGGCGCACTACATTTGCAGTTGGCCCAGTAATGACGACTCCTTAGTCAAACCCAAGCCATTATCCTTTTTCTATCCTCCCCGACCTAGCTGTAATCAGGGGGACAATTGGACATTGGTTCAGCACCATCAACGGCCGAATAAGTCCCGGGGCCACAGGGAGACCTTGCTACACTGGAATGGCCTATCTACCTATAACAGATTTGGTGGTCTTGAGGAGGTGGATTGACTCCGTGTGCAAGCAGCCAATCAACCTCGAAAGGTATTCTTAACTTCGCGAAGGCATCATTCCACTGATTGTGCTGCCCCTGAATCTGCAACAAGCCGAGTAGGACGTTCCAGCAACGCAAGGGTTGATGGTGTGACAATGTCATTGGACATAATAGCAAATTGTAACAGGGAAGACTGGCCAAATCCGCTTTGCGTGACCCTCCCTGCATCCACTTCTCTTGAACAATTGGATCCTTCCTGCTCTGCCCCCTATGTGTCCTCCAATCTCCCGCAAACCGAGCCGCTTGCGAGGTCTTCAAAATCTGTGGGTGCGACTGTTTCTCCTATGCCGATGATTATTGACCACATCAGGGCTTCTCCACCAGCTGACTCTGTCCTAAAAATTCTATCTTGGAATGTGGCTGGTCTTGGTCGCAACTTTGACATCCCCGAATGGAGTGACTTCCTGGAACCCTTCCACATCTGCCTCTTACAGGAAACTTGGTGTCTGGAGCCAAGACACCGAGTGGGATTCTCCACTTTTTTTATCCCCGCAGTCCAGGAACAAGGATCCAAAGGTCGTCCGTCAGGCGGCCTTATAATATGGATTAGTATTGCTTTAGGCTTTAGGGTAAAAGAAAGAAACACCCAATCTTCGGATCTCCAGTGGCTAACGGTAACACACAAAGGGGGAAAAAGATTGGAAGTCTTTAACATCTACCTGAGGGGTGCCAAAGGCGGTGCATCCCACTTACCATCCACAGGCCTAAACTGCAACCTGGCCGCCTGTGATGCGGATTCTCATATATTGCTTGTGGGGGATTTCAACTGCTGTTTTGAGCCCTTGGCCAATGAAGACATCTTGGACACTTTTGAGGAGGACACCAGGAGAGGCATTCCCATTTTGAATCTTGCCCCGATCCCCAAATGGTCGCAAAATGCAATAGAGATTAATGCCCTGTGCATGGAGCATAACTTGCGACCGACAAATGGCCGATCCAAATCTGACCATATGGGCGCCCACACCTATAACAGACAAGATCACACGTCTAGGATTGACTATATCATGCTTAATTACAACCTCTGGCAACACCATCTAGATATGGAGGTTATAGTGTCGGGTGATAGCGACCACAACCCCTTATCGCTATCTATTTCATCCCCTTGGCAGGCTGAAAGGCAAGGCCTAACCGGTCATAAGTGGAAATCCTCCCATGAAATAGTCCCTACAAATTGCAGCAGGCGGTTAAAGTGGGCCAAAGTCTTAGCAGACGATACAAGAATTGCCCAAGCGGGAACAATTTTGGAAGAGGTGGAGTCCCGGATGATCACTTCTAACCAAAATGATAACAAGATCCTACCTCTATTTACTAAGACTGTTCTGGCGCTAAGTGACTTATTTATTGTTCCCCAAACCACACGAAGGGGTATTTCAAAATCATTGCCTAAACAGTCAGACAAGTGGTATACTCCAAAATGTCGTGAGGCCAAGAAGGAACTTGTTGTGACATTAAAGTCTAAAGATGCGGTTGCTATTAGGGCTGCTAGAAAATTTTATAAAAAAATCATAACTGAAGCCAAACAGATTTATGATTCTAATTTTTGGGGAGATCTAGTAGAGGCCAGCACTAGTAAGGATGCCAAGAGGTTTTGGGACCTATTAAGATCTAGGGAAAAGCCCATAGACCAGCAGCTAACATGCAACATTACAGGGGGTGCATGGTTCGAACACTTTTCACAACTGTACTCTGCTCCCTCAGGTCCAGCCCAGGTAGCTTGCCCATTTATGGGTCTTACAACTAACCTCCCGTGCTATGATGGCCTATTTACCAACTTAGAAGTAGAAAAGGCAATCCAATGCATTGTCCCGAACAAGGCAGCGGGTCCGGATGGAATCCCAGGAGACCTAATTAAGAACTACCCATCTCCTTGGAGTAGACTAATCGCCTTGCTTCTGAATGAAGTGATGTTGGGTGGAGTCTTTCCTGACTCTTGGAGGGGCGCTGAGGTCGTACCTATTTTTAAAAAAGGCTCTAGGGACGACCCAGCGAACTACCGCCCAATTAGCTTATTGGATTCTTCTCAAAAGGTAGCAGGGAAGGTGGTACTGGGCAGGATCATTGAGTGGGCAGATGAAAATCATATCCTGTCAGATCTCCAAGCAGGCTTCAGAACAGGAACAGGCACAATTGAGCAGACGTTCCGCCTTCTAATGATCTATTGGAAAGTGGTGGTGCTGGGAGGGGGCAGTCTGTATTTAGTCTTCATTGACCTGCGGACTGCCTTCGACCTGGTACCACGCACGCTCCTATGGAACGTCCTCGACGGGTTAGGCCTCCCCCCTTATTTACTGTCACTGCTTGTTAAATTCCACGATAGGAATTTTGCCCAAATTAGATGGGGTAGACAGGGAGAGAAAACATCTCGTATCACCGTGGACAGAGGCGTCCGCCAGGGGTGTGTGCTTGCCCCCACTCTGTTTTCTCTCTACATTAACGGAGTGGTGGAGCATCTCCTACAACAACCATCAGATGCACCCACCCTGGCTGGAAGGAAGATCCCAACGCTTCTGTTCGCCGATGATACCCTCCTAATTTCAAAATCACCGATGGGCATCCAATCGTTGCTTTCTAGGTTTCAAACCTTCTGCAACGAAAGGGGTTTGGCAATAAATATAGGCAAAACTAAGTTTTTAGTTCTTAACCCGCCAAAAAAATCTGTTTATCCCCCGGTCCTGGATTCCGTTCCACTTGATCGCGTGAAAGAATTTGACTACCTGGGTATACGCATCAGTGATACTATGAGCTGGAAGTCACACCACCAAAAAGTCTTCCTTACCCACAAAAGGGTGGCAGGTGCGTTGCTCAAGGAGCAGCGAGCATCACCATCAAAACCTATTGGGGCTCCCCTAGATATCTATAGGGCAAGGGTTGTAAGTGCGGCACTTTACGGTGCTGAGCTGTGGGGCACTCAAAAAGTTGACACTCTAGCCCACCTTGAGAACAACTTTCACAAAGATCTAATGGGTTTGCCCCACAGCACACCAACAATTCCATTGCTGATAGATGCAGGTACCCGGGCAATCTGCGACCAAGCGAAACTACGCCCACTCCTGTTATGGTCCAGAATCTGGAATGTGCAGGAATTAAGTAGTTACGCAGATGCCTTATCCGACATTTTGTCATTACCGGGCTCTCACAAGATTATCTGGCTTAGGGAGGTTAAAAAGCTGCTCTATAATTTAGGCCTAGGAGAGGCTTGGTCCACTAAATCTGTACCCACGAAACAACAGCTAAAGAAGGTCTATTGGGCATGGGTAGACAGTGAGAGGGCACGATCCACAACCCATTGTAAATCTGTAGTTTTGTTTTTGTCAGCCAAGGAGCTACCGCTAAGGGAACCTTATCTAGACACCATTCAGAACCCGAGGGACAGAGCATTGTACATCAAGTTCAGGTTGGGGGTGCTTCCATTATGTGAGTTTACTTCTACATGGAAACCGCCCGCTCAAACTGTACCCTATTGCCCCTTTTGCGATCTAAGGGTAGAGTCTGTGCCCCACATGTTGTTCGAATGTAGTGTCTATGTAGCCCCGAGACGTAGGTGGTTGAAGCCCCTCTGCAGAAGTTTGGGAACTCGCTCTCACTTGGAAGCCCTGCGTATTTTACGTACAGATGCTAGACCCTTATTCTCCATTTGCATGGCAAAATTCTTGGGGTGGGCTTGGCGTCTAAGAACTGCAAGAAAACTGTTAATCCAGTAAATGGGCCCATCCACCTAATATGCTGTTCTGGATATGAAATGTTTTTATGTTGATGATTGTTGTAAAAATGTTTTTTAAAATGATGTGTAAATGCTTTTATGATATGTTTTTATCGAATAAAGCTACTACTACTACATTAGGCTCTCCTGACTTTATTTCAAGGGGCTTGTGATGAGCCGAGGCAGGAGGCGTCGTTGGAGTAAGTAGTTTACAGTTTACTGGTGAAATCCTGGTCCATTGTGCAGCTTGAAGGCTAAAAATGTTATTGTTTCCAGGAATATCTATGTTGTTAGTATAAGGATTAATTTCCTGCTCCGAGGGTGACCTCAGACTTATGGGAGAATCGATGCTTGAGATGGTTATTGGCGGGGAGCTTTATTCCTTGTTTGGTTGATGAACTGGTAATGGAAGATGAGGCGTGTCTCCTGCCTGGGTGACTAATCTTGACCTGTATTTTACTGGGGCAGAAATTTCATCCCCTTTAAGATGGCCATCTGAAAGTGTACTGGTGACCTAGTTGTGAGGCTGCTCATTGATCATGGCCTACAATTTGATTGGTGCAGGGTCTGCTCTGAAGCATGTTTGAAAAGACTGTGCTGATGGGGACAGCGTTTCGTTGGGGTTAATTAGTTGACTACCAGGATAGCTAGGTCTAGCATCGAAAGGCTTCTGACGGAGGTAGAGATGGCAGGGCAATCACTCAGAACTCAACAGTCACCCAACAGACAAAATAATGTTATGTCTAGCCCAGTACTTAATTTTGAGTAAGAAAGAAAATCTTTTAAACTGTCGTCCAAAAAATACCACCCAGTTCAATAAAGATACAATTGAAGTTTCAATTTACGATCCACAGAATAGTGCAGCATATCTCTGACTATGGTCCCCGGTGGTATGATATGGGCATAGGTGTCAATCAAGCACAGACTATGGGTTACCCTACTGCCTACTGTGTAGATTAGTTCAGTGGCTTTTGCTACAAAGAGTTCACACTGGCAAAAACTATACTGTTCAGATTGCAGATTTCTCTGCCCTGCTATACCTACTCAGTGGTGGTGTGCTCGCAGTACCCGCTCCTGTAGCACAGGCTTCAGGTATGCGGAGCTGTGGGGCAGCCTCATTCGAGCAAAGGTCTGCTAGCGCTAATCAGTTTGTCAGGTCTCCAAGGCGCCACTTGTCTTTGGCAGTTGTGAGCTTCCAATTGCAGTCAGATGCTCGGTGATAAAAGTTGTAACCGCAGGGTCGAGTCTTCAGCAAATGGTCGTAATTGGCAGTTGCGTCTTTCCAGTCTTGGTCAGTGATCGTTGATGGTGGGTCTTCTAAGGGCAGTTCTAATGTCGGGCTCCAACAACACAATATTCATTCTCCCTTGAATGGTTTGGTACAACTCACTATGGGAACTGCTCAGGGAGACCCCACACAACACAGATGGCTCTAGTCCCCTCTCTGACCGGCAGTCAACATTCTGTGAATGTTTCTCATGCCGAGAATATGCTAGGCTTCTACCTTGGACAGGCTGTATTTTTTAATCACGTGACTCTCTCCTTTCTTCTCTCACCAGGCAGGCTTCTATCTGCTAGGCAGACCTTTGGCTCTTCCAGCAAGCAGTGCAGACTTCATATCAGGATTCCTGCTACAGCTCACCGCTCTTGACTATCGCAATATACGGGCATAACTCATATCACTCCTCCCAATACTTATAAATAAACAAACGTCTTGTATCCTGACTTTTGACCATATTACATGCTGTTTGTAATAGCTAGCTTAACTTGGTGTTCCCCGGTTTGTTTGAAAAGGCTTAATAGCTTTTACAAATATTTTACCATGCATATTCAAGGACAGGTTTCAGGCCCTATGGAAACATCCAGAAAATTCACCAGAATAAGCGTCAAGCAACCGGCATAGATGACCTCAATGTGAACCCTCCGTAAAAAAGCCCCCATCAGATTAATCGTCTGCACCTGTTCCTTCCTGAAATTAAATGAAATGAAAAGAGCATTTGTAAAGTGCGATAGCTACCCTCAGGCGTCCTAGCGCTGCAGACATCATGCTGAGTACACTACAGTTCAGGCTATTCTGGTTTGTTGAGAATCAGGGTTTTTAAGAGTTTGCGGAAGGTGGTTAGTTTGGGCTCAGATCTGAGTTGGATAGGGAGGGAGTTCCAAAGTCTGGCCGAGTTGAGGGAGAACGAGCGGCCTCCACATCTTGTTCTCTCGAACCTCGGTCTTACGGCCAGAAAAGAGGATCTGGATCTGAGCTGTCTGTTTGGGTGATTGGCTGTTATCAGAGTTTGGTTAATGGTGGCGCCTGTCTTCCAGAAAGCCCGGTGGGCGATGCACATTGCTTTAAATTCGACCATTTCCCTCACTGGAAGCCAGTGGAGGTCCTTTAGTCTGGATTTGACCGGGACTCAGCTGGGGATCTGGAGAAGGGTTCTGGCAGCGCAGTTTTGAATGATCTGCAACTTGATAAAAGTTGTCTGGGGTGCACCTAGATAAAGGGTGTTCCCGAAGTCCAGACGAGATAGGATCAAGCCCTGGACCATTATCTGTCTGGCATGGAAAGGCAGCAGAGGAAGGATCTTTCGCAGAAGCCTAAGCAGCCCAAAACAGGTGGCTGAGAGTTTGGCTGTTTGGCAGTTGAAATTAAGGGATTTGTCGAGCCAAATGCCCAGGCTTTTGATTCTGTCTTTGTGCACAGGGGCTGGTCCGAGGCAGGGGGGCCAGAATGGATCGATGGTGCTATAGATGGAACTCCCAAGGAGCATGAGCTCCGTTTTGTCCCCATTTATTTTGAGGCAGGAAGATGCCATCCATTCAGTAACTGCTTCCAGGCAATTTTTCAGGCACCTAGGTGTGGCTTGTAGGGGGTTGAGAGCCACCACTAGCTGAGTATCGTCCATGTAAGTGACAATTTTCACTCCAAAAGGGCGGACGATCTCGGCTAGGGGGCTCATATAGAGATTGAATAATGTAGGGCTCAGGGTAGAGCCCTGCGGCACCCCGCAGTCTAGGAGCTTGCTAGGGGAAACAAAGTCACCCTCAAAAACCTGGAAGGAGTGATTGGAGAGGAAGGACCTAAGCCAGATTATTGCCTTCCCTGATATTTCCTCACTGCTAAGTCGGTGTAGTAGGATGTTGTGACTCACTGTGTCGAAGGCGGCACTTAGGTCGAGGAGGATGATAGCCGCGGAGCCTTCCTGATCTAAAATTCTCCTGGCCTCCTCCGTCACTGCAATCATGGCGGTTTCAGTCCCATGTAGGGGGCGGAAAACCGTCTGGGTGGAGTCTAGGAGATTGTTGGTTTCCAGGAGTCACAGGATGCGGAAGGGAGTGTAGATTGTTTCGATTTTATGTAGATTGTTTTGATAAGCAATTAGAATGCAACCTTTGTAAACATTCTAAAACACCTTCTAGAAGACAGCCTCATCAAATTAATCATCTGCACCTGTTCCCTCCTATAAGCAATTAGAATGCAACCTTTATAACCATTCTAAAAAACCTTCTAGAAGACAGCCTCATCAAATTAATAATTTGCACCTGTTCCTTGCTACAAGCAAATAGAATGCAACCTTTGTGAACATTCTAAAACACCCTTTAGAAAACAGCCTCATCAAGTTAATTATCTGCACCTGCTCCTTGTTACAAACAATTAGAATGTGACCTTTATGAACATTCTAAAGCAGTCTTATTTAAAGACCGTCCACACTTCTCCTCTTCGCTTAGGCTCTTCGCCTGCTACTTACCTGTTTCCGACTTCCAGGACTCTTCTTGCCAGCTCCTTTGCTCCTCCAGCTTAGACCTCACCACAAACAAAGTCCTGCATTAGTCTCGCACCTGGATGGAAAAAAGAACAAGAAGAAAAGGAGAGACGCATTAACAGAGTTGATTTTACTAGGTGCTGAGCTCAGTTGCAACATTGTGCTGCAAACAAAGGTAACCAGTGTTTTTGTTCAACTTGTAAATACTGTTGGCAGGGCTCTGCCACAGGACTTGGGTGAAGCTAACCCCATCCAGAATTTGCTTGTGGGTTTGATGCTGAAATCATACTACCTACAGTTTCGAAAATGTTGATAAAGGAGCCTCTACGGACAATCTAAAGAAAACAAAACAACAACAAAACTGGATGAGATTTGAAAAGATTTAATGAGGTGATACCTGAAGATATAGAGTTAACATTTGACTAAAGCCTTAATATTTGTTTGTTTATAGGTACCATATCTGCCGGTACCATTCATCAGACTGGTGTGAGTTCAGTCTACATGCTCTCTCCATTCCAATCCCCTTCCCACTGGGATTTGCCACTGGAGCAGTGTCTCCTCCTGTAAACCGAGGGAAAGTCTTGTGAAGATTTGGGAACTACTGTTGCCACCCCATATAAACATCTGGGATCCAGGTAGGTGGCTTATGACACTTCAGGTGATGTTGCCTCACCTCTGTGAGACTGATGTTATGCAGACACCAGTCCTGGTCGCACAGCAATGCAAGTACCCTACAAGCACTCCTGACCTTGGTCAAGAGGAACTTGGAATTTGAACACAGTGGGGTAAATTGGATCCTACCTTATTGAATTCATTTTGCAGATAGTGGAATCAGATCCACTCCCTGAAGGTTTGAAATTGGTTTAGTTAGATTCTCTTTCAAATTTCATTTTTGGCTGTCTCTGAGACACAGCCTTTGTACTAGGTGATGACAGTCACAGTAGGCAGCAGTGAGGCTTTCTGCAGGAGGAGGACCCAAAACAGGGTTTCAATGAAGTGTGAGATCTGTTCACCTGACTGTCATCAGCGTTCCTGAAGCCTTAATAAGAGGCAGATGAAAGAACAGGTTCTACCAAGATAATTCCTGTCCTAAGAACAGAAACTGCTTATCCACCCATCACCATTACCATCAACTAAATGCCAGTGTGCAGGATGAACTAAATCAGCAGTCCTTTGCTGACAAGGATTTAATCTTCATTTTCAGAGAGAATTCTGTCCCATCCTCACTCACTTTAGTGTCTGGATCTTTACCCGCAAGCCACAGGAATGCAGACAACACACCTCCATTGTCATTGGAAGCTGTATCCATCCTCCACCTTGTACCATGCTAAACAAGTGGGTCAGACAGAATGGATGCCACTGGCCCCAGTACTAAGACTTTCACCATACGCAGATTTCTAGCACTTCACATGTGGAATACATCTACTGTACCTACATGCACTGGACATGCATACTGAAGGTTAGTGCAAGGTTCTGGGGCTCACACCAATTCAATACAGTAGACTGCATTCTCATCGAACACAAGAAAGAGGTCGGGTCATAACTAATGATCCAATAAACTTTATACGCTGCAACCACACCTTTAGGTGGCTAACTCAGGACATGGGAAGTAGCATCATCTCGGTTATGAGGGCACGCTTGGCATGCCTCTTCAGGTCACTGAACAGGTTCTGTTTTGGGTTTCAGGGAGCTATTAAATTACAGTTTCAGACAACACAGGAACACATTCCTTATTAGCACCAGTGATGCAAGGACACGACCCTCTACCAAGGAGTAAGCTAAGAGGTACAACCCTCTGCCAGGACTAGTGACACAATACAGGAGCACAACACTACCAGGACTGGTGTTACATCACAGGAGCACAACCTTCTACCTGTAAACTAGTGACACTTACAGGAGCACAACCCTCTACCAGCAGTTGAGACATAACTGACTCCACAACATTTTGAGTCCAGTCATTCTTAGTGACACAAGAGAGACGCACCTCTTTCCACTGTTGCAACCCTCCTATTCTAGCTAGGGCGAGACATACCTCACCTGATAACACACAGTCTCCTGCTCTAAGCCACAGTGTGACATACCTCACCTGATAACACACAGGCTCCTGCTGTAGGCCACAGTGTGACATACCTCACCTGATAGCATAGAAGCTCCTGATCTAAGCTACAGTGCGACACACTTCACCTGACAGTACACAGGCTCCTGCTCTAAGGTACAGTGTGATATACATCATCTGATAACCCACAGCCTCCTATCTTAGGATAGGACAGATGTCTAACAACCTCCTCACTCATCTTTAATACGAATCGCTGAGTTACCTGCAGAAACTGGTTCAGTAGCATTGATTTATCTGGTAATTCTCCATTTTGTAACATAATACACATACTTTCTGTATGTTTTTAAACGTGAAATTACCCAATCAGGGATTCCCCATCACTCTGAATGTCGGCCATTGTGGGATACACCCTCAGCATCTCATTCTGGACGAACACATCCATTTTCCTGGCAGGACAGGGGCAGCCTGCATTAAACATATCTTGTGTCTTTCATTCCAAATGCTGAAACTTCAGGGCCCCACTTCTTTTACATTCTATCCTGTCAGTCACAACCACTCACACTTGACTTCAGCCAGTCTCTCCACTCAGCCTGTCTCTAGGTCTTTGACTGTCTCTGCATGCAGTGGGTTTCCGTCCTTGTACTTTCTCCATGCATTGTGCTTCTCTGGAGCTTCACATAATCTGACTTCTCTACAGTTCGCGGGGTGCCTGAGGGAAGAGGAGGGCAAGAGTGTGAGAAAGACAGGAGATGGTAAAAGGGAAGGTAGAAAGAGGCTGCAGTTCAGAAATTAGGAAAAGCATAGTAGTGGTCTCATTTTTGAAAGAAACTATGAACCCCTCCACCCTCCCCCTGGACACCCACTCTAAGGATGTCTTGTAAGTTTTTTTTTATATCTAACCAGTTTTCTTTGCTTCTGACAGAACAAGCTAAGAACTGAGAAGAAGAAAATTGAATCTGAGTTTGAAAAACTGAGGCAGCTCCTGAAAGAAAATGAGCAAACACTGCACAAAAGACTGGAGGAGATGGAGAAGAAAATCACCATGGTAGAAAATGCAAATTTCACCAAACTTGACAATCAAATTACCTCTCTCAATGCCCTTATAATGGAGCTACAAAAGAAGTGTGAGGCATCATCATGGGAACTCCTGCAGGTGAGATACTGTTTGGGAAATAAAACAAAAGAAGGAAGTGAAATATTCATATTTTGTGTGCACCTTTAAATGTAAGAGCGGAACACACATGATCTCCTGCCAGGGTCAATGCACAGTGACCCCATGCTCTCTGACAGCCGCACACAATATATAGACATGGATAACTTACATTGTCCTACTTGATGCTGGAAGCCCAATTCAATATACAAACAGTGGAATCTACAGTGACCTCTTACAGTGTTATGTACAAGTTAATGCAACAGACAAAGCCATTCTAGTGACAGTATTTACCATATGGAGACCAAGGAGCAAAATGTTAAAAAAGCTGTATAAAAATGTAAAGCATAATGTGAGCCAACATTTTAAAGAATTGGAAAGAAACTACATTCCTCCTTTTCAAAGACGTTTTTTTTATTGCCGGAGTTTTATATAGCCCAAAGTTGACCCAAAGGCATCAGAATGCTTTAAATGAGCACCAGTTGCATTACAGATGGACACATTCACTTTTTGCTAGGCAGAGGGAGATTAAGTGATTTGCCCAGAATCACAGGATGTTGAGCGTCCCTGCCGAGACTTGAACCCGGTTTCTCAGCGTCTAGGTTGACCACTCTAGCCGCCAGACCACATCCTCTCCCCTAAGGTTGAAAACATTTCTGTTCTAAAGTGATTACTTTTCTTCTGATGCAAGTGTCCACTTAGTTTCGCGTGCACCAATGTCTTGTTTGGGTGAACAGCTATATAATTAGGCATTTGGAATAAGTAATGGCAAGCTCATTGTTTTTTTTGTTGCCCCAGATAAAGATGGAGATTGACACAGAAGACTCTTTAGTTTGAAGAATAGTGGCAATTTTATATTACTGGTAACCCTTGGTTATATCACAGAGCGTGCAAAATGAATGTCCGCAAATTGCTGCCCGGCAACAAAAGAAATTTGATTCATAACTGGATTATCTTTACATCCTAAATAGCAACCAAATTCCTTACCAATATGGCTTAGGATGGGATTGGAGGCACTATAACAGTGATGCTCTGCTCAAATAGGTTGATTAGTGTACAGCCAAGAAGCTTCGGGCCCTAGTCACAAAAGAATTCTGAGACAAAATCCTAACTTTACGGCTTTCGGTATTCACAAAAGGCATTTAGGAGTAGTAAAGTTAGGATTTTGTCTTACGTTTTCTTAAGTTTTGGTCATAAGACAGAATCCTAACTTAAGTTTAACTTAAGTTAGGATTTTGTCTTAAGACCAAAACGTAAGACAAACTTAAGACAAAATCCTAACTTTACCATTCCTAAATGCCTTTTGTGAATATCGGATGTCGTAAAGTTAGGATTTTGTCTCAGATTACTTTTGTGAATGGGGCCCTTTCTGAGAAATAGCTCCATGTAAAGGGCACTAGATGAGGGTGACAGAGAGCATCCCTTGGAGGACGTCTGAGAGCATCCTTCCAAGGGTGACAGAGAGCATCCCTCTGAGGGCGACAGAGAGCCTCCCTCCAAGGGTGACTGAGAGCGTCCCGCTAAAGGTGACTGAGAGCGTCCCTCCAAGGGTGAGTGAGAGTGTCCCTCCAAGGGTGACTGAGAGCGTCCTTCCAAGGGTGACTGAGAGCGTCCTTCCAAGGGTGACAGAGGGCATCCCTCCAAGGGTGACAGAGAGCATCCCTCTGAGGGTGACAGAGAGCAATTCTCCGAAGGTGGCAGGGAGCATCCCTCCAAGGGCGACAGGGAGCATCCCTCTCTGGTTCCACAGCCAGTTCAGAAACAGTCTAAGTTGAAGTTGCTGTTAATTACCATGACCTCTCAATCTTGGTACAAACATCTAATTTACCAATTAATCTAAACACATGTTCAAATGACATTCCTGCTTCTAGGAAAATGATAGATAGTAAACCTATGATTCCCTAGGTGACCAGCTTGGGAATCAATCAATCAATTAATCAGGGAATTGTAAGGGCGCTACTAGCCCATGAGGCTCTGAAGGCGCTGAGGGGGGGTGGGGGGGGGGGGGGGGGGGGTGAAGGAGGGGGTGCGCAGATCCGTTCAGCCGAAGAGCCAGGTCTTGAGGGTCTTTGTGAAGGTGTCCATGTTGGGGCGAGTCAATTCAATTCAATTAAGCTTTATTCGACTTTAAGTTGCAAAATCATAAAAGCATACAATCTTTCAGTTATTTACAATGAATAAAAATATACAATTTAAAAGTAGAATTAAAAATGCCAAATTGCAATATAAGAAATGGAGATGTCCCAAATTTCATCGAGGATATCATTCAGCACAGTTCAGCAGTTAAAAAGAATTTACAATTTACAATTTCATTATACTTTTATGGCTACTCCTTGATAAGCTTTCTGCGCGTGTCAAAATATATACGACCTCGTTGAAATGATCCTTCCATTAAGGTTATTGCAGCTTATAATACTTAATTGAAACACTTTATTACAAGGATAAAATAGAAGATTAAAAATAGGGGAAATAACTTAAAGAATTGATAAGCCGGACTCATTTAACAGAGGGGAGTCTCAATAACCCGCAGATATATGAATGCATAAAAACTCTTAGTCCCGCTTAATCATTCTAAGTTATTTCTATGCCTCACAATACATTTCAAAAGGCTGGTAACAAGTTTTTCTCCCTCCAAAAATTGTAGAAAGAGAAATGCGGGGAGGCATCTTCTAAACCCCATCTGCTTTAACAATGGTAAGCCACTTTGTTTTAAACTCACTATAGAACTTACAAAAAAGAATAGTGTGTATTGTGGACTGGTTGGAAGTACCGTCACACGGACAGGGGGGAAGATCTTTTACCCAGTTATTTTTTGTTGGAAAAGCAACTAACCGATGGAAAAAATTCAACCTAAACCGTACCAAAAGAAAGCGTTCGTAGCTAGTAGTGTTATAGGTTAGATATGGTTTAATGTCAAAAGTAGTTTGAATAACCAAAGTGTGTCTAACCGATGGTTTCATAACCTCGCTCGTAAGACGCAATTCTTCGAGATGGTTAAGACATTTTGCCTGGAAATCCTTCATGGTTACCTCACGGACTGAGAGGGGATCGTGGTAGAATTTTTCCCATCCTATGTCAGCTAAGAACTTTTTCACATATGATAAACATCTGGATCTTTGTACATTCTCCAGGGCCATGCAGTCAGAGATTATCATCTGTGAGAAGGTGGCTTTATCCGACGTCCAAATACGACGCCACAGTAAAAGTGGTTGGATTCTCACTATATGAGACATGTAGGAGAGTCCCAGCTCTGCGTGACATGAAAAAGTGGCTGTGCTCTTTGGGACCGATAGAAGGTACCTTGGAAAAACATTTTCCACCCTCTGTAGGCCATCTATTGCTACATGGCCCCAAACACCTGCCCCGTACAGTGCCACCGAAAGACATTTGGCTTTGTAGATCTTTGCCAATTCCAAAGGAGGTCTTTTCCCTAGTTTCCGCGAAAAATTGACAAGTGCTGTGGTAGTTCTAATAAAAAGGAGTTTCCTGGTTTCGGTTGCCGATTTCCAAGTAAGTTTGTTATCGATCATTACTCGTAGATAGGGATATTTTTGTGTGGTTGCGAGTTTTTCTTGATTCAGATATATATTCCTCATTTTACTTTTATGTCCAGTCCCCGCCTTCATGACAAATGTTTTCCCAATATTAATATTTAGGTCTAGACCTGCCATGAAGGTGGAATATCTATTCAGTGCCTTTTGAAGTTCAAGGGGGGTACGGGCTAGTTTCACTGCGTCGTCCGCGTAGAGCAACGCGGGAATCCGGCGGTTGTTTGCTGTGGGAAGGTCCTGGCACCCCTTAATCATTTCCTTCTCCAGACTGTTGGTGTAAAGTGTGAAGAGGAAGGGGGCCAGGACACAGCCTTGCCTGACACCCTTCTCCACTCTGAACGGCGCGGTTAGCTCTCCCCCAAGCCCAAACCTCACCCTTGCAGTCGCATCTGAATGTAATTCCCTTCAGAAAGTTACCAGGTTTGACTGGACCCCCATCTCTGCCAGAACAGACCACAGTTTAGCGTGGGAGACACAGTCAAACACGGCTGATAGATCCACGTAGACCATACAGAGGGCTCCTCCTTTAATATTAGCATATTTGTCTATCAGGAGTGACAGGTTAAGGGCTTGATCAATGGTCCCCAGCCCCTCGCGGAACCCGTATTGGAGATCAGATATAATCCTGCCCTCATCCGCCCAGTCCTGTAGATGCTTGAGGATTACACGGCCCGCCACTTTGCCAAGGGAGTCTAAAAGGGAGATTGGACGATAACAGGTTACCGACCCCCGGTCCCCTTTTTTAAAAATAGGAACCAATATTGATTTGGACCATGACTCCATAAGGCCTACCGCACATGATGCATTCAGTACCCTAGTCAATAGAGGGGTCCAGAGTTCCATCTGAGCTTTAAAGAAATCTACAGGCACCCCGTCTGGGCCTGGGGCCTTCCCACTTTTGCTAGCTTTCAAGGCATAAGCAACCTGGTCTACTGTGAATATCAAGTTAATGGGATAAGGGGTGGAGGCCTGGGCATGGGGTGTCGCTTCCTCAGTATTCGCATCCCCGATCACGTTAGAAAAAATCTTGGAGAAATGCTCAACCCATTCCTTTTCGCTAATAGCAACCTCTATTCTTGGTGTATCTGCATCATTATTCAAAAAAGGGGACTTGACCACTAGCCAAAAGGCAGCGGTATTTTTATGAGTGGAACTCTCATATAGTTGGTCCCAGAGTTGCTGTTTTAACTCGGTTTTTCTAGTCTATTGCGGAGTTGTATAATTTTCTTAGGGTAGTGATCTCATGGGGGACCCTAACTGTCCTCCGTAATGCCTGTTTTAACTTCGAATAGGCTACCGTGCAACTGAGGTCAAACCAACCCTTCCTCTTCTTTGATGATCGATTAGCTTTTACCCACAATGCTTTATTTATGGCTTTTACCACCTCTCCGAAGTTAGCGATAACCTCAGTGTCTGGTGTATCCATGTTCAGACATTTCTGGATGGGGAAGAGGGTACTTGCTAGCAATGTTTTAGTTATTTCTAGAGGGGTCAATCTTTCCCCACTTTAGCGAGTATCCATTAAGCCTGGCCAACGTCAGGTTGTTTTGTGTTAAAGTACTACAAATATTAATTTTAGAATTTTGTGTCGTCGGCAGGCTAACGCTAAGGGGGTAATGGTCACTCAGCGCAGTTGTATGTATAGTGAGTAATGATTCTATATTCCTCACTCCGTTGGAGACAAGAATATGGTCAATAGAACTTTGAAGACCCCGCCCGTGGAAGGTGGTAGCCATCACTGTGTCTGTAGAAGGGGGCTTGTTCGCTACTGCCAGATCCAGTTCAAACATAATTTCATTTAATCGGCTCCCTAGAGTCGTATGTCTAAAATGTAGAATGGGATTATTACTCATTGTGGATTCCACAAATATTCCTATTACTATCCTGGCATGGGCCCAAGGTAAAGTCTCCTCCCCAGATAGTTATAACCTTTGTTGGTGACCTCCTTGTTTTAGATAGTAGTAATGCACCAATAAGAGATACTAAGTTCGCTGATTCGCCCTCCAGGAGGTTATTATGAAAATTTACCAAAAGGAGGGTCTCCGTTTTATTTACACCAATATCAAGAATCTGAAAGTTGTTTCCAGTTTAATAGATTTTATTTCGACTGTTTGTAACAGATTTGATATATAGATCGTCAAACCTCCCTTTGCTCTCCCAGAGGGACTTCTTTGGGCTGGTGAAAAATAGGTTTTGTATCCTTCCATGTCTATCTCTTCTACCGCCCAAGTTTCCTGAAAACATAATAATTTAAACCTATGGGTAAAATCAAGCCAAACCTCATTTCTTATTTTAGAGCGCTGGCCTGCAATGTTCCAGAATAAAACATCCAATTGAGAGTTGTTCCCCCTCATTGCTACACCCCTCAGTATCAGTATCTGATGGTAATATTAGAACCAGTTCTGGGTTAGATACGGTTGATAACCCCGAGAGAGGGGGTAACAAATGCTGTCCTGAGTCCCCCTCCAGTAAATTGATATCTTGTTCTTGCTCATGTGTGGGCTTTAAATGACCAGTACTTGTTTTGAAGGGTGCATTGGGGTCATTTCTAATGTTTTCTATGTCCCCCTCTGATAGGTGTATGTCGTGTTCTGGTACATGTGCGGATTTAGGGTGACCTATACTCTGTTCAAAAGAAACTTTGGGGTTGTTAATAGTATGTGTTTCTCTAGGGGTGGCGTCTATAGTTCCATTCGCATCCTTTGTGGGAGCAGGTCAATCCACTCCCTCCAAACCCGAGAGGGGAAAAAAGCGTTTATAAGTGGGAATGTTGAAACTGTGCCCATGCCTGTTAAATACAGACGGAACCCTGGGAATCAGAGAGTTTTTCAACAAAGTCCTAGGATAAAAGTATGTTAGATCATATGGTGTGATGCCACTACTTCCTTTCGTTTGAAACCAGTCAGTGATATGTGAGACTGCATTATGGTCTCTAAAATTGATGATGATTAGATCTCCCTGAATATTTTTTGGTCTATGTTCCACCCAGTCCACCCGCCGTACGTTTAAGATTTTACAATTAATGTTTGGAGGAAGTGGTCTATTTTGTCGTAGCCAAAATACGACTTTATTTTTTATTTGATAATAGCCTTCTTTTGCTTCGTTCTCTAAGACTGGAACCCCTGCAAATATCACAACGAAAGGCACTGCTTCTGGTGGTAAATCTATTTTTACCTTTTTTGCCTTATACAACCTTCCAGGGGGAGGGGTTTTAAGTGTGTTACTCTGGGGAGGCTTTAAAACACAGAGATGTTCACCAGCCTCTGTCTATTTGGACTTTGTCCCCGTGGTTTCTTTCTTCCTCTGAGCTATAGTATTAGGAAGGGCAGGATCTCTGTTGATGTCTTTTTTAGGAGGGGGGGGGTACTATGTATGTGTTTGGTTTAGTGGAATTTACACTAGACAAATGTAAAGCACTATACGTTGAAAGTTTCTTAATTAAGCTAGTGTTATTTGCAGTCGCCTTTTCTAGTGTCCCCAGTTGTTCCGCTACTCTCTTCATTCTCTCAATTAACTGCAGTAATAATGATCTCAGTAATTGCTCTATACTTACCAGTAGATCCTTGGTTGATATATCTATCACTGAGTTTTGTTCGATTTGCACAGGCCTAGGTGTTACATATGGATCTTTTGAGGGCCCCATCGAGTTTTGTGTTGTTTTACCACAGTTACTGAGATGACTCCCCTCCCCCTTCTTCCTTTTTTTCGGTGGAGGGCCTTGGACTGATCTTTTGTTTTTGGGCATCTGGGTCTCAACTTGTGGGGTCTTTGCCTTCTGCGTGGAATCATGTAATAGGACTACCACAGGTGAGGATAAGTTGGAAGGGGAACCTGAAAAATCCATACTTTGTTCACTGTGTTTACTAGTTGATGGTAACCTATCTTGCAAAAGTAAGGGAATACTACTGTCACTTGTTGAAATATGGGCTGAACTATCTACTTGTCTGATAGGATCTGGTGTAGTTGCCTGCTGGATTGAGCCCAAAGACGAGCGCTTTTTACTTAAAAGTTCCGCCGACAAGCCTCTTTCCGCTAAGACTATCTCCCTTTCTAAGACTGAGGTGGCTCAGGTAATAAAATTATCCAGAGTCCCTCTAACTGACCCTCCCACTAGAGAGGGTCTGCCTTTAGAAAGGCGGGAGGTCAGGATATTATCTAATCAGTTGGAACAGATGAACACGCTGTATACTAAAGGGAAAAACTAGCAGGCAGCGCTTACTCTAAGTGCAAGAAAAGAGGTCAAAGAAAATGACACCAATATTTAGAAATATTGCCTTACTGTATAGTCCAATACATAGGTCCTGTACAGTCCGATAACAAGACTGGGCCCGGCCCAGCCTCGGCCAGCCCCGGACGGCCACAGACGGCCCGCCCTTTGCCCGGGCTTTGCCCGGCGATGCCGCGCACGTCCCGTGACGCGGAACAGGCACAGGTGTTATAAGCGCCTCCAGGCGCGGAAGTGTGTCAGGTGGGCGGTGCAGTCCCGCCAAGAGATCTGGTCTGTGTAGTCCCCCCGCACTGCGGCCGCTCAGATGGTGTTTAGCGACGGCGGGGGGGACAAGCAGGCGTTGGCGCGATCACAGCGCGAAGGCGAATCTATGGCACAAATGTTCCTCCCAAAAGAAAAGTTACGGGCAGGTAGGCACCAAACTTTCATGCAAGACTTCCCAGTAGCTCGTTCCAGGTTCTGGCTGCAATGTGGGAGAACGATCGTCCACCTGCTCCGGCTCTGTGGATGCGGAGGGTTTTGGCTGGTGCCAGGTTGTCAGATCGGAGGTTTTTTTTGGGTACGTGGAAGTTTATTCTGTCATTGAGGTATTTGGGTCCGTTGTTGTGTAGGCATTTGTAGGCGTGAGTGAGGATTTTGAAGGTGATTCTCTTCTCCACAGGGAGCCAGTGCAGGCTCCGCAGGTGTTGGCTGATGTGTTCGTTCCGGGGGATGCAGAGGATGAGTCTGGCTGCGGTGTTCTGTATAGTCTGAATTTTGCAGAGAAAGGAATTGTTGATGCCGGCGTAGAGAGCGTTTCCATAGTCCAGTCTGCTAGTGATGAGTGAGTGGGTGACTGTCTTCTTTGATTCTGGGGGATCCATTTGAAGGTCTTTCGAAGGATGCGGAGGGTGTTGAAGCAGCTGGAGGTGACGGCGTTGACCTGACAGTTCATGAGTGATGAGTCGAGTACGATGCCGAGGTTTTTTGTGTGGTCTGAGGGTGTAGGTGAGCTTCCGAGGGCGATGGTCCACCAGGTGTTGTGCTATGCTGAAGGGGTGGTTCCGAGGACGAGGACTTCTGTCTTCTAGGCGTTGAGGTTTAGGCAGCTGTTGGTCATCCAGACTGCGACGTCTTGCATTCCTTTCTGGAAGTTCTGTTTTGCAGTGGTGGGGTCTCTGGTGAGGGAGAGGATGAGCTGGGTGTCGCTGGTATAGGATACAATGTTGAGGTCGTGTTGTTGGACGATGGCTGCGAGGGGGGCCATGTAGATTTGGAAGAGGGTTGGGTTCAGTGATGACCCCTAAGGGACTCCGCAGGTGATTTCCGTGGAGGCTGAGAGGAAGGGGGGCAGTCTGATCCTTTGGCTTCTTCCGGAGAGGAACAATCAGATCTAGTCCAGGGCGGTTCCGTAAATGCCAGCTTTGTGTAGTCTGGAGACTTGAGTGCGGTGAGAGACGGTGTCGAAAGCTGCAGACGGGTTGAGGAGGATGAGGGCTGCGTAGTGGACTTGGTCCAGGAGGGTGCGTATGTCATCTGTTGCGGCGAGTAGGGCGATCTCGGTGCTGTGGTTGCTCCGGAATGCAGATTGGGATGGGTCGAGGACTGCCTTCTCTTTGATGAACCGTGTCAGTTCCCTGTTGACTGCTTTCTCTGCTACCTTGGCTGCGAAGGGGAGGAGCAAGCTGGGCCAGTAGTTCTTGAGGTCGGTGGGTTCCGCCCAGGGCTTCTTGAGCAGGGGCCTGACTTATGCGCGCGCTTCCAGCTGTCTGGTAAAGTGCCTGTTGTGAAGGTGGTGTTGATGGTCCATTGTAGTTCAGGCGCAGTGGTGCCTGCGGCTATGTGGTAGATGTGCGGGGGGCAGGGGTCGGTGGGGTGCCTTTCATGGTTGTGGCCGTTGTTTTGTAGGCGTGAGTGAGGATTTTGAAGGTGATTCTCTTCTCCACGGGGAGCCAGTGCAGGCTCCGCAGGTGTTGGCTGATGTGTTCGTTCCGGGGGATGCAGAGGACGAGTCTGGCTGCGGTGTTCTGTATAGTCTGAATTTTGCAGAGAAAGGATTTGTTGATGCCGGCGTAGAGAGCGTTTCCATAGTCCAGTCTGCTAGTGATGAGTGAGTGGGTGACTGTCTACCTTGATTCTGGGGGATCCATTTGAAGGTCTTTCGAAGGATGCAGAGGGTGTTGAAGCAGCTGGAGGTGACAGCGTTGACCTGACAGTTCATGGGGAGTGATGAGTCGAGTACGATGCCAAGGTTTTTTTGTGTGGTCTGAGGATGTAGGTGGGCTTCCGAGGGCGGTGGGCCACCAGTTGTTGTGCTATGCTGAAGGGGTGGTTCCGAGGACAAGGACTTCTGTCTTCTCGGCGTTGAGTTTTAGGCAGCTGTTGGTCATCCAGACTGCGACGTCTTGCATTCCTTTCTGGAAGTTTAGTTTTGCAGTGGTGGGGTCTCTGGTAAGGGAGAGGATGAGCTGGGTGTTGCCGGTATAGGATACGATGTTGAGGTCGTGTTGTTGGACGATGGCTGCGAGGGGGGCCATGTAGATTTAAAGAGGGTTGGGCTCAGTGATGACCCCTAAGGGACTCTGCAGGTGATTTCCGTGGAGGCTGAGAGGAAGCAGTCTGATCCTTTGGCTTCTTCCGGCGAGGAACAATCGGATCTAGTCCAGGGCGGTTCCGTGTATGCCAGCTTTGTGTAGTCTGGAGACTTGAGTGCGGTGAGAGATGGTGTCGAAAGCTGCAGACAGGTTGAGGAAGACGAGGGCTGCGTAGTGGCCTTAGTCCAGGAGGGTGTGGATGTCATCTGTTGCGGCGAGTAGGGCGATCCCGGTGTTGTGGTTGCTCCGGAATGCAGATTGGGATGGGTCGAGGACTGCCTTCTCTTTGATGAACCGTGTCAGTTCCCTGTTGACTGCTTTCTCTGCTACCTTGCCTGCGAAGGGGAGGAGCAAGATGGGCCATGTAGTTCTTGAGGTCGGTGGGTTCCGCCCAGGGCTTCTTGAGCAGGGGCCTGCCTTCTGCACGCTTCCAGCTGTCTGGGAAAGTGCCTGTTGTGCAGGTGGTGTTGATGGTCCGTTGTAGTTCAGGCGCAGTGGCGTCTGCGGCTCTGCGGTAGATGTGCTGGGGGCAGGGGTCGGTGGGGTGCCTTTCATGGTTGTGGCGGTGTCCCCGGTCGTGATTGGAGTCCAGTAGGTGATGGTGGGCTGGCTGGTGCCTCTGGGGGGCGGGGGGGCTGGTTGTGGCATTTTGCGGGTGGTCACGAAGTTGTCGTAAAGTGTTCTGATCTTGAGGTGGAAGTAGGTCCCCAGCTTGTCGCAGAGGTCTTGGGATGGGGTGATGTCTGTGGCTTCGCTGCGTGGGTTGGTGAACTCCTGAATGACAGTGAAGAGTTCCTTGGAGTTGGTGAGGATTTTGTTGTGGATGAAGTTCCTTTTGGTTGTTCTGATTTGGTTGTGGTAGTCCGTCATGGCGTCCTGTAGGCAGAGTAGTTGTCGGTTGACTTGGTGTTCACCAGGTCTTCTCCAGGCATCTGCAGGTGCGTCTTGCTTCTTGGAGATCAGTGGTGAACCAGGCGGCTTTCCTTGGGCATTGTTTGCCGGGGTTGCGTAGCGGGTTGAGCTGGTCTGCACAGTTGGAGATCCAGGTGGGGAGTCCTGTGGCTGCGGTGTTAGTGCTGGATGCCCAGGTGGGGTTGTCTCGGGTGAGGGTGGAGTTCAGTTTCTCGTCAGTGACCTTGCTCCAGTTCCTTCGCGGTGGGTGGTGGGGTGGTTTCAGTGCCTTGGGTTTGTCGACGGTGAAGTGCACGCAGTGGTGGTCGGTCCATGGTGGTTGTGTTGTGTGGTCGAAGCGGACGCTGTTGCCTGCGGCGAAGATGGGGTCGAGGGGGTGTCCTGCTCTGTGTGTGAATATGGTGACGAGTTGGTTGAGTCCAATGTCGGTGAGGTTGTCCTGGAGGGTGGTCGAGTTGGGGTCGCTTGGGTTGTCGAGGTGGAAGTTGAGGTCTTCGATGAGTATGTAGTTCATTGATACTATGGTGTTGGGTGCGATGAAGTTGGTGATGGTGGTGGCAAAGTGTTTCCAGGGTCCAGGGGGACTATAGATGAGGGCTACTCGGAGTGTGGTGTTAGGACTAGTTCGGATCTGGAAGTGCAGGTGTTCAGCGGCCGGGAATGTTTTGCTGGAGGTGGTGAGGCGGAGGGTGCTCTTGAAGGCGATGGCGAGGCCCCTCCCCAGGTGGTTGGGACGGTCTTTCCTCTGGATCTTTTATCCTTCCGGGATGGCGGTGTTGATGTCGGGGGCAGAGGCGGCGTTGGTCCAGGTCTCCGTGAAGAAGGCTATGTCAGGTGAGAGAGAGTCGAGTAGGTTCCAGATTTCCGTGGCGTGTTTGTTTAAGGAGCGCACGTTGAGGAGGATGCAGCTTAGGTTGTCGTCGGCGCTGGTGTCAGTAGTTCCGGGGGTCGGGGTGTGGAGGAAAGTCGGCAGTGGTGGCAGGAGAATTGTCCGTGGGTCAAAGTCGGCGAGGCCTGTTGGCAGTCTCTTAGTCTTCCGGGGTCGAGTGCGAGGAGATCGGCGTTGTCGTAGCGGTGGGAGGTCATGGGTCCAAGGTTCCTGGCACTGGTCGGGGACGGGCGCAGACGGGCTTGCTTGATGGTGGGAATCAAAGCCACCATCACCCATGTAGGTAAAGGTTTAGCGTATAGTTTTGTGTCAGTGTTCAGAAATTAAATGGGACAAGTAAGACCTACAATCCAAGGGAGGCTCATCCTTCTTACAAGAGAGGACCACTCTTGCCTCCTGCTAGAATGGTGGACCCTGACACATTGATATGACCTCGCAACTCATTTCAGGATGCTCTCCCAAGACCCTCTGATTTTTTTTGTAAATGTGTTTTTATTGTTGCATCATAATACTTGGGCACATAGAGAATCAACCGCTGGCGTGGCTTCAACATTCAGCCACGGTCAGCCGTGCACGCAACGTTTCTGTGAGCAAACTTGTGGAATTTTGACATTTCTTCTGTGTAACAGTACAGATCGGTTTGATAAAGTCTCAGGCTGGGATCCTATAATCGTGCTCCGTAAGGGAGAAGGGTGGATACTAGAGGGTACATGAATGCCCACCTTGATGGCGTAGGATCAGAGTCTGTACAGTTCTTATAATTGTATTACCAGTAACTGGGGAAACACAACTGGGGAGGGGAGCATATAGGCGGTAGCAGGTGCACGGTAGAAGAGGAGCAGGTGTCGGATGTCGGGAGACGAAGAGTTCCCTCAAAAAGCGCCCATATCAGGGCGGTGTAGTCAGAGAGCGGGGGCATTCCATGTTAGAGCTTAGTGGGATGGACAGTGTGGGGTCAGGGTCTTGGACAGGAGCTATGTTCACTCGGGAGAGGGAGGGGGGTGGGGGCGTAGGTGGGTCTTCTGTGCGCAGGGACTGCCGGAAGCTGTGTAGGAGCATGGCCCATTCCATGGAGATGGGATGTTTACGCGCGCCCTTGGCTTCTTCCTCCCTGAGGGCGTCTTCCTCCGCTGCCGCCCACTTACAAACTGCTCCTGTCCAGGCTGCTATAGGGGGACCCTCCGGGGATCGCCAATGCATAGCTATGCATCTGTTTGCCAGCAGCAGCAGCGCTAAGGACACGAACCTCCCAAGACCCTCTGATGTAACCTCTCTTGTAATTACAGGAAATGACTCCAGAGCTGTTGATGAACCTGTTGTGTCAGTCTAGGGCGATGGCCCATGACCTGTTGATAAACCTCAAAGGGTCGAATGCATTTGGTTTATCTGATAATACTGGTTCTGTGCGTGCTACCACCCACTAACTAGCAAGTAGCTCTTATGTGTGTAGCCCAGCCTACTAAATTAGACATTTTTGCTTGGTTGAATTAATATATGTGGTGAGGTATGGTGCAGCGGCCAGGGCAGCTGACTTCGGAGCACAGGGTTCACAGTTCTATCCCCGGCTCAGGCGGCAGCTCAGCGCAGCACCATGGGCCTGATTCACAGAACTATTTAAGACAAAATCCTAAACTTACTACTTTTGGTATTCACAGAAGTTAGGATTTTATCTTACCTTTGCCTTAAGACAAACTTAAAACAGACTTAAGACAAACTTAAGACAAAATCCTAACTTAAGTCTGTCTTAAGTCTGTCTTAAGTCTGTCTTAAATTTGTCTTAAGTTTGTCTTAAGTTTGTCTTAAGCCTGTCTTAAGTCTGTCTTAAGTCTGTCTTAAGACAAATTTAAGAGAAAATCCTAACTTCTGTGAATACCAAAATAGTAAGTTTAGGATTTTGTCTTAAGTTAGTTCTGTGAATCGGCCCCCATGTGACTCTGGGCATTAGCTCACTTAATTTCCACGATGGCCCCCAGCGCCTTGAGACCCGTAAGGGTGAGTAGTTTGCGCTTTACAAATACGGATTTACATTTTATATATATATTTTTTATGTGTACTAAAATTCTGAAGCAATTATTTTAAATGAAGATCTGTTTTGTTTCAGAACTTATGATCTGATGTTTAGAGGAAAAATGGATTTCCAAAATATATTTAAAGCTGTTATTTGAGTGATAGATCAAGCAACTTTGGAGAGATGTATTATTATTATTATTACCATGGTAGGGGGATTGCACCTATCGATGGCTGTCATGTTTTACTCATGCGGAGGCATTTCAAATTGCTGGTTATTGTACATGGGACGACCACTTCTGTAATCTTGTCTGACGTGGTCACTATTGCAACACAAATAATAGTATCTCGCAGAGCTTTTCTTTGATCATAAGTGGCTCCTATTACAGAAAAGGTTGGAGAACCCAGCAACAGACAATACACAGATATGGGGAGCAGTTCCTTCAAAAGATGGTAGAATTTCAGAGAAACGTGAACAAACAATAAGGTTTTCAATATATAATACATTTAATGTTTATTAGAAAGATATTCATTTTTGAGACATCCTGAAACCCATTCAACCATATATGCACATGAATTACAATATTAGTCCCATGTTCAGCTCTTCCTAAAAGCTCTGATGTCACAGAGTGTAATATCACAAATGCTGGTCCTCTGAAAGAGGTCATCAATATGTAGACATTTGCTGTGAATCAATATAGCCTCTACAGCCAACATGTGTTTCTCAGTTGTAAACATAGAACCCCAAATCCTTCCCAATCAGTTCTTTAATAGTTTACATACTCTTTTAGAGTTATTCTCTATTTCTAATTAGGACACTTTCCATTTGCCAGCTGTGACCCTGGTGTCACCCTCTAAACAGTATGCTTCAATCTTTATACTGACATGAACACGTAATTTAGCCAGGCCAAATGTGGGCCATAGACAAACTATCATAGAGTCCAGTATTCCAGTATTCCAAATCCTTTGCTGATGTCTGGTTCTTCTTTAAATTTGTATAGAGAATCTCTCATCTCAGCCTTTTCCCTCCAACAGCTCACCTCATTCTGGGACGAATCAATCCAATAATTGGTGGAAGGTTCACATAAGCAGATCCTTTAAAAGTCAATAACTTCTCAAGAGTTGGTCACAGTTCATTGTCCTTTCTTGGCAGCTGTGATCAAACTTCCTAGGTGGATCCCATTTACATGCACTCTTCTAGTACTCATTCTTCCTTTACCTCCTCCTGCAGGGCCCTCTCCTATTACCTATTTGGCTCTTAACTACTCTGTCAGGGTATTCTTCTAGTAGTCCACCTCTTCATACCTCCTCCTTCTGAAGAACACTCTTCTAGTATCCTTTCTGTTCATTATTCTTCCTGCAGGGCACTCTTCTAATACCTCTTTTGCTTGTACCTCCTCCTGGGCACACTTCCATTACCTCTTCTGCTCATATGTCCTCCTCCTGGGCACACTTCCAGTAACTCTTCTGCTCATACCTCCTCCTGGGAACACTTCTAGTACCTCTCAGGGGCGTAACACAGGCCCCGCACCCCAGGGGCCCCCTTCGCAGCCAGCAGCTTCTTACTTCACTGTTCAGTGCAACTACTGCACTGCTCTGGTGTTTAATATACATCATCATCTGCCAGGAGGTGGCTCTGGTCGCTCCGACCGGCCAGCTCAGCTGTGCTCTCACTGGGTCGTTTGCAACATTGTTCATTTTCCGCTCGAGCGAGAAAATTAGGTCATAATGTGGGCGGTGTGGAAGTTATGTTTGAAAGTTAGTTTAGTTTTTGAAGTGGCCAATACTCGCACCACCGCCTGTCCTCTCATCATGGTGCCCTGCTGTGACTGACCGGACCAGGCTACTTGGAGGCTCGTCATCTAGGCTGTTGGTCTAGTAGTCACTCTGGAGACCGATGGCATCCCTATGCGCTACCACAGCATCACTGAACGCCACAGCACCACTCAACGCCACAGCACCACTCAACGCCACAGCACGGCTCAATACCACAGCACCACTCAACACCACGGCGCCACTCAACACCATGGCACCACTCAACGCCACAGCACCGCTCAACACCACAGCACCACTCAACGCCACAGCACCACTCAACGCCACAGCACCACTCAATGCCACAGCACCACTCAACGCCACAGCACCACTCAACTCCACAGCATCACTCAATGCCACAGAATCACTCAGCACCACTCAATGCCACAGCACCACTGAATGCCACAGCATCACTCGGCACCACTGAATGCCACAGCATCACTCGGCACCACTGAATGCCACAGCATCACTCGGCACCACTGAATGCCACAGCATCACTCGGCACCACTGAATGCCACTGCATCACTCAGCACCAATGAAGGCCACAGCATCACTCAGCACCACTGAAGGCAACAGCATCACTCAGCACCACTGAAGGCCACAGCATCACTCAGCACCACTGAACGCCACAGCATCACTCAGCACCACTGAAGGCCACAGCATCACTCAGCACCACTGAAGGCCACAGCATCACTCAGCACAACTGAACGCCACAGCATCACTCTGTGCAACCATTCAACAACAACTGGTTCTAATATGTTCTCTCAATGTTTCGGGCTTTGTTACAGTTGTCACGGGGAGATGTTGGTGTTTCACTGCTGTTCTTGGATTTTCGTCACAGTGGAGTGCAGTGAACATGGTCTTCGCAGGGGTTGTTTACAAAGGTTTGGGCTATTGCCATTATAAATTACAATGACTTTTATTTAGGTATTGATTATTTAACAAAATGGAAGCCATTGTTATTTGTGATGTTAGTGCATCTGAGTCATGTGGATGCAACCCGTGTTGCATTGCAGATGCTGTGGGTGTTACGTTTGCGAGGGTTGGAACTATTGGCATTGCGAATGACCAAGCTATTGATTTTGATATTTTCAAAGCCAACACATGGATAAGGTATTTGTCATTTACAATGCCAATGGCTCGGACTTTCCTAGTGCGGGACCTATTGCATTGCAAATGCTTGTTCTTTTTATTTCTCTTTTCACTCTGTAAATATGTGATATATACTTGTCCAAGCCTAATCGCTGGTAAAATGTAATCCTCAGCAAATCTATTTGTATATGTAGTAGACCCTTGTACTCACTACCATACCTATGTGATTCTTAGAGTTTATCCATTTGTATCTCTTCCTTGAGTGACTTTACAACTTGTACATTTGCATGTTTTCTGTTTGTATCTCTTTCTTGTGTGACTTTACAACTTGTACATTTGCAATTTTTCTGTTTGTATCTTTTATGTAACTCATGTAATCCTAAATCCTTATGTATCACAACTGGTTCTTATGTAAAGCGCTCTGACACCTTCGGGTAATGTTCGCGCTATATAAAATCGCATTAAACAAAAAAGAAAAAAAAAATGTCCTCCTGCCCATGGAGCCGCTGCAGCTGCTACTATTATGCTGCAATGGACACTCAAGCACAGCGCTGGTGAAATACGAAGGCCAGCAACCACGCTGCCAGACAGTCAGCCACATTCATGTGGATTAGCTGGCACCGGAACAAAGCTTGGCTCCGGAAGACTCGGTCCATCGTGGCCAGGTGAGCTTCAATCGTCTTAGATTTAATGCTATTATTATATATATAGTGTGAACGCATGAGCCAAGCAGTTCACACCTCCTGCTGGGTGGATCATAGTGCCCAGAGGGCTGCAGCTATTATGTCTCACTTACTACTTACTTCATGACAATGTCATTTGTGCTTAAGCCTCATGCTAGTTGGGTACAATTACGTACCTTGCCAATTGATGAGCAGAGAATAATCTACACGTAGTGTGCAGAGAATACACTTGGCTAGGAAATAACCTTCGGTGCTTTAGAATAGCGATGTAATGTAATGTAATGTAAAATGGCTTTTGTATAGCGCATTTTGTCACTCCAAGGAGCATCTTGGCGCTGTGAGCCACCCCAGAATAGAGAAAGGTGGTTTAGCTGGAACAACTCTCATGCAGATAAACCTTACACCAAAGCCTTGCAGGCAGTATCAGTAAGCGTAAAAACCCAGGTCTTTAAGGCTTTCCTAAAAAGAGATTCTGATGGAATTTGACGAAGCGCGGGAGGAAGTTTGTTCCAGGCTCTGGAGCCTAACAGTACGATGGATTTTCCACCTTTGATCGCTAGTCTAAATTTTGGAACAACTAGCAGGTTAAGGTGGGAGGATCTCAGATTCCGAGTTGGAAGATGCCGTTTGAAGTTTTTGGAAAGATATCTAGGTCCTTGTGCGTGATAAGCTCTAAAGGTGATGATCAAGATTTTAAATAATAGGCGCTTATGGATAGGAAGCCAATGGAGGGCACGGAGTGCGGCCGAGGCCGATGATTTCCTGGGCCAGCCCAGGACAAGGTGGGCGGCGGCATGCTGGACCATCTGCAACCTGTGTAGCACGGTCTTATTAGGACCCGCATATAGGCTGTTGCAGTAGTCGAGTCTTGATGTAATAAGTGCCACCGCTACCGTCTTTCTCGTGGACAGAGGAAGGAGGTCGAAAAACTTCCTTAGCATTCTGATGATATGAAAACAGGTACTTGCTACCCCAATGGCTTGTTGCTTGAAGGATAGCGCATTGTCGAACTTAACACCCAGGTTGCGGGCAGAGGAGATGGTGTTTGGGGGAGCTTCAGCGCCTTCAGGCCACCACTGCTTGGGGGAAAACAGATTTTGCGGGCCAAATGGAAGTATTTCTGTTTTTCCAGAATTGCACTTCAAGTGATTGGTCTTCATCCATTCAAATGTCGCTGTTAAGCACGTTTTAAGGTTATCTTCCGCTTGTAGTGACTCCCTGTCGAGTACCAGAATGAGCTGCATATCGGAAATAGTGCTGATCTGATACGAAGAAATTAGCTCAATCAGAGGTACCATATAAAGATTGAAAAGTATCGGGCTCAAAATAGAGCCCTGCGGTACCCCTGTTTTGATCGGTTTTTCCTCAGATCTGAATTGGCCCAGCACAGTGATTTGTCGTCTTTGGCTCAGGAAGTTTTTGAACCAGTCTAGCACTACTCCACCTATCCCTGCGCTCAGGAGACGGTGTGGGAGACCGTATCGAAGGCCGCCGATAGATCGAGTAGTATCAAGGCGGCTTTCTTCCCTAGATCCATAGCGGAACGCAGGGATTCAGCAGAGAATAAGAGTGCAGATTCGGTCGAATGTTTGGACCTGAATTCCGACTGATTCGAATGCAAGATGTTATTGTCTTCTAGATATGTAGTAAGTTGTCTGTTGACGAATGACTCCGTCAATTTGGATAGCAACGGCAGCAGTGAAATGGGCCTTAAGTTGGAAAGAATAGTAGGGTCAGATAGAGGCTTCTTCTAGAGGGGTTTAACCGCGGCTAATTGCCATTCTGATGGAATCTCTGCCGTTGCCAATGATGAGTTAATAATCCCATTAACTATGGGATTTACCTCATTGGCCAGGGCTCTTAAAAACATGGGAGGACACGGATCAAATGGTGATCCAGACTTGCTAGACAGAATGGCCTGACGTGATTCCTCCAGAGAAATGGGAGCAAAAACATTAAGATGGGTTTTTTTTGGATTGTTCATGCCATTCGCTTCTATAAGTGTGTTTCCGGTAGGGATTGAAGTTAAGGTGGGAGGTGGAAATTCCTTGACGATAGCTTGAATTTTGTTGTCAAAGTAATCTGCTATGGAATTGCACAGTGGTAGCGAGGGCGGAATATCTTGGGCAAGTGCCCTAGGATTAGTAAAGCTATTTACAATCTTGAATATTTCTTTTTGATCATTTCCCGAAGAGGCAATGGCCTCTGAGAAGTGAGCTTTTTTTGCTAGTTTAATAGCAGCATGATACTGCCTACGTGCTGCTTTATAAATCCTATGGTCTTCTTCCGCATATTTTCTGCGCCATCTGCGCTCTAATGATCTCACTTTGCCTAGTTTACTCTTCAAAGTGGGGGAGAACCAGGGGGCACTTCTTTTGTTTCTGTTGCCTATTGGAGTTTTTTCCTTCAACAGGTCTGGTCGATTACTAAGAGTTGTGATCCAATCACAAAAATATTGATTATCTACTGCGGTGTGGCCAGATAGAATAGGTTTAGTCTCTGTTACATTTGTTAGAAAATTTGGTTGGGCGAGGACTTTTTTCCAATCAGGTTTCTTTCCTCCTGTAGATCTTATTTTAGTATTTCTGTGGGTATTATGGGGTGAGTTAAAGGTCACCTCAAAAGGAATAAGTTTGTGAACAGGTCAACAGGTTAAAATTTGAACAAATACAGTCCAATATGTGGCCCGCGCTATGCGTAGGTTCATTGTTCAACAGGGTAAGACCAAGCACATTCATTATTTCCATGATACACATTACTCCTGGGTCATTAGGGGAATCAAGATGGAAATTTAGATCCCCTAGTAATGTGAAATGGGCAGCTCTGAGCGTAAGATTGCTCAGTACATCCCCTATGCTCTCTAGGAATTCTTGGGGTTGCCCCGGGGGGCGATATACCAGGGCTCCAGAAAATGACAAAGAATCAAGGATATTTAAACAAAAGGCCATAGCCTCTGCTCCCTTTATATCAGATAGTTCATAGGTAGTGCAGGTTATGGTGTCGCGGTGAATAATAGCCAGACCCCCTCCCCTTTGTTCTGGTCTATCTAGACGCTGGATTTGAAATCCTTGTGGGAGGGCTACTACTATGTCTGGGTTGCACCAGGATTTTACCCACGATTCAGTTATGAAGAGCCAATCCAAATTCCTTTCTGTAATCAAATCATAAATGTGCTGTGCATTTTTACACATAGATCTGGCGTTAATGAGCCCCCCTCGTAGAGTGGTGGATCGTGGTTTTTTTTTGTACGTTAACTCTGGCCAGAAGGTTTTCTTACAGTGTTGGCAGTGAATTGGGCCGTACCATGTGTCGGGTTTGGGGGTTTCATGGCAGTGCGGAGAGGAATTGTTCAAAGATAGAAGAAACAATCTAGACATACCGGGACCTGTGTTATGTCGTATATTCCCCGTGGCTCTTGAGGCTTCCTTGGCGCTGACGGGCGCAGACGGGCAGGACTCTGGCATGACTCCGGCGTGAGTCCGGCGCGTCCGCAAATCGCGTCCGCTACGCGGAGAGTGGACGTCCCTTTTTATAATAGACTAGAGCGCGTCACAGCGCATCTCACCCCCAAGATGGCCACCGCGTTTCCCTTTGACTACTCAGGACCGATCTCTCAGCTTCTATGCTCAGCTGAGAGCGGCCCGAGTAGCGGAGGAGGTAGGAGAAGCTTCAAAATAAAATTACAAGTGCTCCAGAATGCTAGTTAAAATACACTGCCTTTTCAGTCAAGCAGGGTACAAGGTAGTATCAATACGCTAAAACGAAGCAGAGTAAGTGATAGTGCAAAGAACCTCCCGGCTTCCGCCTCAGGAGGGAGAAAAATGCTCAGGCTTACAACAGACGCCGAGACAAGAGAAGCCCTTTCATAATAGACTAGAGCGCGTCACAGCGCGTCTCACCCCCAAGATGGCCGCCGCGTTTCCCTTTGACTACTCGGGACCGATCTCTCAGCGTCTATGCTCAGCTGAGAGCGGCCCGAGTAGCGGAGGAGGTAGGAGAAGCTTCAAAATAAAATTACAAGTGCTCCAGAATGCTAGTTAAAATACACTGCCTTTTCAGTCAAGCAGGGTACAAGGTAGTATCAATACGCTAAAACGAAGCAAAGTAAGGGATAGTGCAAAGAACCTCCCGGCTTCCGCCTCAGGAGGGAGAAAAATGCTCAGGCTTAAAATAGACGCTGAGACAAGAGAAGCCCTTTTATAATAGACTAGAGCGCGTCACAGCGCGTCTCACCCCCAAGATGGCCGCCGCGTTTCCCTTTGACTACTCGGGACCGATCTCTCAGCGTCTATGCTCAGCTGAGAGCGGCCCGAGTAGCGGAGGCGGTAGGAGAAGCTTCAAAATAAAATTACAAGTGCTCCAGAATGCTAGTTAAAATACACTGCCTTTTCAGTCAAGCAGGGTACAAGGTAGTATCAATACGCTAAAACGAAGCAAAGTAAGGGATAGTGCAAAGAACCTCCCGGCTTCCGCCTCAGGAGGGAGAAAAATGCTCAGGCTTACAATAGACGCTGAGACAAGAGAAGCCCTTTTATAGTAGACTAGAGCGCGTCACAGCCCGTCTCACCCCCAAGATGGCCGCCGCGTTTCCCTTTGACTACTCAGGACCGATCTCTCAGCGTCTATGCTCAGCTGAGAGCGGCCCGAGTAGCGGAGGCGGTAGGAGAAGCTTCAAAATAAAATTACAAGTGCTCCAGAATGCTAGTTAAAATACACTGCTTTTTCAGTCAAGCAGGGTGCAAGGTAGTATCAATACGCTAAAACGAAGCAGAGTAAGGGATAGTGCAAAGAACCTCCCGGCTTCCACCTCAGGAGGGAGAAAAATGCTCAGGCTTACAACGTTGAATGTTGAAATAAGCATAATTGTTTTCTTCACCAATAATAACAAACGATTCTGAGGGATGCATAATTTTAAGGCCAAATATCTGCAAAAGTGATTCGGACTAACTGGGCCGTCTTTTGGGTGCATGGAACTAAGTCTGCATGCAGTGCGCCGATTCACGTGCGCTCAAGAGGTGGCGCACAATTAAAAGAGGGGAGGGCGTTTTCTTGGAAGGAAGATTTTATAGTGTTGGCCTTTGGCCGCTCCATTTGTATTATATTGGTGTGCTTTTTGCAGGTGCAGTGCTTTTCCAAAGTATGCATGTCACTGTCACAGGTCCTCATATGCCTGACTTTCTATGACTGTTTCAGAGCCTATTAGGTCTGATTTGCAGCGTCAGGTTTTACTGCTATCTCCCTCATATAATTACCGAACCTTGCCCGCAGCTTAAATGAGGGAGTCTCTATCTTGGAAATCAGTGGGGTTAGCGGGCAGCAGCTTTCTTTTTCCTTGAGGCACCATCTACCAGGCCCCGAAGGATAGATCATATGACCAGTCAGTGTGTGGGCTAATGTCATTTGGCTGTTTGTGGCTAGTGCACCAGGTATTACTGTCGATTTCCCTCGTGATGTAACAAAGATTACTTGCAGCAAGCCTAGATGCATGCAGTCTTTTCTATACATTGCAAAAAACTATAGAGCTTGTCTTGACAAGTTCAAAAGTGCTTTGATTTGCAAATGTGGGCCAATTTGAATTTTTCTTGTTTGCTAAATGGGGGGCACTTTTAGTCTGCTGCCCAGGTTTATTTTCCGCCCCAGTGACGCCCTGGAGTGGGGGTTGTTTCTTTTCCAGTCTGACAGACAGACACAAGTGAGCTCTCTGATAGCTCAGGACTGGACCGTCTGCAGCTCTTCATTCTATTTTACCCTACTGTGCCATCATTCCATTGTTTAGCCTTATTGTACTGGGAGCCCGAGGCATGCTTTTCTTAATCTCAGTATATTTTCAGACGGACTGGCCTCCAAAATGTACTTGGTGCCTGCTACATAGTGTTGATCCATTATTGATGTCTTCTCAGGCTAAGCTAGTGGCTCACAGCCCCCTGCAAACTTCCTTCTAATGTGTCTTCATTGCCATGAAAGGCTTTGCTGCAATTGTTTTATAGTATGGTCATCTTATAAAGAGGTTGTAGGTTAGTGAGATTTCATTTCAGGAGCTTTCAATATATCTTTAGAACTTCTCATTCTTCAAACTATTGTAATTTCAGATATTTAGCTCTTTCAATGCATTTCATTCCATGGTTTTAATGGAGAGAAAGTGTCACTCTAAGTGTCATACATTTGGCAGCTGAATGGTACTCATAACTATATTGAAACCATTGAAATGTTACTCATAAGCAATCGCAAAACTTGGCAGCTATGACAGACTGTGCGCATCAGAAATGAAGAGGCTGAACATTGTGCAGTGCCTCAGAAAGGAATGTGTGCTGTTGTATAAATAAGAACCACGAAATTCAAGAAAACTATGTTGTGCACTGGTGCTTTGCATCAATTTTAAGATTTTAGAGTTTCTCGCTGCTGAACTGGGTGTAATTGCTGATACTTATATATTTCCCTCGTCTCCATTGCCTGATTTTGCTCGCGAGAAAGTGTCACTCATGGTCATTGAATGTCACTTATAATTTCACTAAAATTATGAAAATGTCACACATAAGCAATCTGAAAACTTGGCAGATATGTTTATATTCTATTTTAGCAGGGCACTTTGCAAAATTTGACGGCGCATAATTCAGGAAATGGTGAAAATTAGATTTGCGATTTCCACTGGGGCGGCTGGTGCGCAGCCGTGTCTGCGCGGACTTCACCCTCAGGGTGTACCATACTATGGTGGGGCTGGTCATTCTCATGCGCATGCCACTTTGCGCAATTTAAAATGAGCTTGAGGTGTGAGGCGGCTGAGAGAGACCGTGTGGCCGAGGACCGACTGGTGCAGCCTTCATTTAATTATTGCCAATGCCAACCTTGCCGGTCATGGGTAAAAACCCAACCCATAATTTGATTGGTTTAAAAGGTTTTACCTTTTGTCTATAATGCAATGTTATCTTGTTTTTATTGTTTGTGTTCAGGCATGATCATTACCTGCTGGCTGCCACTAGCGCGCCTTTAGATTGTCTTCTGTTCTCAGATTAAAACCGATGGAAGCTCGGCCACAGCATAGAAACTCATGGCTGCACTCGTAGTTTGGTGAAGGAATAATATTCACCAGGTTTTTTAATTGCGAGAGAGGGTTTTGGTGAGGAAATAAGGACGTTAAAAGGAAACACATTGCGAGGCGTTTTCCTGTGGTTGGCGAGGTGTTTTTCCGTGGCTGGTAGCTTACTTGGAGGGATCCCATGTGACTACACCCCCAAGTTAAACGCTTACAGATTAAAACCGCATTATTGGCACATACTTTAAACAGCAAATACTAATGGAAAGCATTTTTACAGGGCTTCTACATCTGCGTCAATTATCCCTGATTAGTAATTAGAAGACCTTAAGAGCAGGAAGTCATTCTACGAATAAAGCAATACGAACTTGTTTACAGGTACTACTTAGTATCATGAAGAAGTTATAATGTGCGAGGTGGCTTTTTTCCCAAAATGTGGGTACAGCGCAGTGTGTGTTTTCAAGCATATGCCTTCATGTACTGCTTGGTCTCATCTGGCCCGTATAGTTAAGGTTCACATGCAGTGCTTAATTTGTAAGCAATTAGGTGCCAGGGCCCTTGCCAGAAGGCTATTGTAACTTAAACTATCCATTGTTGCTGCCAATGACTGCACCAAAACAACTACTAACCCTCACACTTTTGCAGGTATTACAATTAGGGCTCCCGGTTTTATGGTATTTATTTATTTGCCATTTCCGTCTGTATTTATCTATATTTATTTTTTGGGCATTTTTTCTGTATTTTTCCACATTTATTTTTGCCACAAGTAAAATGCAATGCTATAGCTGGTATTTTTCCACATTTATTTAAATTGACAATGCACACATGTGCTCACTTAAACTAGCGCTTTGTGGCTTTGGCAGTGCTTTAAATGGTCCAGTACTGAGTAATTTGAAAAGGAGAGTACATGTGCTTCTCAGTTCTGCTATAAAATCACTTGAGGAAGAGTACAAGCACTTATCAGGAGCAAACATGTGCCAGCGCTTCTGTATTTCCATCTAAAGCCACCTGTCACAGGCACTTAACTCTACCCACTTCAGTGGAACCGCGCCCCCTCCTCTTGGAAGGATGCCATCCTAAAACAAACACGGATTAAAAGTGTGCACAGTAAAAACCCAGTGCTGTACACGTGCACTTTTTTTGTCCTGTCACTTGATGTAAATAATTAATTTACTCTCTTAATTTCTATGCAGGTAAGTACGTAATCAAATAATAACTCAATCGGAAAGAAGGAAAACAGAGTCCGTGGTGTAAGAGTTTCTAAGGGTTTTATTCCTCATAAAGGAATCAGGATATCATGTTCTGACCACCACACAGGATGTCAGAAGGGATAGATGAGCGCGCCGTCGTTTATTGACAATACATAGCTTATATACTTGATTTACATCATAATGTTCAATGTAAGAGGCGTAACAGCTGAGAGAAGACAAGATAACAGTATACACGTGGTGCTAGTACATCATCAAGAGGCGTAAACTAGGCGTAACTAGGCGTGTGTGCTAGAAACGTCACTGATAGGTGACGCAAGTGGGTGGCACCAAGGGGTGGTGCTAACAGAATGTTGCAATGTCAGCGGAAATCGGAAGCTTGGATGCGCGCGCAGCTGCATGACGTGTGATAGACGGGGTGCAGGGGACTTGACATTTACACTGACGGAAAGAGACAGAAGTCTGGCATGTCAGATCAACTTGTGCTTCTATCATATCCGATATCTGATGTTTAGGAACTAAGCTATCTGGGCAGAAAGGTCTCTAGAGCAGAAGCTATTCTATACTTGCTGTGAGTGCGTGTATAAGCGCCTGAGTGTCTGTATGAGAAGCGTGGGGGCATGGGGCCTTCCATGGAAGCATGGCAACAGAGGCTATGAATTACTTGCATAGAGACAGGTCGGCCCTTTAGCCCTGTAGCTGAGGAAGGATGTTTACTGAAGCTAGCAGGCCGGAATGTATCTTCGGGGAGGAAAACAGATAACTCGAAGGTTATAGTCAATCTTGGCAGGCAGCAGGCTGAGCTGAGCACGGAGGGCCGCGCTAGAAGTAAGTCAGAGTTCACGGGTACGGGGGCTGCTTGGGCAGAGGCCCTCGCAGTCAGAAGCCAGGAAAGAGGCTCGGTGGCAGAGATTCAGGGCCTACTTTCAGCCAGGCTGAAAAACGTAGGAGTACACTTCAAAAAGACGTTGGCATAGCATACTTAGGAACGGACCATCAAACCCATTCATGGTGGGTCTGAAAGAGGACAAGTTAACGTTGGACGCAAATGTATTTGCGTCTTCATAGCTGGTACAGGAGGGAAGTTACATGCACTTTTAACTCGTACATGGAGTCGGTGGGGTACTCGCTAGGGAACACAACATGACCATAAAATTTATATTACCTCATTCCCTCCTTGTTCCCTACGGACCCTTCATGATATATCGATCCTCATAAATCGATCAGTTTGTTCTTGTAACATTATATGTTCGTCTTTCTTTCTTTGACTGTTTGAGAGGCAACTGGAATGCTCAATGCAGGATGTGGCACACAGTCCACATATCGCTGGCCCACACTGCAGGCACAGGCAACAACTGAATACTATAACAAGGCCAATGCCTAGGAACGATAAGATCTTCCATCCCCAAGCTGTCAACGTAGTCCAGAACCAACCGGACCAAGTCCAGGTGCCTGGATTCTGATGTATCTGATTTGCAATTTTATGTAAACGGGTGATAGCTTGATAGACAGATGGTGCGTTTTGTGGAATGAAAACACAGCAACTTGACCCGATGACCTTACAAGCTCCACCTCTATCTGCCAAGATGACGTCAATCACAAGACGATTTTGAAGGACAACAGTCCGTATAGCAGACTGCTCCTCTGTTAAGTTACCTAGAGCGGAGGCAGTTTCGTTCACTACTGCTTCAAGTGTTCTCGTTAATCTGCGTATTAATTTACTGTTTTGGACAGGTCCTAGGAAGAAAAAGAATCCTTTATTGAAATCGGTGTACTGTTCCCATGCCGTTTCTGTATAGTCGACAAGGGGAATATCTCTTTTGGGTCTATTCGGTGCTAGATTCGTATTTCTATGGTAATCAGGAGGAGCTAGGAAAACAGGTGGCAGAAGGAAGGCAATGTAACAGGTACCATCCCAATCTGGGGGCAAACGTATGTATGCGGTATGACCACAAACAAAGTAGGAATGACTGATAGCTTTAAAGGACGATTTACCATGGTCACTGAACTCGACCACAGTAGTGCATTTACTATGACCTACGTGTACTGAACCTTTCTTGCTAACACATAATTCACCTGTGACTGGTAGTACTAACATATGGGGCAGAACTGGAGCAGGTTCAGATTCAACAGTGAGGATCATAAGGCTAATTGTGTAATTACCTAATCCATATACTTCATTTTCTAGATCAGTTCCTATTCGAGTGGGAAGTCCCTCTTTATCCGGATAACAGACGTTGAGCAGGACTAAGTTCAAGTTTCCCCAAACCCAGCCCCCATCGAAAACAGCAATATCAGGATCTAAAGAATTAATTATTTTAAACCATGCTCCACAGGAGCCATTGTGAGTGAATGGGTACGGAAAGAGAGGCAGAGCTCCCTTGTAATTCTGGTAGGGAGGGAGTCGGCCACATATCCAACAGTCTGTAGCATTATTTGTCTGATGGGAATGGTGTAACATACTAATGAATGTATTGTTGCGCAGCGCAAGTCTGTAAGAGAGTTCATGTGCGGGAAGTTCACTAAAAGTGTGTTCAGCAGAGACATTGTAAGCAGATTGTTCACGCCTGAAAATAGGCCAGTACATAGGAAGCAGAATGCTGGCAATAATAATTAGAATACTCAGAATAAACATGATTATTAGTGTCACTATGCAGTGACTACGAAGTGATTTGCAATATGTTCTTCTCTTTTCCTCTCTCTCTCTAACTCGATCTAGGGGATACATGTCAGAAACTATTTAACCGATTCACCTAAGGGAGGACTTAAACAATTAAACTGTCTGACTTGCTAGATCGAAGCTTCATTCGGTAAAGTTCTTGAGGAGTCTTTTCTCTTTTAGGCACAGTAACGTCTTGTGCTTCGACACAGTCTTTGGTGGGGGTGGACGAGTCAGAGTCCTGTTTCAGTCCGTTTTTTAGTTCATTGCATAGCTTGATGTGACTCGTGTGGACCCACCCCTTTCTCCCCTCGATTTTCACGGCGGTCCTGGTGGTAAGCAGAACGGTCTTTGGAGACTTCCAGCGGGGCTCCAGCGGACTTTTCCGGTCGAAATTCCGGACGACTACCAGGTCACCTGGGCGGACCTCATGCGCCTTTACATCGGTGTTGTCAGGGAAGGCTGCGGCAACCTGTGAACGACATGATTGGAGTGCAGACATCAAGGAGGCAAGGTAATCTGTCAACATGTTACAATCAATATCAGTGATCTTTTTCGGAACGGGCGTCCCCCACATATTCGGCGGTCTGCCAAAGACCACTTCGTACGGAGATAGCCCTGATCTCGAGTGGGCAACCATTCTCATGTAGAATAGTGCCACGGGCAGGGCGACTATCCAGTCGACCCCTTTTTCCTGACAGATCTTGGCAAGACGGATTTTTAGTGTCTGATTATGCCTTTCTACAAGGCCGGCTGCTTCGGGATGTCGGACACAGTGGAACCTCCACTGATATCCTAGCAAGAGGGAAACTTGTCTCATCAGCTCGGACGAGAACGGCTGTCCGTTATCTGAGTACACGACACGGGGCAAACCGTACCGTGGGAAGAATTCACGAACCAACTGTCTGGCAGTGGTCGGAGCAGTGTAGTCTGGGACTGGGTATGCTTCGGTCCAGCGGGACAGAGCACAAACAATTACAAGGACATACTTAAATCCTCTACAGCTATTCATCTGGATATAATCCATCTGGAGGACTTCAAAAGGGTGATCGGGAGGATGAAATCCACCTTGCTCAACAGGGACGCTTTTACCTGGATTGAACTGACAACAGATCATGCAAGTACGCACTTTCTGTTTTGCTGCTGCTCGTAAGTGTTTGTTGTACCAGAGATTCTGTAAACTGTCTAACATGGCTTTCTCTCCAAGATGGGCAGGACTATGTGCTGTATTTATCATGACTTGAACCATTGAGTCGGGGAGAAACCATATAGATTTTCCCTTTGTCACCCAACCTTGATCTGTCTGAATCCCTCCTAGTTCAGTCCATTTCTTTATCTCCTCTGGAGTAGCATGTGTCTGGATATCAATTACATCTAGGGTGGGATCTCTAACTGCCATACACTGGGTCTGTACTATTGTCTTTGTCACATCAGTAGTCTGGGAGTGAGTCAATGCTGTATGTTTTGCTGTCTGGTCTGCCAGGTCGTTACCCTGGGAAACAGAATCTGTGACTTTAGTATGTGCCTTACACTTCATGACTGATATGCCCGAGGGCAAATGTATTGCTTCTAACAGTGCTTGAATAAGGGGGCCATGTTGTATCTTGGCCCCATGAGAAGTCAGAAAACCTCGTTCTTGCCAGAGGACTCCGAAGTCGTGTACAACTCCGAAGGCATAGCGGGAATCTGTGTATATGTTAACATTTCTGTTCTTGGCTAGAATACAAGCTCGAGTCAGAGCGATGAGCTCTGCTGCTTGAGCAGACAGGGTGTCAATACGATGTGTTTCTTTAATTTCAGTTTCAGTGGTCACGGCGTACGCGGCCACTAATTCTCCTGTACTTGTTCTCATACATGAACCGTCCACATAAAGTGTCAGGTCTGGATTTGTCAATGGGACATCTGTTAAGTCTCGTCTAGGCTTAGTTACTGCATTAATTATTTCTATACAATCATGCGGAGCTGGATCTGTCATAACTGTAGGTAACAGTGTTGCTGGGTTCAGGATGCTGCAACGTCTGATTTCTATGTGTGGCTGGAATAGTGTTAATTCATAACCTGTCAGTCGTGCTATAGTTAAGTGTTGAGTCTGGGTTCTGTTTAACAAAACCTCTACAGAATGTGGTACTTGAACTGTTAACTGATGACCTAAAACAATTGAATCACTTTGTCTTATTGCTAACGCTGTTGCTGCTACTGACTTTAAGCACGCAGGGAGTGCTTGAGCTACTGAATCCAATGTACTAGAAAAATAAGCACAAGGCTTATGTGAACCTGCTTGGTCTTGAGTGAGGACAGACAACGCTGTGCCATCACGTTCTGTGACAAAAAGTGTAAACGGTTTGCTGTAACATGGTGTCGCTAAAACTGGTGCTTGGCATAAAACTTTCTTTAATTCTTCAAAAGCTTGTGTGTGTTCCTGAGTCCAAGGGAGGACAGTCGAAGTCGCTGCCTCCTGTGTCGTTAACTGGATGAGTGGTTTAGCTAGAAATGCATACTGGGGAATCCATTGTCTGCAGTACGAGGTGAGGCCTATGAAGGCCCGCACTTCCTTTTGTGTCTTGGGTTGCGGCATGTTCACAATTAACTGAATGCGATCGGGAGTGAGCTGTCTCCCCACTTTGGACAGCAAGTGACCCAAGTACACAACTTGCTGAACACAGAATTGTAGCTTCGAAGGAGACACCTTGTGTCCCTTGTCGGCCAGGAAATGTAAAACTGTCAGTGATGCTTTTTCACATTCGGGCTCACTTCGTGCGGTGATCAGCAGATCATCGACGTATTGTAGTAAAGCGGTGTTAACTGGCATTTGAATACAATCTAGTTGTCTTTTCAGTGCTTGACTATAGATGCTGGGGCTTTCTGTGAATCCTTGAGGTGCGCGCGAAAATTTGAAACTGCGTCCATTTAAACAGAATCCGAAGAGATATTGGCTCTCTGGATCAATAGGCACGCTGAAGAAGGCGTTCTTGAGATCAATTACAGTAAAGAACGTTGCTTCTGAATCAATAGCAGTCAAGAGAGATGATATATCGGGGACCACAGGATACTGTGGGATAATGCATTTATTTAATTCTCGGAGATCAATCACCAGCCGATATACTGGCGGTGCATTGGGATCAGTACGTTTAAGAATCGGAATGATGGGTGAGTTACAGATATTGGAGTCGGTCTCGACGACCACTCCTTGGGCAATGAGCTCTTCAATGATTTTCAGTAAAGCCGCTACAGCATCGGGTGGTAACTTGTATTGTCTGATTCTGGGTAATACAACACCTGCCTTGAGGGTAACGCGGTATGGTGTAATGTGCATACATCCTACATCAGTTGGGCCTTTTGCCCACAAGTAATCAGGTACATTTTTCAATCTGACGTCAAACTCACGAAGGACGTAATGACCCTTGAAATCCCGCAGAAAGAGTCTAACCCCCTCCGGGGAGCAACATATTATAGCTCCTAGAGCCTTCAGTGTTTTAATTCCTAACAGATTCTCCGGACATGATTTTGTTAGTAACAGGTCTGTAACGCGTGATAATGGACCCACAGCCAGGGGAACTGGTTCTGAGACTTCATTTACAATAGGTTGTCCTGAAAAACCAAGGGAAACATTTTGTGAGCCTGAGAGGGGTGCCCCTGGAACTTCGTCATGACTTATTGTAGTGCGACTTGCCCCTGTGTCAATTAAAAACTTTCTATCTTTCCCCAATACTTGACTGTGTACATAAGGACCTTCTTGATCTACAGGAATCTCGATAAGAGGCAAGCCACCTTCCCTCTCTAGGCTGTTTCATGTATATCGGGAATATTCGGGGTAAGCAGACTGGGCATACTGGTACATCTGTTGTGAGACTTGCTGAGTTGCAGCAATGGGCTGTGGCTGTGGTACTGCTACGGTCTGTGCTGTCTGTGCGGATGCATGCATGGGCTGTGTATTCTGTGTAGACTGATGCTGGTTATGGTCTTGTCTAGGCGGATGCGGTCTCTCTTTAGTTTTACCTGTCGCTATGTTATGTTTCAGAACTGCACATTCGTGTACGTAGTGACCTGGCTGCTTGCAATAATTGCATGTCCCTTTAACAGGAGCTGCAGCGTGACTTGTCTGGGTCGTACCTTTCCTGTGACTGTCGGATGGGACCGTCTGGGCTACTAACATTTTCATTTTCGTGTCTTTCATGCGCTTCTGTTCCTGATCTTGTTCTTCCCTAATTCTATTCTGGTGATATTGTAACATTTGTAACATCTGGGATGGCGTATTTGCTTGCCATGTACTCTCGACTTTATACACTCTATTTTTAACTAACGGTAGGGAATTCTCGACTAACTTTGATACAAAAAGATGTGGGTACGACTCGCTACTTGGCTGGAGGCCACTATTGATAATAAAACATTTCTCGAATCTTGAATAAAAGTCGCTAGTATCTTCATCATGTTTCTGTTTACAGGACGAGATTGCATCCCAATCCTCCTTTCTAGTTGTCAATAATCTGGGCAGGACCTGTACTATTAAACCTGGTAATGCTTTAGTTTTGTCCCCAAGGCCTAACCCTGGAACCCGTTTTTTCTCTTCGTCTTCTATTTCTGCCCAGGCAATCTTTGCGTCTCCCACCTCCCAGTCCTTTTCCTTTAATTTCTCGAATATACCCGTAGGCAATAATACTTTCAACATTTTCATGATATCATCATATGTGTAGTCCCCCATCAGTAACATGTCTTTGAGCTCTCTATGAAAACCTGCAGGGTCTTTATCATGGCACGGTACTAATTTCTTCATTTCTAACAGTTCTAATTTAGTTAGAGGCGTGTGTACATACACGCGTTTCAAAATTTTATCCTCACCCATAACAGGGTGCACTTCTCGCAAGGGGTTCTGACTTTCAATACCACCCCCGCACTGCATATGGTACATTTTCCTTTCTGGAGGTGGGGCGGGAACATATTCAGGATTTACAAAGGTGTCATATCTGCGTCGTTGTTCTAGAATTATTTGAACTAATTTAGTGCTTAGGCCTCTCCATCTATCCATCAGTAGTGCTTCTAGTGTCTCATGTAAGGGACCTGGATCGGAATAATGTTTTCTGTACTTAATGAGAAGGTGCTGAATCATATATATACCTGCTAATTTCTGTTCGTCGGGGGAGAGGTTCAGAAATGTCTGTGCTACGGTGTCATCATTATATATGTTTGCATTTTCGGCCCATGATACCGCTGATCGGGCTAGTTCTTGTTCATCCATAGAATTGAGTACATGGTACCCAACTCGATCTCGAAGCCGTTTATCAGTTTCCTGGAACTGATGTTCAGCAGAATTCGGATTCGTTAAGGCAGAGAAGAAAACTCTCTTGCTTTCTGGACGGATACCCTTCCTAAGGTAGTTTCCCCTACCTACATATGCTATAGTGCTTGTAGTTGGTTCTGGTTCTTCAGATTCTTCTTCCTCCTCGGAGGGAGCCTTTTCTTTCTCTTTCTCGTGTACTGCTATCACTGCTTTCTTAATCTTTTTATACATGGCCTCTATGCAATTTTGTCTGTCATGTTTTCCATCGGCTATATTTTGACCCCACTTGTTCAATGCATCCAATTCACTCTGCTCTGTTCCGGGCCTGTCTCGTTCTCTTATTAGACAATTTATGAAAAATCGTAGTATCAGTGCTTGCATGGTAACTTTCTGTTTCTCCAGGGCATCCTTAATACTGTCGGGGTCCTTTCCCGTTTGAACGAACTCATATATTCTATCTAGGTGCTCCTTCATTCCTGCATAACATAACAAACTATCAGTAGCAGATCTTAACCGTAAAGACGCTAATACCATTAAGTCGTCCTGTCCAGGTTCTGGATCGTATCTACAAACTGACATATTTTCTTTTAGTGCATCAAGACGGGATGAATTAGAAGAACGGGGGGATCTGTACGTAAGAGGACTCTGCAGACCTCTGAGATTTAATCTGTGAGTCGGTGGCGGGGTCTGGAGACCCGCGGTCGCACCTTCTGAAGCGGAAGCTTGGGCATTATCTCTGTGGGTAGTCAGTATCTGAATTTGTCTTTTAGTAGGATCTGATTGAAGTGGTTTCGGCAGATCAGTTTTAGGTGAGGGAAGTGGCGGGGCTGGCGGAACGGAACTAGTCTTTTTCGGTGTCGGCTGAGAGTGATCTTGGGGGGCAGTACCACCCCCGGCCCTGTCAGTAGGCAGGGCACGAACAGGCAGATTGGTGTAAGCTGGCGCTACATCTTCGAGATATGAATTTAGGAATATGTCTTTAGTAGTCTTATGCATTACTTTAGTTGGAACTAATGGTGACGGCAAATTTTTCGGTATTTCTGAAATGGCGTCAGGGGTACCATCGGCCAAAAGATACATGTTGTTCACTTTGCCATTTAGGATACGATCTATTTGTTCTACTTTTACTCGAATTCCCTCAGTAACTAATTCGTTTTCTTGGGCCTTTTCTGATTCTTTAAGCCTGTCTTCTCTACGGAGTGCTCTATCAGCACGCTTACGTGATTCCTTACGCCAAAATTCTATGGCGTCTTTCTGAGATTGTCTAGCTTTCTTTTTCCGTAATATTTCTTCTACCTTTATGATGCACTCGGCATCCCATGTTCCGTTAACTGGCCATCGGTATCTTTCCTCTAGGTGCTTGGTATAATCTGTCCATAACTCTAGATACAAGATGGCGTCTATGCCATGCTTATTATACATGAAATTACCTGGAGTGTCCCTAGGGGGGATTGGAATTTCTTCCTCTAACATCCCTTTCCTAGTTCCTATCTGCTTTAATTTGTTGAAAAACGGCATTGTGCCTACTTGATACTGAAATGCTTGATCCTAAATACTTAATTAGCATGTAACTATTTAAACAAGAAAACACAATAATGCACAAAAACAATCACATTCATACCACGACATTAATCACATGAAACATTTTAAAGACATAGCTAACTTCCCCTTACTCTGAATGTACCGCTCAACGATACAGATACACTGCTGTAACAGTGCAGAAATTCGGAATACTTTATATACTGCTAAACAGTACAGATACACTGCCTAAAAACAGTGCAGACCGGACTTGCGTACCCAAACCCGTCTAGATACGACCCAGCAATGGTACTCACCGGGAAGCACGGAAAACAGAAGGCCTCGGAAACTCGACTGGACTCGACTCGGAACTTCGGAAAACTTCGGAAAACTTCGGAAAACTTCGGAAAACTTCGGAAAACTGGTGGGCCTCTTCACACCTCGGACCTTGCTTCCTTCGGCTGGGCTCTGGTCGGGATCCTCCGCACTCCTCACCGCCTCGTCTGGGCACTGATCGCAGTCTTCGTCACCTCCGTGTGTCAGAGGGGGATGCAGGAAATCCTGCCAGTACACGTGTTGTCCGTCTAACTGATGGCAGGGGACACGGATTGCAACGCACCTTCCGGCGCGTGAGGTGGGGGAGGGGTCCCTATTCGGGCGCCAAAATGATGTAAATAATTAATTTACTCTCTTAATTTCTATGCAGGTAAGTACGTAATCAAATAATAACTCAATCGGAAAGAAGGAAAACAGAGTCCGTGGTGTAAGAGTTTCTAAGGGTTTTATTCCTCATAAAGGAATCAGGATATCATGTTCTGACCACCACACAGGATGTCAGAAGGGATAGATGAGCGCGCCGTCGTTTATTGACAATACATAGCTTATATACTTGATTTACATCATAATGTTCAATGTAAGAGGCGTAACAGCTGAGAGAAGACAAGATAACAGTATACACGTGGTGCTAGTACATCATCAAGAGGCGTAAACTAGGCGTAACTAGGCGTGTGTGCTAGAAACGTCACTGATAGGTGACGCAAGTGGGTGGCACCAAGGGGTGGTGCTAACAGAATGTTGCAATGTCAGCGGAAATCGGAAGCTTGGATGCGCGCGCAGCTGCATGACGTGTGATAGACGGGGTGCAGGGGACTTGACATTTACACTGACGGAAAGAGACAGAAGTCTGGCATGTCAGATCAACTTGTGCTTCTATCATATCCGATATCTGATGTTTAGGAACTAAGCTATCTGGGCAGAAAGGTCTCTAGAGCAGAAGCTATTCTATACTTGCTGTGAGTGCGTGTATAAGCGCCTGAGTGTCTGTATGAGAAGCGTGGGGGCATGGGGCCTTCCATGGAAGCATGGCAACAGAGGCTATGAATTACTTGCATAGAGACAGGTCGGCCCTTTAGCCCTGTAGCTGAGGAAGGATGTTTACTGAAGCTAGCAGGCCGGAATGTATCTTCGGGGAGGAAAACAGATAACTCGAAGGTTATAGTCAATCTTGGCAGGCAGCAGGCTGAGCTGAGCACGGAGGGCCGCGCTAGAAGTAAGTCAGAGTTCACGGGTACGGGGGCTGCTTGGGCAGAGGCCCTCGCAGTCAGAAGCCAGGAAAGAGGCTCGGTGGCAGAGATTCAGGGCCTACTTTCAGCCAGGCTGAAAAACGTAGGAGTACACTTCAAAAAGACGTTGGCATAGCATACTTAGGAACGGACCATCAAACCCATTCATGGTGGGTCTGAAAGAGGACAAGTTAACGTTGGACGCAAATGTATTTGCGTCTTCATAGCTGGTACAGGAGGGAAGTTACATGCACTTTTAACTCGTACATGGAGTCGGTGGGGTACTCGCTAGGGAACACAACATGACCATAAAATTTATATTACCTCACACTTCGTGTCTCTTGTCGCCATGGTACCCAAACATGCAGTGCATCACACAGCTCACACTGATGTAAATGGGGAACATCAGTGAGACAGCACAGTAATAGGAGTCGTAATAGGAGTCAGACCTCACCCTAATGCACTACAGACCCCCTTACGCTCGCAGTTCTTCTTCACACTAGGTGCTATAATGCACGTCATTAGCACATTATACAGACATGGATTGTACCCCAGCCGGTGATACAGCAACAATTCGGTTAGATATGGCGCCTAATTGTGCAGTGCAGTTGATCATCCAAATTAACTGTGGGCAGCAGGCTTAAGCTGCAGGTTCCTGACATTTCCATTGCGGGCTGCTATTCAGTATTTTCTATGCTCAGCAAGAACCATTCTGCTGCATTCCTGTAGGTTTCCTGGCTGGAAGAATTCCTATAACACATTATAGCTATTAGGCACCGTCGGATTTCATAACCACATTTATATTAACTTTCAAATATGTGGTTAGTGACGATACATTTTCTTCTATAATATACACTTAAAATGTTCTATTTTATTTGATGCATGTAGATGAGAGGTCTTTGCAAACCGCAGTTAGTGGTATTAGCTGCCGAAAAAACGCTGAAACTCATTTTGTTTCTGCCAACATTTCAATTTAACCGAGGACAAGCAAAAAATAAAAAGCAAGAGCGCTCAAGGAAAGTGTTTTTATTTAGAACTCGGAAAAATATATATGATGTCGGAGTAAACGGTGTGGCTGCTTGTTTAACTGAAGGGGGTGTTGGGGGGGAGGTCACAGAGCAACAGGTGGGACGTATAGCCGCAGGCAGCAAGGCTTTTCCACAATTTTGCAGAGTTATCTTTGAACAACTTAGAAGTTAAGACTCAGGCTGACCTTCGACACCTGCTTTTCTCAGTCCTGGGGCACATTACCACACAAACCTCTCAGACTTATCCGAGCAGCTCACTTATGACAACACAACACACAGATGATAGTCAGCGTGCACGGCCGGCTTTAGCGCTGTTCGCGACCGGTGTTACATTATGTTTGACAGAACAATTAAACCTCATTAACAAGTAAATAATGGTCTTTCAAAAGACCTGTGAAGTACTCGGGTGCGGCTGTGTGTGTGTGTGCCCAGTAAGGAATTTCAAGCAGCAGGAAGGGGGCATGGCGAGAACTCTGGATTCCAGCGCGGCAACATTTTCTAGTATTTTACCGTTTATAAATATAAATACAGACAAAGGAATATAGATTTCCGTCTGTATTTATATGTAGAAATCCGTAAAAACGGAAAACCAGGAGCCCTAATTACAATTCATGCTATTCCCAGCCCCCAAAGCTCCAAGAATGGCTTGCATGGCAGTTATTAATCATTGTTAACGTATTTTGAATATATTGGACGGCTGCTGTTGTGGTCATCGCTATTTCAGCCACCTGCTCTGCCGTGGGGCAGGCGGTCACACGTGCAGGTGCTGACAATTTAGTTCTGATGCTAAGCAAATTAAGCATTGGATTCGATATTTCGTTTTTCACAGGAGAATGGACATATAAGGGCTCATTATCAGTTGCTTATATTTATTCAGTTGGGATAATTTAGAAACACATGGCATACCCTTTGAGTACACTAATGGTAATGGGATGACAGCTCGGGCTGATGAGAAATCACTAAGCCAGTGATTTGATTAATTAGATTATCTGGGTAGGATTAATGTTCACATTTGACCCTTCCCCATTTGCTACACAGCATGGGAAGGGCATTTAGACAGACAAGGCTCAAGTTGCTTTTCTGCCGGAGTGTCGTAAAGCACAGTGTCGTGGAGTAGAGTGGGCTGTTATGGAGTGGCGTAGAGTCATGGAGTGGTGTAGAGTAGAGTTGAGTGGAGTGTCATGGAGTTGCATAGGGTGGGCTGGCATAGTTTTGTGGATTGTCATAGAGGTAGTAGAGTGTCGTAGATTGGAAGGTTGTAGAGTGTATTAGAGTGTCATATATTTGAGTTGTAGAATGAAGCAGATTGTCATAGAGTGGAGTGGCATAGAGTGTTGTGGAGTGGTGTAGAGCAGAGTAGAGTGGCATAGAGTGTGTTGCGTAGAGTGAAGTACAGTGTTATGGAGTAGAGTGGAGTGGAGTAGAGCAAAGTGGAGTGGCATAGAGTGTGTTGCGTAGAGTGAAGTACAGTGTTATGGAGTAGAGTGGAGTGGAGTAGAGCAAAGTGGAGTGGCATAGAGTGTGTTGCGTAGAGTGGAGTACAGTGTTATGGAGTAGAGTGGAGTGGAGTAGAGCAAAGTGGAGTGGCATAGAGTGTGTTGCGTAGAGTGAAGTACAGTGTTATGGAGTAGAGTGGAGTGGAGTAGAGCAAAGTGGAGTGGCATAGAGTGTTTTGCGTAGAGTGGAGTACAGTGTTATGGAGTAGAGTGGAGTGGAGTAGAGCAAAGTGGAGTGGCATAGAGTGTGTTGCGTAGAGTGAAGTACAGTGTTATGGAGTAGAGTGGAGTGGAGTAGAGCAAAGTGGAGTGGCATAGAGTGTGTTGCGTAGAGTGAAGTACAGTGTTATGGAGTAGAGTGGAGTGGAGTAGAGCAAAGTGGAGTGGCATAGAGTGTGTTGCGTAGAGTGGAGTACAGTGTTATGGAGTAGAGTGGAGTGGAGTAGAGCAAAGTGGAGTGGCATAGAGTGTGTTGCGTAGAGTGAAGTACAGTGTTATGGAGTAGAGTGGAGTGGAGTAGAGCAAAGTGGAGTGGCATAGAGTGTGTTGCGTAGAGTGAAGTACAGTGTTATGGAGTAGAGTGGAGTGGAGTAGAGCAAAGTGGAGTGGCATAGAGTGTGTTGCGTAGAGTGGAGTACAGTGTTATGGAGTAGAGTGGAGTGGAGTAGAGCAAAGTGGAGTGGCATAGAGTGTGTTGCGTAGAGTGAAGTACAGTGTTATGGAGTAGAGTGGAGTGGAGTAGAGCAAAGTGGAGTGGCATAGAGTGTGTTGCGTAGAGTGAAGTACAGTGTTATGGAGTAGAGTGGAGTGGAGTAGAGCAAAGTGGAGTGGCATAGAGTGTGTTGCGTAGAGTGAAGTACAGTGTTATGGAGTAGAGTGGAGTGGAGTAGAGCAAAGTGGAGTGGCATAGAGTGTGTTGCGTAGAGTGAAGTACAGTGTTATGGAGTAGAGTGGAGTGGAGTAGAGCAAAGTGGAGTGGCATAGAGTGTGTTGCATAGAGTGGAGTACAGTGTTATGGAGTAGAGTGGAGTGGAGTAGAGCAAAGTGGAGTGGCATAGAGTGTGTTGCGTAGAGTGAAGTACAGTGTTATGGAGTAGAGTGGAGTGGAGTAGAGCAAAGTGGAGTGGCATAGAGTGTGTTGCGTAGAGTGGAGTACAGTGTTATGGAGTAGAGTGGTGTGGAGTGGAGTAGATTGTTGTAGAGTAGAGTGGCATAGAGAGGAGTAGTGTAGTAGAATGAAATGGTATAGAGTGCAGTAGTGTTATAGAGTAGAGTGGCATGGAGTATAGTGGAGTAGAGTAGTGGAGTAGACTAGTGTGTAGTGTAGAATATAGTGGAGTAAAATGGCATGAAGTGGCGTAGAGGGAGTACCATAGAGGGTCGTAGAGTGGAGTAGTGTCGCAGAGTGGCATAGAGTGGATTAGAGCATCATGGAGTGCAGTGTTGTAGAATGGATTAAGGTGGCCTAGAATGAATTGGCATAAAGTACAGTGGTGAAGAGTAGACTGGCATAGAGTGCAGTGGCTTAGAGTGCATTAGTTTTGAGTAATTGGCATACAGTGAAGTGTCATAGAGTAGAGTGGCGTAGAGTTTGGGCCATCAGCGCAGTAGTTGTAGCGCGCAGCTGCAGCATTGGTGCACCAGTTCATTTATTAAATGCGATTTTATATAGCGCGAACATTACCCCAAGGTGTCAGAGCGCTTTACAAAAGAACCAGTTGGGATACATAAGGACTTAGGATTACATGAGTTACATAAAAGATACAAACAGAAAAAATTGCAAATGTACAAGTTGTAAAGTCACACAAGTTAAAGATACAAACAGAAAAAGTAGCAAATGTACAAGTTGTAAAGTCACTCAAGGAAGAGATTTATTTATTTATTTATTTATTTATTTGTGGGTATTTATAGAGCGCGACCTATCGCTCCGGAGGGAGCATCTTGGCGCTGAGCGTGTGTATGAAACTCTAAGAATCACATAAGAATGGTAGTGAGTAAGCCGACTCAGCTTCTACACCCCCACCCGTCAGCTCCGCTCCGCCATCCACACTCTCGCCACTGTCCCCTCCATTCAAAGAGTGACCACCGGCGGCAGATCATTCTCCCACCTCGCCGCCAAGACATGGAGCACCCTCCCCTTCCGCCTACGGCAGACTCAAGACCTACTGACCTTCAGGAGACTCCTCAAGACCTGGCTCTTTGAACAGTAGCAGCACCCCCTCCCCCAGCGCCTTGAGACCCTCACGGGTAAGGAGTGCGCTTTACAAATGATTTGATTGTTTGATTGGGAGCTGTGTGCCATCCAGCTATATGGTATTTCTGAGCTATGTGCTATATACCCAGCGTGCGCTATTACATGTCTGCGTGTGATGTACATTATCGAAAAGTGTTGTTGGGTGCTACAGTGCCCAACAACAGTCAGCTGTATGCTCTATCTGAGCTGCACAGTCAACATACCTTTGTAAACTGGTTACTGAGGCTTCGTTTTCTCTGGTTCCAGTACCCTCTGGGCCCCCACTTTGCCTATTCATTGCATTTGAAATGTACATTTACTGCTGTAGTGTGAGAATGCATTTCATGAAAAGGAATATAAAGTAGGGTTGCCAAAAGAAAAATTCCAGCCTTGTGTTTAAAGAGCTTGGAAAGACCTTGTCTTGGCGCTAAATAGGGTTATAAATAAAAAACGTATGTATTCATTTGTAATGTGACTTTTCTGTCTTGGTTCACTTTAATTATCAGTCATGGCTCTCATCATTCAGGCAGCCCTAGAACACAATAAAAGTGCTTTCTATTTATATTTGCTGTTCGAAGTATGCACAGATAAGTGCTGAAAATACAGCTTTAGGTGACTGCTTATTTTTGTCGGTGGGGCAAAGTGGTAGGTGGTGAGCCAAGCTGCTGAGGGGGGCCCTCCATGTGTTTTGTAGGGGGGCCCCCTCAAGTTTCGTTACGCCACTGGTACCTCTTCTTCTCAGTGAGTTGCCCTCTTCCACCGAGGTAGCTCCAGCTCCTTCAGCAGGGTTAGGATCCAAGCCCCTTTCATTGCTCCTTACTCAGCAGTCAGAAGGGCTGAAGGCTTCACAAGGCGGACTTCTCACTTGGGAGTTGTAAATCATCAACCGCCTCTCTGCCGCAGCTCTCCTTGCAGGGGTCCTTTCTAGGTTTCCCTCACCTGTAAGGTAGCGGCAATCAGGTATCCTGGCTCTGGACCTGAAATATTTATCTCCATCAGTGCTTTGTGGGTCTTGACACTGAACACTGGTCAAAGAGAATCGTGGCACAGTGACCTGGGTTTTCTCATTAATCCCAGTGTTTTTCGTTTTCTCATTAGTCCCAGTGTTTTTCGATGTAGATTTAAATTCAAGATCTCCTTCTCTGGAGCTTGTTTCAGGCAGTTCTGACATTTTATTTATTAGCACAGACTGGTCAGGTTAAAGACTTTGTCACTCAGTCTTGGCAGCAATTGAGAGTGGAGCTGAGTGTGCCGTGATAGGGGAATGTGAGACGAAGACGCAGAAGAGAGGCCTTCCCTCTCAGCTGCTGCACAGAACTGCATTAACTCTTCTGGGGATGAAGGATGCAGGAAGTGGGCTGTGAATGTCCTTCAGAGCATCATTTGTCTCCCTCATTCCTTTCCTTTCGCAGACGTCTGGTCCACTTCAAAGACCTCAGGAAGGTTTCCACAATCTACCTCCCTATCCGGCAGGCTCCCTCCATCCTCCATCATGTGTACTATTCACACACGGGGGATCCAAAATGGAGTCCTGTCCCCATACATGAAATCACAATAGACTCACTCCAGGCTCACCCTAACCCCCACATGTAGCTCGCATGTGACATGCACTCTCTCCGCAGGTGTCCAGGCGCTACAGATTACAGCTAGTACTTCCATTGTAACAAAGATTATAGTGGATAAGACTCAATTAGGAAGGTTCACGTCACTGCAGAGGTCCAAATACCTATATTCAAAACTCGAAATACAGAGTGTTCATGGGTAGAAACCAATTTGCATTTGCCGCTCCAGCTGTGCTCTCAGTGTGTGCGATATCACCTGTAGGTCGCGTAAAATGTTTCCTCTGGGGGTGGAAATTATTCATGATTTGTAATATTATGTGAAGTTTGTCAGGTGCTGAGTCATGTGACACAGATTAGAATACAACAGACAATGTGATGTCATGTGACCCCATTCAGAATATTACAGATTGTGCCATGTGATGAACTCATTCATATTACTCACTGCTGTGTCATGTGACCAAGGAAGGGGCTGGGGAGCGTTCTCCCCCTGACTATTGTTTTTTTTTTTTTAAATGAAAGCAAATAGTGTATTAAAACACGCAATTTTCAAATAAATATGTTAAAAAGCCATCGGTTCTGGAAGAGCACTCATTCATATTCCAGTACCTTCAAGGTGCATCTAGCCAATGACGCCTGGCACTCTGAAGGAGTTCAACCCATTCTTTTTGTAATGTGCTATGGATGCCCCTTAGGTCAAAAATCCCCTCCATTGTGCCAGGGCCTGCGTTTTGTGAGGGGTGCCACTTCTATGCAATGCGTGTCCCTTAATACCACATATTACCTACAGATTCCCAATGTCAGTATTTTGCAATTAATGCCATCACATACCTTGGATTACCCTTAGGTCAAATTACAACTAGTAGATCAGTCATGGCTGCCCCTCCTGTATGCCAAGAAGCATCTCCAATGAGCTAATGCCAGCCTTTTGCTATGGATGCCCTCATTCCACCAAGTCTCTCCAGTGTGCAAGTATTTTTCATAGGTTCCTGTTAATTGTCTCCGAAATGACAGAGGTAGCATTTTTCCATGGGTTCCTCTATAAGCCACGAATTATCTTCAGTGTGTAAGGGCCAGTGGCAGACTAGCAAGTATAACATCACATTTTCACTCACATTTACTTACTTACATTCACTCACCTACATTCAATCATTCCTTCTTACCTGCACTCATTTATTCTCACTCAGTCTAGCTCACTCTCACTAATTTCTACTGTGACTGCAACATACTTACTCAACCTCACTTGCACCAAGCTATCATTCACTATTAGTGTAATAAAAGATTGGCAGTAAACAAAGGCGGAGCACGACTTCCTAAAGGGGTAGCTGTTTGTTTGTTCTTGGCACTGATTTTGCTACTTACCTCTGAAGCCAGGTGTCGCTCAAAAAGGTGCCAAGGGTCACAAGTGGCAAGCCAGGAGTCACAGTTACGTCCCCTGATAATCCCTCAATGATGCCCATTCATGTGACCCTGTAGAGAACATCATACATTGTGTCAAGGGATTCCATTCAGAATATCAGAATGTGCTATATTTTGTGACACCATGCAGAATGACACTGTGCTGTGTCATTGCCATTCAGAATATCAGTTTCTGCTATGTCATGTGACCTCATTCAGAATATCACAGTCTGTCCTTAGTCATGCGCTGTGTGACCCCAGTCACTGTTTTGTAACCATAGATGGATTGAAGTGTTTCACTCCTAATAATACTGCCATAACTATAACATCTTCTGTGAAAACTGATTTCTCTGTGTTTTTCTGTTTTGCAGGATGTCAGAAGCACCCTCAGCAGGTAAGGCTGGTTTATTATTCTCCGCTCAGTGTGTGTGGAGCAGGTCTGGCTGCTGCAGTGTTTAAATACCACTACTGAGCTCACACAAAGTGCTAGGAAACATTTGTATCCTCTTAAAGTCACTTTGCATCCTCAAAAAAAACTTTAAGTCTGCAGAAAATACCTTTGATTTTCCAGAAAACTTAATTCATTGGAGAACTCCGATGTGTCATTGGTAAACTCTCTTAAATTTTCATAAATCTCTGTGAGTCGTCATAAAAATCCATTGAGTCTTGAAATAATTGCTACAGAAATTAGCTGATGTCCTCTCAAAACACATTTGTATCTATAAAACTTACCTGAAGTCCTCAGAAAAGTACCCTCAACACACAGAAAACTCAAGCACAGTCTGTAAACCTCTCCTCAGGTTTTTCTCAATTAGGAGTTGTGCAAAAACTCATTCAAGGTTTTCTAACTAGGATGCCAGTCTTCAAAGCATCCCTTCAGTGCTTCCAAATATCATCCAAATTTCATCGAAGCCATATTCAGGACTCATTCTTTAGTAATTTCCCTCCATTCAGAAGAGGTCTCGTCCAGTTCCCATATTCCTCTTTGTAATCCTCAAATCTGCTCCTAGTCCTAAGAAATCTCTCTCCAGTCTGCAGTGACCTCTCTCCAGTCTGTAGCTCTCTTGAGACTTCAGAAGCCTCATTTCAACCCTCAAACCTCTGCCCAGGTCCCTGACCACTCAGTCCAGGCACCGTATCCTTCCTCAAGTTCACAGAGACCTCCGTGTGTGTCTTCCAAAGCCTCATTTCGATCCTTTATTTCAAAGTTGTTATCATTTTTTGGTAGAAACACAGATTGAAGCAATAAACATCAGTGTCTCAGCGTCATCAGTCAGATGTCGTATATCAGTGAAACATGGGGTATAGTTCGGGGGCATCAGTTCATTCTCATGTAAAAAATTTAAAATAAGATAGACATTTCTTTACAACTATTGCATCGTGGTCACACCATTGGCCAGGGTGTCTCTCCACACAGGTCTCCATTCCTGTGGGCTATAGGGGGAGGGACTGACTCCAGCCCTCTCAGCCACCTTCTCTCACCTGCACAGACTTCTCCTCACATCTCGATTTCCTGTGGAGAGTCTCCATTCCTGAGGGATCCCTCCATGGGCATCATTTCAATCCTTAAACCTGTAAATAAGTTTGCATACTTTCACCATGAGGTGACATACACATATGTACTTCTTGCTTACTGGCTAGTCTTGCTAATTCATTATTAACAGAGATTAATGAGACATCATATGTTTCAATGATGTATTATGCTGTACATCTAAAAAGCCTTAACAGATACACGCCCTCTGGATCACTTAATGAAATAATCCAAGATGGCGGGGATCACACAAGATAATTGCACTTTGTTTCAACACTGACGTTCCATTCAGTTTCACAAGGAATGTGCGGCCTGAATGTTTGGGTGTTGTTGCCCAGAAAGGTGCACAGTAAGGAAGATCAAGCGGCATGTGAGGACAAAAGTGTGTATTACTGACCAACATTTATATGTGAACAAGATTTAAAATATAGAGTGCATGTGTCTTCTTGAGAATTTAGTAGGGAAGCAATTTTCCAAGTCTTGCTGCTCTGGTGCAGTTTTATTCCTCTATGAAAGCCTTGTGCTCAGCAGACTTGAATCTGGCCAGAATGGGCAGAGGTTCTTTTTGTGTCCTTGCCTCAGCCCTATGGAACTCTTTGCTATCTTTGCTAAGAAAGATTCTAAAGCACTTAGGTTTTCGGAAGCAACTAATCACCTGGTTGTTCTCCTCCTTAGCCTAGCCTGCCTTCCTCTCCTGCTGTCATCTTACCTGTGACCAGCCCCGGAAAGCACCCTTCTGGGGGCAGCCGTGCGCTTTATAATTTTTTTTAACATGACATAACATTCTTGAGCGCAAGTGCAATTGCACGACCACATGGCCTACTTGTCTCCTGTGTAACGCAACAGCTTTGGGAAGCCGCAGTGAGCCTGTACTACCTGCAACTAGGAAGGGTATCTGGCGCAAACCAGGCGCAACACTTCTTGCTGTAAGCTCTGAAGAGAAGTCCAATAGATGTTCTTGTGTTGCATTGTGGCACTGAAATGAAAAGTATACAAGAACCAATTTTGCAGGTATACATGCAGTTTTTATTTTATCAACGATGTCTCCCCGGACTGAACACAAGGGTCCAGATTCAAGGGTCTGATCCATGGCACTGCCAACAGATATTTGACCATCAGGATTACATTCCTACAAAGCTTTAACAACAAACCGCAACACCAGTCCAGGGTTGCCTGACTATAGTTTCAAATGGTCTATATAGCCTGAGAGGGGACTGGATTCACCTGGAAATGTCACCAGTGTTTAGCAGATCGCATCTGAGAGTCATTCATCTTATTGTTCAGGTCCATTTCGCTCACTTCTTCTCTATTCTCAGCGGCAACAGGTGCCTGAACACCATGGGTCAGGGGAATTCCTGACTGTGCGACAGGTTTCAGGTGGTCACTGCGTCACGGGGACCTCTCAAACCAGTTGCCAACGTCGAGATCCTCACCCCCTTCCCAGAGCCTTGACTCTTTGGGGAGGTAAAAGAGCGTTGAAACCTACAAAAGAAAGACCCGCTTCTTGTCACCTCACAATCCCTTGCTGGTTCACATGGACCAGTTATGCTCTTGCATCACCAATGCTTGCAGATCACAATCTGATTGTCTTGAAGGAGGCAGCCTTCTGAAGATCAGGCCATTCCTCACATTATATAATGGTGTTAACATGTGAGAAGTGTGGTCGGAAGGTTATCACTGAGTTTTGTTTATTTGCTTGTCTGGTTGGTGTTCATGGCAGTCACAATGTCTTCCAGGGACATTCGGAAGGGACATGATCATTCCATCACCGTCATAACCTACTCCTCTGTGTCCAAAGCTCATGCCTCTGCTTCATCGGTTGCAAGCCTGGGTGTCTCGACTGATAATTTCAGGGTTGTTGGATCCTGGTGGATAGAATACTGAGAAAGCCTCCCCCTGTAGCTGGTGGATCCCCTTTTCAATCCTGGGGAGAGGCTTGGAGGCCGACCCCTGACACAATGGGGCAAGTGGCTTATATCCGTGCAGATGGAGAATGTCTGCATTCCCAATGGATGACGATAACCTCCCGTTTCATCTTAGAGTAGCATTGTTTCATGTCTGTCGATGCCCTGCTGGCACAGGCCACTGGAGACCACTCTTCACATTCTTGTTTTTATGAAGGTGCAGCCCTTAGCCAGATGGACCAAGCATCGACGGCAGGTCTGAGTCTTTGGCAGGGCATCTGTGGTTGTTGAAATACTATCTGCTTTCTATGACTATTGCTTGACATCTGTCAAAATCAAAATTTCCCTTCTTGTCAAAAAGATGGAGATGCTTTAGTATCCAAGGGGGCAGAAAGACTGTTGAGGTCATATTGGAGGTGGAGGCTAGGCAAAATGTATGGGTGGATGGACAGGCCACCATAATACCTTGTAGCAATACGGAAGCTCCCTGGTGTCTAGTGGGCTTTATGCCCTTCCCAATGGAGCGGATTGGAACTAAATACCTCTCATCTGCTCCCTGGGTTGGACAGAAAGACTGTTGCGATTTATTCGAGGAGTGGGGTTAGGCTCAATGCCTAGGCCGGCCGATCTCAACATTTCTCCCCCCAAAAATCCTCCCTGTTGTCTAGTGGGTTTTCTGCCCCCTCACCTCCCCCAGGCAGATTGGACATAAAAACCTCCAATATGCCCCCATGGGGGCAGAAACACTTTTGGGCCTGTGGGTAGGGGTGAGCATTACCCATTGCTAGGGGGCAGCTCTGCCCCCCAAATATAATCCCTGGTGTTCTAGTGGGCTTTTAACCACCCGCCAGGGCAACATTGGAGGAAAACACCTTCTATCTTCCACCAACGAGTGGGTAGGGGCTAGACCCAATGCCTCGAAGGGCAACCCCACCCATTTTGCCAAGAGGTAAGAACCTCAAATCTCCCCACGGGGGCAGAAAGAGTTATGGGCTGGGGCGTGGCCTAGTAAGACGGCCAGGTAGACGTCTTTGCCGATGCTCCTGCCGACAAACTCTGAATCCGTCATTATCCTGTGACACCCAGCGGCCTTTCCCCTCGGAACCGACGGAGTACTCCCCAGGGATTGGTGAGACTTGCTTTGGGGCTCTTTAGGCTTGGAGACGACTACCCAGGGTATAGATTGAGCCCCGGTGCGGATGTGGCTTGGTGAGGCAGAGGCACCATCTTGGAGATTCGTGTCACCCTGATCCCTGAACTGACGCTGGTCCTATGTGGGGTCCCGATCCCACCACTACCGCCTGTTGGAGTATTGGATGACTGAGTCCCCTAGACGAATAGTGGGGACTGGCTGGGCGGAGACAGTGAGACTGGACTAGGTGTCTGACGGATAGCCTAGAGGCTCAAATGGAGCTTCCTGAAGCAGAAGTGCTGGCCCCGGCTCCCCTGGTCACATAGTGTGGATCGAGGGACTGGGCAACCGGCACAGGCCTTGACACGATCTTGTTACTTCTGGGGGAGCAGCATGCTGAGGCCAGGCGGTATTGGCACGGAGCCCTGAAGATCAGCCCTGGCAACCCTCCTAAACTGACCCGGGATGGGAGCCTGGAGCGGAGCAGACAACTGGCAGGGGACGCTGCCCGACACCTGGTGCTGCCACTTGTCAGAGTGCTGAGCGGCTGGACACTTCCTCGAGGGGGGGTTTGGGGTTGGCCAGACCATCCGGTAGTCCTGAGTTGATCCGGTATTGTTGGAGGGCACCCTGAGGCAACAAATGAAGCCCTGCGAGGTGAAGAGACAGGACCTGCCCATCACATGAGCCTCTGAAAGTACAGTTGTAGGACTGCGCTACACATCAAGACCCTGAAAACGTGACCGCCTATTCTGACCATCCTAACTGGAGCGACGTACCCTTGTAATGCCTCAGTGAGGTCTACAAGCGAGACAGCGATAGGCCCAAATCAACAACTAGGAGCTACAGCCCTGGAGTTGACGGTGGATCCAGCTGATGCGGGCCAACGCCATTGGACATGCATGACCCCGGCAAGGTTTTTGATCCTGTAGCTTCACACAAAGCCCAGCAAAGACTTGCCTGAGGAGCCTGGGCTGGCCCAATATGGGGAACAGCTGGTGCCTGCAGAGGGGTTGACCTGGGGGCCGGAGTAAGTGACGCTGGGGGGGCGATGACCGTGATCTCTGGTGGTAGATAGACGTGTAGGAGACGCGGTGAGGAGACCCATGTTGTGCCTGCCTGGGTCCCCAGTGAAGACTGGCTGTCCTGCCCTGCTGCGACTCCCTGGGCAGCCCTTCGGGTGAAGGAACACAATGGTAAAGGGCAGGGGAGGCCGGGCGGCGCAAGCTGACAAAATCCTGAACTACGCTCAGCCTCTGCCCCGACCGTCAGGAGATCACCATGGCAAGCTGCAACTGTAGTATCGGGGTTCCCAAGGCCTACATGCTCCGAAGATAACCCACTTACATTCAAGAACTGTTGGCACGGAAACTGTAAAATTCAAAGAACAAGTTTATTAAGACCCCCATGGGGTGGTGGTACATTCCTACAGCACCCTTCGGTAATGCAAGAAGTATCACACCGAACATCGGTGTGACCCGGTCTTTTATACAATTTGTAGGTAATAAAAAGATAGGCGGCACAAAGTTACAGAGCGTTATGTACATATATGGTCATTTTTGGAACACAGCCAGCTCATTGGAGGGGTTACAACTCTGCTGGTCAGTTTGGCGGCACATTCCTGAGGGGTGACTGGTCAGTGGGGACTGCGCATGTACAGGCTTGACCAGCACTAAAAATAGCCTGTTGCTGGGCAAACTCAAGTGGTCAGTGGCACGGACAACGGACTAAAGGGCACGCTAGCCACGAGGCCGCTTCTGATCTAAGATGGCCGCAGGAACATACAAAATGGCGTTTCCATGTATAGCCAAGTTAAGCGGGAAAACGTGTAGCACAGCCAAGCGCTAACGCGGCCATTGTCAAATTACGACAGACGACCCTTTTAGCGTTTAGCTGAAGCTACCTCATAGTGAACATAATCAGGGTGTTCATCCTCAATATCGATTAACATTATTTGAGTTACTTCTTTATGAAGCATCATTTTGTCATGGGCAAGAGCTCGTCTTGATGGTACACAAGCTGATAAGCACATAGAACATAAAGCTGGGCCACATTGAATACATAAGCATACAAAGAACAGTATCCCCACAATGATACATAGAATCGTTAGCAGTTTCCAACCCCAAGCGGTAAGCATTGACCAGAACCACCCTGAAAGAGTCCAAGTTCCATTGTCCGGGTGTATTTCAGCAGCTATCTTATGCAATTTTGAAATAGCATCATAAACAAATGGTGAATTGTCAGGTACATAAACACAGCAGCTGCTTCCGATAATTCTGCATGCCCCCCCCACGGTCAGCTAGAACTACGTCTAACACCATTCTATTTTGGAGCGTAACAATCCTAGAAATCTGGAGTTCTTCCGTAATATTCCCAAGTGCAATGGCGGTATCATTGGCTACGGCCTCAACATTACGGGTCAATCGTCGTATTTTCCGACTATTCAGAGCGGCCCCCACAAAGGAAAACCGTCCCAAATTAAAGTCCACATATTGCTGTAAGGCAGTATCGGTCTGGTCGATGTCGTCCAGAACAACAGTCCGTTTGACACGATTCAAAACAAAGTCGTGGTACAAAATATAATCATTATGATACATTGGTGGGGCGATGAATACAGGGGGTAGTACAAAAGATACATAACAAGTGCCTAACCATCCCAACGGAAGTTGATGATAACCTTTCGTTCCACAAATGAAATAAGTATTGCGAGATGCTACAAACGATATGCCATTCGGGCTATCAAAGGCAAGTGTGGTGTTGCATTCACTTTTCCCCACCGGAATTGAACCTTTATTGCGTATACACAGATCAGCTTTAGTAGCAATGACATTAATGACATGTGAGCTGGATACATTGATATTTCGTTGATTGCTGTACACACATGGGGCAGACACGTTATCGGGCCGGTGCTCCTCCCATTCAAATCGAGTACCCTCAGCCCGTGGAAACCCATCCCTGTCGTGATAACAAATTTTATTCAAACGGAAAAGCACCCCCCCTTTTGTTGGCCATCTCAGAGTGAAGAGGAGAGTGTACCAGGCATTACAGGATCCATTATGTGAAAACGGGAGAGGAATGAGTGGAGTGCCCTCTTTCTTCTGGGGCCCAGGCAACATCCCACACACCAAGCAATTGGACGTATTTGTCATGTTATGCGTGTGATGCAGAATCTGGATAAAACTATTATTCAAATAAGTCTGTTGGTGCCGTTCTTCATGGTAGGGCAAGGTGAAGTGAAAATGTTCAGATGGAGCCGGGGTAGTCGGCAGCAAATGTTCACGTGCAGGTACCACAAGTTCAACTACCCAGGCTATCACAGCTATTACCACAATGGTCAAGACAAAAAGAATGGCACCCAGTATTCTTTTGTCTCGTGATGCAGAAGACGCCATAGTTCAAAAAGTTCTCAAATAGTTCAAATTGTTCACAAAGTCTCAGATATACATGTGTATATACCTAAAAAAGAAAAATACGGTGCTGAGCTCCGAGGTAGCCGTTGTTTTCTTCTCCGGGGTCAAGACGGGTGTCGCTACTCTTGGCAGAACTGATCCCCCCCTTTGAGATTCCCGGTTTCCGTTTCACAAACCCCAGAGCGGTAACCAACCAGTCTCGAAAACCAAAAAAATCTTCTTATCGTGGCCGCAGATTATAACGCTCTCGTCCAGCAACAGTGTGGTCCGGGAAGGCTCCCTCAACTTCGGCCGACGTCACAGCTGGGCTCTTTTCTTTCTCCAGAATCTCTTTGTAGTCGGTCAACACAGCAGGATTCACCAGATCAGGAGAGACACGACGGCAGTGTGTTGAATGCACCCACCGCTTCCTATTGGTCACTCGCACAGCTGTCCGGGTCGCCAAAAGGACCTGCTCGGGGCCCCGCCACCTCGGTTCCAAGCTGCTCGCCCTCTCAAACGATCTGATCATAACATGATCACCAGGGCGAAGATCATGGCCCTCTCCAGTAGAGTTGTCAGGGAGCGCTTCTCGAACCTGTTGATGAATAGAAAGCAAATCATTTGTTAATCGTGCCAAATAATCGTTCATCATTATACAAGGCACATCATGTATTAATCGCGGCTTGGGCACCCCCCAAATATTCATAGGCCTTCCAAACACCACCTCATACGGTGTGAGGCCAGTTCGCGTGTGGGGCACTGATCTAAGAGAGAGTAATGCTAGCGGCAAAGCATCCGGCCACTTCAACGACGTGGATGCCACAATCTTAGCCAGTTTGAGTTTCAACGTGGCATTGTACCGCTCAACCAGACCTGCCGACTGAGGGTGGAACACAGCATGAAACTTCTGCTGAATCCCTAGCCCCTTCAGCACATACTCCACAATTTTCCCGACAAAATGAGGCCCATTATCGCTCCACAAAAATTTACAAACTCCAAAGCGAGGGAAAAACTCCTTAAGCAACACCTTAGCTGTTGTCAGAGCTGTATTGTCTTTCGTGGGGAAAGCCTCTACCCATTTGCTAAAAGCACATACCACCACTAAGACATACTTCAGATTGTTGCAACGCTCAAGCTGGATATAATCCATTTGGAGTACCTCGAATGGTGCGGAAGGTGGAACGAACCCTCCTTTCGGAGTATGGGTCCCCTTTGCAGGATTGTGCTGCAAACATACCAGGCAGGTCTGCACTACTCTCTTGGCGGTATTAGCAATCTCGGGATGTTCCCAAACTCGTGTTAACAGTCGAGTGATTGCAAGAGCTCCCACATGCGGCAACCCATGTGTCATCTGGACCATCGCTTGCAAGTAAGCTGCAGGCAATTTCCATTTCTCCATGTCCTTCTTCTCCAACAACCTTCATCATCTAGCACCCCATCTGCTGCCCATGCCGCAAGTTCTGATTCAGTAGCTGATTTCTGAATATCTAAGATTTCTGCTCTAGCATCGTTCCATCGCTCAGCCTGTGATTGTGTCACGTACATGGGGGAGTCAGTTCGGGACATAGCCGTTTGTCTCGCTATGCTGTCCGCAAAAGCATTTCCCTAACCCACTTTATCAGTGATCTTTTTATGGGTGCTACATTTTATTATCGCTACTTTCTTTGGACAAAGCAACGCGTTTAGGAGATCACGCACTAGTTCTCCGTGCATAATGTGTACTCCGTGAGAAGTCAAAAACCCACGTTCTCTCCAGAGTAGCCCGAAGTCATGTGCTACTCCGAAGGCGTACCGGCTGTCTGTGTATATGTTCACACATAGGCCAGCACTCAATTCACAGGCTCTTGTCAAAGCTATCAGCTCCGCTGCTTGAGCCGATTTCTGTGGTATTCTAGCTGTTTCCACCACTGTCTTAAGTGTCGTGATCGCATAGGCTGCGGAAGTCGTGCCATCTGGCAGCCTCAAACATGATCCATCAACCCACAGTTCCCCATCCACATCTGGAAGTGGCATATCCTGTAAGTCGACACGACCCTTTGTCTGTTCCTCGGTCAGAAAAACACAGTCGTGTTGTTTGTCTTCCTGACCCTCCTCGACCGGATAGGGCAATAAAGTGGCAGGGTTCAGGGTAGCACATCTTTTCAGTGTGATATGTGGCGCCAACAGTGTAAGCTCATATCCTGTTAACCGTGCACTCGTGAGATATTGGGTCTTTGTTTGATTTAGCAGGGCATCTACTGCGTGGGGAACTAGCACCAACAATTTGTGCGATAACACTATTCCCTCACTCTGCCTTATAGCTACTGCTGTTGCTGCCACCGCTCGAAAACACCCAGGTAACCCTCGTGCTACAGGATCAAGAATGGCAGAGAAATACGCACATGGCCTCTGCTTATCCCTGTGTGCTTGCACTAACACTGACAACGAGCACCCATCTTTCTCGTGCACGTACAATGTGAAAATCTTCGTGTAATCTGGTGTGCCTAATACAGGGGCGGAGCAAAGGGCCTGTCTCAATTGTTCAAAAGCATTCTGACATTCATCTGTCCATTCAAGGGGCATTGGTGTAGCTTTGGACAGTAACGCTAGCAAAGGTTTTATAATGTGCGAAAACCCCATGATCCACTGCCTACAAAAGGACGTTAACCCTATGAAGGCACGTACATCTCTCTGTGTGCGGGGGACTGGTGTGTCTAAAATCGCCTGAATTCGATCTGATGTTAATGCACGCCCCTCCTTAGACAAAAGATGACCGAGGTAGGTCACCTTGGGTCTACAGTATTGAAGCTTTTTCTTAGAAACCTTGTGATTGTTCTGTGCCAGAAAAGAAAGCAAAGCAATCGTACTCTCCTCACATTGTGCATAAGAGTCTGCAGCAAGCAAAAGGTCATCTACATACTGGATAAGGACAACCCCAGACTGTAACTCAAAGGAATCAAGCTGTCTTTTCAGAGCCTGGCTGTAGATACTCGGGCTCTCAGTGTAACCTTGAGGAACACGACAAAATCTATACGATTTATTATTTAACGCGAAGCCAAACAAATATCTGCTATCAGGATGGACAGGGATGGAAAAGAACGCATTTTTCAAGTCAATTACACTAAAGGTCGTGGCCGTTGGTGGCACCAATGTAAGCAAGGTCGTAATGTCGGACACCACCGGGTATTGGGGAAAGACAATTTTGTTAATCTCTCTCAAGTCAATAATAAACCGATAGACTTTGTCGTCAGTATCTCTCTTAAGAATCGGGAGAATAGGGCTGTTACAAACATTATAAGGAACCTCCTCCACCACTCCTGCAGTTATCAAATCTTGAACTATATGTGTCAGGGCAATTTCACCTTCCCTCGAAATCTTATACTGTGGCACCCGTGGCAGAGAGGCCCCCTCCTTAACAGTAATGTGAATAGGTGGAATACGCATCTCTCCCACATCCGTGTCTGAGGTCGCCCATAACGTGTGCGGGAGAGAGGCCAAAGCTGGAATATCTAGTATAGTGCAAAACCTATCTGAGTCAGGATAATTGTCGTTCAGGATAACCCGCACTCCCTCAGGAGCGCACCGTATCGTTGCTCGAAAATATTTAAGCAAGTCAATGCCCAGGATATTATCTGGTGTATGGGGCGATAGCAAAAATTGACCAAAACTAAAAAATTTGTCAAGACAAAGTGCAAGGGGTTTTGACAATGGGCTAGGGGAGGGTGTGCCATCGAACCCTACACATGTTATCATTTCGCCAGACAGGGGAACCCTCGGAACCAAGTTTTTTGACAAAGCGCTACGAGTAGCTCCTGTGTCGACTAGGAATTGATCAGTAGAACCCAAAATGCCCACTGTTACATATGGACCCTTCTGATCTACCGGCACTTCAATTGATTCCGTACCCCATCCTACGCAGTCCTATACATGCACATAATCCTGGTGCTCCACATTCTCGCCCTCCGATATCTGATATTGGTTTCGTCTATCAAAAGTATTTCGTTCGTCCTGGCCACGGCCCCTTTCCTCAGCCCTTCCACGATCACCTCCACCACCTCTCGCCCCCGTATAACTGCCCCTCGACCTACCGCCTCCTCGACCACGCTGGCTACGCTGCTCACGAAGTACCGGACAATCTTCAGCCCAATGCCCAAACTCTTTACAATAAGCACATTGATCCTCCGCTATATCCGTACGACCGTACGACGTATTGCCTCCACCTCGTCTACCTCTATCATTCCCTCTACCCTGTGTTCCCCGAACCTGTGCCAACATCACCTTCTTTTTCAATTCTTTCGCCTTTTTATCAACACTTTCTTTAGCCTCCAACTCCTGCCGCTCATAATACTGAGCCATAGTTAACAAAGACGCAGGGGTCGCCGTGGCCTAGGAACTTTCACTCGATTTCAATCGTTTTGCAATCTCCGGCAGGAGATTAGCCACATACTTATCTACAAACAAATGCCGACCCGTATCGTCTGTTAAAGATTGACCACTGTAATCATGAAACACCTCTTCGAAGCGTGTAAAGAAATCTGAAACCGTTTCATCTGGCTTTTGTTTGCACGAAGCTAACATGGTCCAATCGATCTTTTTAGAAGGTACAAGCGTTTTTAATGTATTCAAAATAGCCGCCGGGAGGTCTAAAATCAACTGGCAAGGCTTACATGCCGGTTCCCTATCTAAATCAGCAGCATTTATTTCTTTCCATGTCCCACCAAGTATTGCTTCATCATTATTTTTACGAATTTGTCTCCACATATCAGGCGGAAGAATTAACCCAAAAAACAGATCTATGTCGACAAGAGTCATCACACAAGACGAAATAGCCCCTTCCACCCCTTCCTAGAATGCTGCCGGATTTTTACGAAGGTCAGGTAAAGAATATTTCAACGCCATAACATCTGCTCTATTCCAAGGCGTATACACCCAGTTATATATGAAATATCCCTTCGCATCCTTTGACAGTTTATCATCATCTGTACCTTCCCCTTTTGGTGGAACATACAAAGGTGCGGCTTCACGCATAGGCATAACATGCAGTGCAGAACTCTTATCTGAACCCCGGAGAGAACACTCCTTAGACTGCCCATTAGACTCCGGCCTGGACTCCTTATTCTTTTTCCGCTCGTCCCGCAATCTGGTAGTCTCATCTCGCAGCTGGATCAGTTGCTTTTAAAGGGCATCGACATCTGCAAGATCAAATATACCTTTATCCAAATTCTCACGGTGAACTGACACAACCTTAGGTTCTAGCGTATCTGAAAATTGACGATATGCGGTAACAACTTCATCTGCCAAAGTAGCCAAAAAATACAGCAATTCTTGGTCTGTCCATGTACCCCTTTCAGTAACAACTTCAGACTGAGAAACAAAATTCGTATTACATACGGAGGCGGTGATCGATCTAGCAATGAAAAATCATCAATTTCATTATTAAGGACAGGATAAAGCGGTCGGCGAATAGGGAATTGACCAGTCGTTTGCAATTTACGTTCCCGTGCCTCCCTCTCTTTCTTCTCCTGAGCCTCCTTTTCCTCAAGCTGTAAAGCCTTATCACGAGCAGCCTTGCGCTGCTCTTTGTCCGCCAAGGCAACTTCACGTTTCATTCGCTCACGCACCGCTTTCTCCCACATTCGTACACAATCAAACATATTTTGTCTAGACCTGCGTTGAAACAAGCATTGCTCCACAAACTGTACTTTACGTAAATCGAACGACCCATGTAGAGGCCATTGCAATTCAGGATCCGATTTAGTATACTTATTCCATAATTTACTGTACATTGTAGGGGGAAGGCCAAATTTGATATACATTTCCCGATTTGGTGTTCCTTCTGGGGGAGCCGGCTGTGCTTCCGCTAACCTAATTGTGGTACCATTTCCAAGACAGCACATCCCTCGGAGTGTGCTTAAAACAGGCATGTTCAAAAAGTATCACGAAAGCGCGATACCGTATAAAATGGCACTTACAGTACTTCACACAAACGTGCCGCTCAAAGGAAAAAAAACAAAATTAGAGAAACATCTCTCCATGCCTGCCTATGTGAAGTGCACTACACATATAGATTCAAAGGTCACAAATTCACAAATGTTAGCTAACTCAAATCAAAATCATAGGTCATAGAGCTTCGGCAAGCGTCCGAGGACTACCTTACCGATCACAAATCATAGAACTTCAGTAAGCGTCCGCAGACTACCTTACCGATCACAATTCTTACCCAAAGTCTCAAAGGCCCAGATTCCAACTGCCAAGGTCTTTTAATCGAATCAGCCAAACGGCACTTTTCCAGCAACGCAGACGATCGAGAACTCAGTCGGGGACCGGCGCCACCTGGAAGGTCAGATCAGAAGGAAAGGAAGAAACACCGCGGGTGCCAAGACTCGGGTCACTCGGTGGCAGCGTACGCGTCCATGGCGAGTTTCCAAACCTTCGTCACGACCTCTCCTTCGGGCATCCGAGTCGCTGATGAGTCCCTTCGTGGTCGCCAATTTGTAGTATCGGGGTTCCCAAGGCCTACATGCTCCGAAGATAACCCACTTACATTCAAGAACTGTTGGCACGGAAACTGTAAAATTCAAAGAACAAGTTTATTAAGACCCCATGGGGTGGTCGTACATTCCTACAGCACCCTTCGGTAATGCAAGAAGTATCACACCGAACATCGGTGTGACCCGGTCTTTTATACAATTTGTAGGTAATAAAAAGATAGGCGGCACAAAGTTACAGAGCGTTATGTACATATATGGTCATTTTTGGAACACAGCCAGCTCATTGGAGGGGTTACAACTCCGCTGGTCAGTTTGGCGGCACATTCCTGAGGGGTGACTGGTCAGTGGGGACTGCGCATGTACAGGCTTGACCAGTACTAAAAATAGCCTGTTGCTGGGCAAACTCAAGTGGTCAGTGGCACGGACAACGGACTAAAGGGCACGCTAGCCACGAGGCCGCTTCTGATCTAAGATGGCCGGCGGAACATACAAAATGGCGTTTCCATGTATAGCCAAGTTAAGCGGGAAAACGTGTCGCACAGCTAAGCGCTAACGCGGCCATTATCAAATTACGACACAACGAGGAGCCTATGGGGATGGCTGAGGCTGCCCACTCATTAGAGGACATGCTGGCAGCGAAACAAGCCACCCGAGATGATATGATGCACAGAATAGATTCTGTGGCCATCAAGGTCAATTTGCTATGATGGGACCTCAGTAAAGTATTTGAGAGAGTAACCACCACTGAACATACCGTGGATAAGCTAGAAGCAGAGGTTCGCTCGCTCAGAGACACCGTCCTTCAAAAAAAAAAAAAAAAGGTGGTCCACCTTGACGACAGAGCAGAAGATTCTGAAGGAAGGTCACGTAGGAATAACTTACGCTTTGTAGGTTTCCCCAAAAAGGCAGAGGGAGCCTCGGCGGAGCTGTTCTAAGAGGTTTGGATCATGAAGGTCCTGGGCCCCAGGAGGCTATCCAATTTCTTTAATATTGAGATGACACACAGTGCACTGGTTCCCCTCCACCCTCCAAACCTGATGCACCACCTAGGGCCATTATCGGCTGACAGTTCAATCAACCAGGATCGTGAAGCTATCCTACAGGCCACCTGCAGGAAAGGACAGCTCATTTTTGAGGCCCAACTCATCTCAATATTCCTGGACTACATGCAACGTGTTCAGGATAAACGGGAAAATGTTCTTCGAAGTTAAGCGATGGCAGCAGGACTTTAAGTTCAATTACAGCCTCTTATTCCCTGCTGAATTGCGAGTCAAACACAAAGTAACTTCTTCTCTGCGGTGGAAGTGAGCGACTGGCTGGACTCCCAGGGCCAGTCAGAGGTGTGCTTGGTACCCTCAACAAGGTCCTCTCCCTCAGCTGGACCGAATGGATCCGACCGATGACGGAAGAAGCTACATAAAAGGAAACCTCAGAACGGAGGAGGGAGTCAGGTAGGGATCTGGGTCTGCCGGATGGGCCGTTACAGGACTCGGAGATGGTCCTGAACTCAGATGACGCAAAGCAGGACCAGGTGGTTGATCCGAACTTCCCCCTAGAGGCGAACAGTTAATACAGTAACAGATAAGTAAACTATCATGGGAGGATGTCGCTGGGAAGATACTATGAACTAAGTGGAAGGGCACTGCTCAGGCAGTTATAACACAGGAGATCTCTTCATATAAACAACTTCTTGTCGGCGGGGGGCATCTTCCCCCCGGGGGTTGGTATTCGTGCGAGAAGCTAGTGGTCTTGGCCTCGCCTCCCCGATAAGTCAACCACTAGCACAGAACACAGTCTCCACATTACTGTACTACATGCCTGCAAAATTGATGGTTATGAGGCTGTGGATGTTTGTTCTATTTTGCTTATTTTGAAAGGAATATGGGACGACTTACCCAAATCTTTACTCTCTGTGCTTGGAAGAGGGAAGGGATGGTGATACTATACAAAGGGAGGTGGAATGTTGGGATTGTTCAGGAAGTATCTGTTGTGGGAAGGTTTGCTTTGTTTGTGTTACTGTCGGGATTGGCAGGGGTGTAAGAACCAAGAACACCACTAACCTTGTCCGATGGCCAAGCAGAGACGATATCTGATGCTAAGTCCCTTAATTCCTCACAACACGAAACCCAACAGAGACTAAATGCTACTCTGTCAAACTCCGCGTCCCAGAGGAAAAAAGGGAAAGAGGATGAAGGTGTGTTCCCTCCTTCTTTCGCAGGGACTTGTGTTACTCTCTGGGCTGGGTCTAGTATACCTTCAAGGCTGTAGGGGGGATGACAAAACACACAATCACTCATATACTCTATGACCCTGTTTGTCTATATATATATATGCAGTACCTTTCTTTCACTCACCAAGATTCCTCTATTCCCTTTCTTCAGAACATACGAACTACCCAGTTTTCTTTTCTGTGAGGCCACAATCAGAATCTCCAAAAACAGGCTGGCTCAGGAGACTTAGAATAAACACGATGATCTCCACAGTACTAGCCTCTGTTACAAAAGGCACTTCACTCTTCTTCTTACTTCCAAGTATTGTTAGTCTCACAATACAGGAACTGAAATATCCAAATACCAGATTCAGGGTCTCTGGCACAAAGTGTTAATGGAGGTTTCCTTCTCCCAAGCACAAGTCTATTGAAAATAAAGAACAAAGAACAGGCGGTAAACTTCTGTCCCGGCTTCTGCCCAAAACAAAAACCTCTTTAGTCTAACTAAGCGTTTATTCAATGAACGTGTCCAAACTCCGGTCGTGTGAATGAAAGTGACACGCTTTGTTTTCTCTCGCGTGTAGAGCAAAAGCGGCTCGCGCTTCACTTTCCAAACAGCGGATACAATTACTGAAAGGACGAAACAATGTATCCAAGGTTCACAGATTTAACGGCAAGGAGAGGAAAAGCGCGCCCGCGCTTTCCTCACAAGAAACAGGCACAAGGGGATAACGATACCAGCAGTTCTTCAATTCACTCGGCCCCCAATACAACAGGCTTCCAGAAAACGATGATTCTTCACGCTGGGATCCGGCGGGGAACACCATCCGCCCTTCCTAGGCTTCAACAGGTTGATTGACAAGCACTTTCCCCTTGGAAAGGAAGTGCTTATATCCCACTAGGAAATCCCAGGGCAGTCTGGGACTTGTAGTTACCATGACTCTTCCTGTTTTCACTGCATACCTGGAATACTGTCCTCGTGATTTCAAAATCGCCACAGAACCCCCTCTCGAGGACTGCCGTCCCGGCGGTCGTCCAGGCTTCCCAGGATACTTCTCATGGAATTGCGCGACCAACTCAGGACAATTCAGATTGGCCAAAGGCTCCCACGTTCTCTCCTCAGGTCCGTAACCCTTCCACCCAACCAAGTATTGGATCCTACCCCTAACCATACGGGAGTCAAGGATAGCCTGCACCTCATATTCCTCCTGCCCATCAATGTCAATAGGAAGTGGCCTATCCAATATCCTCGCACCATCAGGACAAGGAAGGAGGAGGGAAACATGAAATACGGGATGTATCTTCCAGGAATCAGGGAGGGACAATCTCATAGCCATAGGGTTAATAACCTCCACTATGCTGTAAGGCCCCACATACTTAGGTTTCAGCTTGTTTTCCCCTTTCAAATGAATGTGCCTAGTGGAAAGCCACACCCTGTCTCCCACCCCATATTCAGGAGCTGGTGATCTCTTCCTGTCAGCAAAACGTTTTTGGGAAGACTGAGCACTCGCCAAGCTGTTACGTGCTGCCACCAACACCGCCTTGAGATGGGCATGATGTTCATGAATGCTGGGTACAGGGGAACGCACGGGTACCTCAAAGGGAAGGGCATTGGGATGATAACCATACAAACAAAAGAAAGGAGAACAACCCAAGGTGGAGTGTATGGCATTATTATATGCAAATTCAGCCATCCAAATTAACATTGTCCAATCCATATCATTTTGCAGAGCAAAGCAGCGTAGATACTGTTCCAACGTCTGGTTCAGACGTTCAGTTTTGCCATCAGTTTGGGGGTGATAGGAGGAAGAGAGACGAGCATCGACGTCCATGGTCTTACAAAGAGCCTTCCAGAATCGGGAAGTAAATTGGGTTCCTCGATCCGTAATGAGCATGCAAGGAATGCCATGTGCTCTAACGATATGTTGCAGAAACACCTGCGCCAGTTCCGCTGAAGTAGGAAGACTCGTCAACGGAATGAAATGACCCATTTTTGTCAAATGGTCGACGACCACGAGGATCACGGTCTTTTCATTACAGGGTGGCATTTCAACTATGAAGTCCATAGACAATGTGTGCCAGGGTTTTGGAGGAATAGGCAGAGGCCTCAGAAGTCCCATGGGTTTGACATGGACGGATTTCCCTTGCATGCAAACAGCACAGTTTTTGATATACTGTCTCACATCTTCTCTAAGGTTGAACCACCAGAACTCACGTTCCACACCAACTATGGTCTTGTAGATTCCCAAATGGCCTCCTAAGGGGGAGTCGTGTATCCATTTCAAGACTTGCCGCTGTAAGATCTCAGTGGGTACATAGATAGCGGACCCATGGAAAGCAAGATCATCTTTTTCCATTCGATGTTCCGGATCTTCTTGTATCCATGCTTGTACATCTGACTCTGCCAGAGCTATCTTCACGTCGTCCAGAAAGTCCTGTGTAGCCAACAAGGCTATTGCGGATAGACAACCACTTGCTTCTTTCAGGATTAGTGGGGGTTCTTCCGTGGTTCCTGCACGTTGGTCTTCAGTTTCACCTATGCGAGACAGGGCATCCGCTTTACCATTCTGTGGTCCAGGTCTATACTTGATAATAAAATCATGATCCGAGAAGAACAATGTCCATCTCAACTGCTGAGGCGTAAGCGCCTTCGCGGTTTTCAAGAACAGAAGATTCCGATGGTCTGTGTAGATTTCGACCGTGTGAACAGCTCCCAATAGGTAGTGACGCCATTCCTCACATGCCCTTTTTATTGCCAGGAGTTCTTTATCCGAGATGGAATAGTTGATCTCGCAAGGCGTCAATTTCTTGGAGAAAAAGGCAACAGGATGCAGTTGACCAGTGTCAGGATGGCGTTGTGATAGAATACCCCCTATTGCATATTGCGAAGCATCCGTTTCCAACACGAAGGGTATTTGAGGATCCGGATGGCGAAGGATGGGAGCTTGGGTAAACTGATCTTTCAGATACTGGAAGGAGATGGCAGCTTCTTGGTTCCATACAAACGGTGTGTTTTTTCTCAACAAGCTGGAGATTGGATGGATTATCTTTGAAAAATCCTTGATGAACCGTCTATAGTAATTGGCAAAGCCAAGGAAACTTTGAACGGATTTCACATTGGTAGGCGTACTCCATCCGATGATCGCCTCGATCTTACTGGTATCCATTTGGAATCCATTGGCGTTGATGACATATCCAAGGAATGCGACCTCCGTGACATGAAACAGGCATTTTTCAAGCTTGGCATACAAGGAATGATGTTGCAACTTCCTGAGAACGATCTTCACATACTCCACATGTTCATGAAGGGTCGACGAATAGATTAAAATGTCATCGATATACACGATACAAAAGGTTTCTAGACAACCTCTCAATACTTCATCCATGAAATATTGGAAGGCGGCAGGGGCGTTACAGAGCCCGAATGGCATCACTCTATATTCGAACAACCCGAACTTTGTTCGAAACGCCGTCTTCCACTCGTCTCCCTTCTGGACTCTGACCAGATGATACGCCCCTCTAAGATCGAGCTTGGTAAAGAAACGGGCACCCTTCAATTGATCCAATAGCACCGGTATAAGCGGGAGCGGATATCGATTCTTGATGGTCATTCTATTGATGGATCTGTAATCGATGCATGGTCGTAACTCGTCGCAGTCCTTCTTCGGGATGAAAAACATGGGGGATGAGGCAGATGATGTAGAATGCCGAATAAATCCCGTAGCCAAATTCTCATCGAGGTAATTCCTCAGATACCGCGTCTCTTTTTCAGTCAAGGCATATACTCGACTACACGGTATGTCTGCTCCCGGAATGAGATCAATACGGCAATCATACACTCGATGTGGAGGTAACTCCGTTGCCTTCTGTTTGTCGAACAATGATCGGTAAGCCTTGTATTCTTCAGGAAGAACAGTGGCGCAACAATAGTGTCCTCGGGTACACTCTGTTGCCAAACACACAGAAGGCGTGATGTTATTCTTTTCCAGGTCAGGCAAAGCTTGCCTACAATTCTCTTTACAAAAATCCGATGATAGAGTGATGGTTCTCGCCGCCCAACTAACCTTAGGATCGTGAAGAGTCAACCAAGGCATCCCAAGGATGAGCCTGAACTGTGGAGCATCAATCAGATCGAATTGTATAAGTTCCTGGTGATTCTGGTTCGTCTGCATCAATAACGCACTTGTATGATAGGACACAGGGCCTGATGACAAAACAGTCCCATCCACGGCTTTCACTAACTCCGGTTTGTCCTTCTTCTCGCAGACAATTCCTATCTTCATCGCATATTCTTGATCAATGTAGTTGCCTGTAGCACCAGAATCTAATAAAGCATCGATTTCCATGGCTTCACGAGAATTAACCCACAGGGTGACCTTCAGGTTCATATGAGCTACTGCGGGATGTAAGGTGTTCGCAAGTATTGGTGAGATCGTTTGTAATTGACAACCCAAGACAGAGACCTCTTCCTGATTTGGGCGTTCTAGTTTTCCGCCGGTCGTCCTGATTGAATCAATGCTTGGTTAGGTGGCCCTTGAGATCTTCCCGGCAAGGCATTTCTCGCTCTACAATCTTTAATGAAATGGCCTCCCTTGCCACAATACAGGCATTGCTTCAGTCTTCTTCTCTTCTCTTTCTCTTCCTTAGATAGGGGTCCACGTATACCTCCGATCTGCATAGGCTCGACCCCATCAGGCATTCTAGGATGTTCCTTTGTGGTACTTTTAAACCGGGCATAGAAGAAACGTCCTTCTCCTCTGTTCCTATCACCCCTTCTTTCCAGAAGTCGATGGTCCAATTGGACTGTCAGGTCGATCAGTTCTTCGCAGGTAGAGGGGAGTTGTACTACCTGGGCCAACACGTCTTTAAGCTCTCCTCGTAGCCCTTGATAGAAGATAGATATTCTTTTCGCCGTGGGCCACTCTGTTTCGACCACTAGTCGATTAAACAAGGTGATGTAGGAAAGCAAGTCTTGAGACCCTTGGCGCAATGTTAGTAATTCTCTATCCAAGGACAACATATGTAGCTTCCTGTCGAAAAGTCTTCGTAATTCTAAGCAAAAGTCCTCAAAATTGTGTAGCACCGGATCGTTTCTCTCCACCAAGGGAATCGACCAACTTGATGCATTGCCTCCCATATACGACATCATAAACGCCGTTTTTGCTGCATCTTCCTGGAACACCCCCGGTTTACACAGAAAGTGCAACCTACACTGGTTTAGGAAGGTCTCAAACTTACGGGGATCCCCATAGAACCTTTCAGGGGGCGCAAGAGGAATACCCATGTTTTGTATCACATGAACAGTGGGTACCGTATCAGAAGGTGAGGAATTATCTGGGGATGACAGAGAAACCCCCCCCCTCTTCAGCTCCCTGAGGGACGGTAGACAACAGGGGTTGTAACGTGGCTGGCTTGATGTAAGATGCCCCACCTGTGTTTTTTCGTGCTAACCCTGCCACTTCTGTCCGTAACACACCCATTTCCTTATATAACACCTGATTCTCTGTTCTAGAGGTAGTGACCTCCTGTTGCAGAGTAGCAAGGCTCTCTACCACAGACTTCAATACACTTTCGATATTCATCGTCTAGGCCGGGCTCATACACTTAGGCTTGTCAATCTGTTGGGATTGGCAGGGGTGTAAGAACCAAGAACACCACTAACCTTGTCCGATGGCCAAGCAGAGACGATATCTGATGCTAAGTCCCTTAATTCCTCACAACACGAAACCCAACAGAGACTAAATGCTACTCTGTCAAACTCCGCGTCCCAGAGGAAAAAAAGGAAAGAGGATGAAGGTGTGTTCCCTCCTTCTTTCGCAGGGACTTGTGATACTCTCTGGGCTGGGTCTAGTATACCTTCAAGGCTGTAGGGGGGATGACAAAACACACAATCACTCATATACTCTATGACCCTGTTTGTCTATATATATATGCAGTACCTTTCTTTCACTCACCAAGATTCCTCTATTCCCTTTCTTCAGAACATACGATCTACCCAGTTTTCTTTTCTGTGAGGCCACAATCAGAATCTCCAAAAACAGGCTGGCTCAGGAGACTTAGAACAAACACGATGATCTCCACAGTACTAGCCTCTGTTACAAAAGGCACTTCATTCTTCTTCTTACTTCCAAGTATTGTTAGTCTCACAATACAGGAACTGAAATATCCAAATACCAGATTCAGGGTCTCTGGCACAAAGTGTTAATGGAGGTTTCCTTCTCCCAAGCACAAGTCTATTGAAAATAAAGAACAAAGAACAGGCGGTAAACTTCTGTCCCGGCTTCTGCCCAAAACAAAAACCTCTCTAGTCTAACTAAGCGTTTATTCAATGAACGTGTCCAAACTCCGGTCGTGTGAATGAAAGTGACACGCTTTGTTTTCTCTCGCGTGTAGAGCAAAAGCGGCTCGCGCTTCACTTTCCAAACAGCGGATACAATTACTGAAAGGAAGAAACAATGTATCCAAGGTTCACAGATTTAACGGCAAGGAGAGGAAAAGCGCGCCCGCGCTTTCCTCACAAGAAACAGGCACAAGGGGATAACGATACCAGCAGTTCTTCAATTCACTCGGCCCCCAATACAACAGGCTTCCAGAAAACGATGATTCTTCACGCTGGGATCCGGCGGGGAACACCATCCGCCCTTCCTAGGCTTCAACAGGTTGATTGACAAGCACTTTCCCCTTGGAAAGGAAGTGCTTATATCCCACTAGGAAATCCCAGGGCAGTCTGGGACTTGTAGTTACCATGACTCTTCCTGTTTTCACTGCATACCTGGAATACTGTCCTCGTGATTTCAAAATCGCCACAGTTACTCCCATGTCAATTCGCAGGAATGGCATTACTGAAAAGGTCTCACTGGGTGATAGCAGAGCCAAGGCTGGAGGGAGAGAAGATGCAGGGGAAGAATCTCAATTCATGGCCCGCTCTGTAACAAACTTGATCACAAGAATTGACAAGAGTATAGCGCAGTTTGAGAAATGCAGGCGTGTGTTCGGTTATCTGAGATGAGGTAGCAATTGCATGCCTGCAGGAGACACATGTATGGTGTGACTCATTGCCCAGTTTGCGATGGAGATGGAGGGAGCAATGTTACACCACCTGCAATTTGGCATTTGCATGGGTGGCCCCCGGGGTACCCTTCTCACATCTGTACCACCTAACGGACCCCGTAGGGAGGTATGATAGAGTGATGGTTCTCGCCGCCCAACTAACCTTAGGATCGTGAAGAGTCAACCAAGGCATCCCAAGGATGAGCCTGAACTGTGGAGCATCAATCAGATCGAATTGTATAAGTTCCTGGTGATTCTGGTTCGTCTGCATCAATAACGCACTTGTATGATAGGACACAGGGCCTGATGACAAAACAGTCCCATCCACGGCTTTCACTAACTCCGGTTTGTCCTTCTTCTCGCAGACAATTCCTATCTTCATCGCATATTCTTGATCAATGTAGTTGCCTGTAGCACCAGAATCTAATAAAGCATCGATTTCCATGGCTTCACGAGAATTAACCCACAGGGTGACCTTCAGGTTCATATGAGCTACTGCGGGATGTAAGGTGTTCGCAAGTATTGGTGAGATCGTTTGTAATTGACAACCCAAGACAGAGACCTCTTCCTGATTTGGGCGTTCTAGTTTTCCGCCGGTCGTCCTGATTGAATCAATGCTTGGTTAGGTGGCCCTTGAGATCTTCCCGGCAAGGCATTTCTCGCTCTACAATCTTTAATGAAATGGCCTCCCTTGCCACAATACAGGCATTGCTTCAGTCTTCTTCTCTTCTCTTTCTCTTCCTTAGATAGGGGTCCACGTATACCTCCGATCTGCATAGGCTCGACCCCATCAGGCATTCTAGGATGTTCCTTTGTGGTACTTTTAAACCGGGGATAGAAGAAACGTCCTTCTCCTCTGTTCCTATCACCCCTTCTTTCCAGAAGTCGATGGTCCAATTGGACTGTCAGGTCGATCAGTTCTTCGCAGGTAGAGGGGAGTTGTACTACCTGGGCCAACACGTCTTTAAGCTCTCCTCGTAGCCCTTGATAGAAGATAGATATTCTTTTCGCCGTGGGCCACTCTGTTTCGACCACTAGTCGATTAAACAAGGTGATGTAGGAAAGCAAGTCTTGAGACCCTTGGCGCAATGTTAGTAATTCTCTATCCAAGGACAACATATGTAGCTTCCTGTCGAAAAGTCTTCGTAATTCTAAGCAAAAGTCCTCAAAATTGTGTAGCACCGGATCGTTTCTCTCCACCAAGGGAATCGACCAACTTGATGCATTGCCTCCCATATACGACATCATAAACGCCGTTTTTGCTGCATCTTCCTGGAACACCCCCGGTTTACACAGAAAGTGCAACCTACACTGGTTTAGGAAGGTCTCAAACTTACGGGGATCCCCATAGAACCTTTCAGGGGGCGCAAGAGGAATACCCATGTTTTGTATCACATGAACAGTGGGTACCGTATCAGAAGGTGAGGAATTATCTGGGGATGACAGAGAAACCCCCCCCTCTTCAGCTCCCTGAGGGACGGTAGACGACAGGGGTTGTAACGTGGCTGGCTTGATGTAAGATGCCCCACCTGTGTTTTTTCGTGCTAACCCTGCCACTTCTGTCCGTAACACACCCATTTCCTTATATAACACCTGATTCTCTGTTCTAGAGGTAGTGACCTCCTGTTGCAGAGTAGCAAGGCTCTCTACCACAGACTTCAATACACTTTCGATATTCATCGTCTAGGCCGGGCTCATACACTTAGGCTTGTCAATCTGTTGGGATTGGCAGGGGTGTAAGAACCAAGAACACCACTAACCTTGTCCGATGGCCAAGCAGAGACGATATCTGATGCTAAGTCCCTTAATTCCTCACAACACGAAACCCAACAGAGACTAAATGCTACTCTGTCAAACTCCGCGTCCCAGAGGAAAAAAGGGAAAGAGGATGAAGGTGTGTTCCCTCCTTCTTTCGCAGGGACTTGTGATACTCTCTGGGCTGGGTCTAGTATACCTTCAAGGCTGTAGGGGGGATGACAAAACACACAATCACTCATATACTCTATGACCCTGTTTGTCTATATATATATATGCAGTACCTTTCTTTCACTCACCAAGATTCCTCTATTCCCTTTCTTCAGAACATACGAACTACCCAGTTTTCTTTTCTGTGAGGCCACAATCAGAATCTCCAAAAACAGGCTGGCTCAGGAGACTTAGAACAAACACGATGATCTCCACAGTACTAGCCTCTGTTACAAAAGGCACTTCATTCTTCTTCTTACTTCCAAGTATTGTTAGTCTCACAATACAGGAACTGAAATATCCAAATACCAGATTCAGGGTCTCTGGCACAAAGTGTTAATGGAGGTTTCCTTCTCCCAAGCACAAGTCTATTGAAAATAAAGAACAAAGAACAGGCGGTAAACTTCTGTCCCGGCTTCTGCCCAAAACAAAAACCTCTCTAGTCTAACTAAGCGTTTATTCAATGAACGTGTCCAAACTCCGGTCGTGTGAATGAAAGTGACACGCTTTGTTTTCTCTCGCGTGTAGAGCAAAAGCGGCTCGCGCTTCACTTTCCAAACAGCGGATACAATTACTGAAAGGAAGAAACAATGTATCCAAGGTTCACAGATTTAACGGCAAGGAGAGGAAAAGCGCGCCCGCGCTTTCCTCACAAGAAACAGGCACAAGGGGATAACGATACCAGCAGTTCTTCAATTCACTCGGCCCCCAATACAACAGGCTTCCAGAAAACGATGATTCTTCACGCTGGGATCCGGCGGGGAACACCATCCGCCCTTCCTAGGCTTCAACAGGTTGATTGACAAGCACTTTCCCCTTGGAAAGGAAGTGCTTATATCCCACTAGGAAATCCCAGGGCAGTCTGGGACTTGTAGTTACCATGACTCTTCCTGTTTTCACTGCATACCTGGAATACTGTCCTCGTGATTTCAAAATCGCCACAGTTACTCCCATGTCAATTCGCAGGAATGGCATTACTGAAAAGGTCTCACTGGGTGATAGCAGAGCCAAGGCTGGAGGGAGAGAAGATGCAGGGGAAGAATCTCAATTCATGGCCCGCTCTGTAACAAACTTGATCACAAGAATTGACAAGAGTATAGCGCAGTTTGAGAAATGCAGGCGTGTGTTCGGTTATCTGAGATGAGGTAGCAATTGCATGCCTGCAGGAGACACATGTATGGTGTGACTCATTGCCCAGTTTGCGATGGAGATGGAGGGAGCAATGTTACACCACCTGCAATTTGGCGTTTGCATGGGTGGCCCCCGGGGTACCCTTCTCACATCTGTACCACCTAACGGACCCCGTAGGGAGGTATGTCATCATACCTGGTATCCTGGATGGGCGGGAACTGTGTATCCTCAATATATATGTCCCCAACACTGACTACCCCTCATTCTTCCCAGCACTGTTGGCTGCGGTGGCGAAAACTTAGGGCTGCATTTATCATGGCGCTGATATGAACTGCGTAATGGACGGAACATTACTGGGATTGCTACAGTTCCTACAATACGGGAAGATCTCCAGTGTGGCTCGCAAGCTTTGGCCATCCTTCTCGGAGTAGCCCCCCTGCACGAATGTGCTGCAAACCATGCTATATATGGCTCAGGGCCGTTGGCTGGTCTCACACCTGTATCGGGCACTCCGAGATGATAATCCCCATGGGGTGGGGGGGGGGCGCTTCCAGTGCAATCAAAATGGGAAGGCATAATTGGGGATCCTTTCACTGTAAAAGATTGGCAGAAAGTTCACCAAGGAGTCGGTACCGCAAGTACTAATGGGCGCTTCAAACTTATTCAATATAATTTTATATATCAGACTTATCTTACCCCACAGACATTGAGCAGAATCTATCCACACCACTCAGGTGAATGCCCCTGATGCAGAGCTAGGGAAACTGAATTTATACATCTGGTATGGGCCTGCCCAACTCTGATGATATACTGGGTGACGATACTGACTCGTTTACAGGGAGCAACGGGGTGGTGCTACCTACCCCCAAAAAAAGAAGATGTGCAGGAAATGTGTTATGTTGGGGCTAGTTTTAGCAAAAAGACGAATTGCGATAATATGGCAACACCACTCACCTCCCCTTGAGGAGACCTGGATGAAGGACGTGTGAGTGGGCGACGGCTGAGGTGGCACGCATGAAGCACCCTCACCCCCCTTGAACATCCTCAATGACTGGAACCCCATCTCCACTGAGGACACCATCCGCCTGATGAACTCCATCCACTCAGGATCCCCTACTGACCCATGCCCTCACCACATCTTCAACAAAGCAGACTCCATCATAGCTCCACACCTCCGAGACGTCATCAACTGCTCCCTCTACTCCGCCACCTTCCCGGAAAGCTGGAAACACGCAGAACTCAGCGCCCTTCTGAAAAAACCCACAGCTGACCCCACCAAACTCAAAAACTACCGCCCCATCTCGCTTCTTCCATTCCCGCCCAAAGTCATCGAGAAAGCTGTCAACAACCAACTCGCCTCCTTCCTCGAAACCAGCAAATCCCTCGACCCCTCACAGTCCGGCTTTCGAGCCAAACACAGCACTGAGACCGCACTTATCGCAGCAACAGACGACATTCGAACTCTACTGGACAATGGAGACACAGTCGCCATCATCCTCCTCGACCTCTCCGCTGCCTTCGACACAGTCTGCCATAGCACCCTTCTACAGCGCCTCAGAAACGTAGGAATCCAAGGAAAAGCACTGGAATGGATCACCTCGTTCCTCACCGGAAGAACCCAGAGAGTCCGCCTCCCACCATTCAAGTCAGAGGCCTCTGAAGTCATCTGCGGCGTGCCACAAGGATCGTCACTCAGCCCCACCCTCTTCAACGTATACATGAGCCCCCTTGCGGCCATCGCTCGCCAACACAATCTCAACATCATCTCCTACGCGGATGACACTCAACTGATCCTATCACTCACCAAAGACCATAACACCGCCAAAACCAACTTACACGAAGGAATGAAAGAAGTAGCCGAGTGGATGAAGCACAGCCGTCTGAACTCAGACAAAACAGAAGTCCTCATCCTAGGCCCCTCCCACTCCGCCTGGGATGACTCTTGGTGTCCAGAAGCCCTTGGAAAAGCACCCATCCCGACAGACCACGCACGGAACCTGGGCGTCATCTTGGACTCCTCACTCTCGATGACCAGACAAGTCAACGCCGTTTCATCATCTTGCTTCAACATTCTTCGCATGCTCAAAAAAACATTTAGCTGGATCCCCACCGAAACTACAAAAACGGTCACCCACGCACTGGTTACGAGCCGACTGGACTACGGAAACACGCTATACGCCGGTACAACCGCAAAACTCCAGAAAAAACTCCAACGCATCCAGAACGCTTCAGCCAGGCTCATACTAGACATCCCGCGTAAAGAACACATCTCGGGTCACCTGAAAAACCTCCACTGGCTCCCCGTTAATAAGAGGATTACCTTCCGCCTCCTAACCCACGCACACAAAGCACTTTACGAACTTGGACCCGAATGCCTCAACACACGACTGTCCTTCTACACCCCCTCCCGTCAGCTACGATCCTCCAACCAAGCCCTTGCCACTGTACCTCGCATCAACAAAACCACCATGGGAGGTAGATCCTTCTCCTACCTGGCAGCTAAAACCTGGAACTCACTTCCCACTCACATTCGCCTTACTCAGAACCACCTAGCATTCAGAAAAGAACTTAAAACTTGGATATTCGACAAGTAATTCCCCACCCTTCCTCTAGCGCCTTGAGACCCTATGGGTATGTAGCGCGCTATATAAATATCTTGACTTGACTTGACTTGACTACGGATAACAAATTGGAGGATCACCCAAGAGCATGGGCTGTAATCTAGCGGATCTGCAGCATCCGCAGCCACGAATGACTCAGACAGCGAAGACCGGGGAGGGGACGGAGGACCCCTGACGAATTAAATCATGGACAGCTCACGGGGAGTCCTCAGAAGGGACTATATGCTATAGGCAATGCACATATATGATACACCTAGCGCGACAAATGGGAATTTAACATGGGGTGGGGGATGAGTACCAGGGAAGTTTCTTGTTACTCATTGGCCTGCACGGAGGAAGGGTTTACACAGCAGTCTTTCACATTGACTGTAAATTTGACCGCTCTAGGTTATAATCTGATTTACTGTATACTAAGAGGAGGGAGGGGAGGGAGAATCGCTTTAGCGACGCTCCGATTGTGGAAGCGTCTGTGTACAACTCTGAAATGCCAATAAAGATTTCTTAAATGTAAAAGACTTTTGGCAGGGAGAGTGTAGCAGCCACTAGCCCATTGTCAGGGGTGGCCACTCCCCTCCTAAAAAGTATTCCCTGGGTGGATTCCTCCCTGGGGATCGCTCTCCTGTGGTGAGCTAAAAGCAGGGATCCCCTAGGAAAAGGCACTTTTGGAATGGGGGGTACTCCCCTTTCCAGTGTTATCTCTCTCGTCTGTTTCAGTGCTTGGGGGCTGAGATATGCCCCCCAGCACCAAAGCAGTATAAGTGAAATGAGCCAATCGGCTCATTTCATTTTGGCATTCCCTGCAGTGACGTCAGCGCACCACGTGCTCGGATCGTCATTTTAGAGAAAAAAAATGAAAGAGCTGAGGAAGCTCTTTTCCCAGCTCCTGTGGCTGTTTTAAATTAAAGGAAAATCCCTCTGACGCTCACGCACCAGAAAAATGTCCCGTCTCGTGTGCTAGGACGGCCTGGAGTCGTCCTCAGCACACCTGCACTGGCTCTAGGGAATGGTCAGGAGCCTTCCTCCACACCGAAGGAGTTATACTACACATTTTATAAGTTTTTAGAGAACCATGATGCTCCCTTTTGGGATATCGAGGTAAATTGGAAACCTATGAGAGAACGGCGGATTCTGGCATGCATTATACTTCAATTGGAGATGATGTGGTTGGTTGGGATTTGAAAAAGTCGAATAGCAAATTGTTGACATATATTAGGAATGTTTTGACAGCCAGATCACGTTAGCAGTGGCGGCTGGTGACCTTTAAACTGAAGGGCATAATCTTTGGCTCGATTTCCAGGCCTGGCTTCTAATTGGCTTAAGGGAGCCTCACTCAGTCCCGTCCTGACTAACTCACTCTCACTCACTTAGTCTCACTCAATCTCCTTTATTCTCACTCAGCCCCACTCACTCTGACTCAATCAATCTCACTCTGAGTCCCCTGGTCTCACTCAGACTTACTTGTTTCTATCTAGTCTCACTCTCTGACTCGCTCAGTCTAACTCATTGTCTGACTCACTCAAACTGTGACTTAGTCTCACTCATTCTTAGTCCCACTTAGTGCCAAACATTTTCACTCATTCTCACTCAATCAATATTACTCTGATTCATTTAGTCTCAATCAATCTCACTTATTTCTATTCAGTCCTATGCATTCAGACTTAATCTGACAAAAACAGTCTCTGTAATTCGCTCATTGTATCACTCATTCTGACTCACTCAGACTGTGGCTCACTAAGTGTTACACACAGTAACACTCTGTCATTCTCCCTCACAGTAACACTCTCTGGTATTCTCCCTCACATTAACACTCGCTGTCATTCTCCCTCACCCACTTTCATTCATTTACACTCATACTCACTCTTCTAACTCTTATTGCCGTTCACTGATTACCACCACTGATGCCCTCCCTTTCACTTACCCCCCCCCACATGCACATGCTAACTCTCACAGATACACTCTGACCCATTGACACACACTCTCACCCATATGCACAGCACACAACATTCAAAAGGACAAGGACCCGCCTACTTGAGGAAATGATTTAGTCGCTACTCTCCCAAGCGACTCCTGCGCTCTGCCGCTCAACATCTGCTGCAGGTACCGCGCTTCCGGCTCACCCTGGGAGGGCAATCAGTGGCGGTGAAGGCCGCTTTGGCCTGGAATGAGCTCCCTCTATCCTTGCGAGCTACAGTGAATTTTATTTCTTTTAAAAAAGCGTTGAAAACCCATCTGTTTCGGCAAGCCTTCTAGTTTTCTTTTCTTCGTAGTGTTGGCTGTGTAATCTGTTTCTTCATCTTCGCGCCAGGATACTCCAGCAGTAATTGAGCGCGGTATAAAACAGCATAACAGCATAACAAAAGCTTTAAGGCTTTTCATTACCTTGTTGCAGGTCCTGTTTGGAAGATTGCTCCTTTCAGCTTATGGTGCTGGGGCATGAAACTGAAACCTCGAACCTGCTCAGTTGTAGATTTGAGATTTTACACACTGCTCTTTGACCCCACCCTTTTCTAACTCTGTTGCTGAATGGCGTGTTGTCTTGGCCATTGCAGGTATTACGCCTGCAGAACCCAAGGATACCTTTAGCTGTGATGCTTAGCGTATCACACATGAGGGAGGCACAGAGGCGTGCCAGGGCCCCAAGGCCAGGGATGGTATTTCTCCGGCCTTGGTGATCTCTTTCTGAAGACTGGTGCAAGTGCCTTTGTGCGTCTGTGCCAGCCATTGGACGAAGACTGTTGCCGGACCCAGAGGATGTTGGTATTTTTATTATATCAAGAGCGAATAATACAATATTATTCACTCTTGGTATAATAAAATTTAAGGGGACAGAAAAAAGGGGTGTACCTCTCAGCCCATTAAGGGGAGCCACCACTGTTTTAAAGGAAGCTGTGCAGAAGCCAAAGTGTATGTAGCTATGGAAAGAGGCTGATGAATAGGTTCACCACATCAACAGGAGTTGGGCAAAACCCTTGATCCAAATCACTTTGAGCCAAGTCTTGTGGATAAAGGAGACCCAAGAGTTAGTGATACTTGCACGTTGGATAGAAGCTGAGATTGTTAAAAATATAAAGATATTTAAATGTAGGATATTAAGTTAAATCTGGTTACTGTTCTTAATATGTATAGTCTTCAGTGTTATGTTAGTTCCTTCAATGATGTCTGTTGTTAGAAATGGCCCTCTCTATGGGGTCACCCCCAAACATTTCGTCATTCTCCTCCTATTGTTGCTGGATGTTTGCTGTTGTTGGCCTTAGGACTTTGCAGCTGCTAACCAGTGCTGTTTGTGCTCTCTCCATAAAACATGTTTGAATTGGTTGATACCCAATTGAAATATTTAATGTACTTGTAAGTTCAATGTAGAGGGGTATACCACAAACCCAAGGCCTATAAATTAAATGCTACAAGTTGGGCTTCAAAACAAACAAGATGATGGATGGAATGTTGCAAAATGGCAAAACATTCACCCCCAGTCACAGATCTGGGCTTATTCCATCGTTATTTTGCTCACCAAGCCACCCCAGTTCAGACATGGCCATATGCAAATCAGTCTTGACGATGTGCCTCATGGGAACAGTCCAGCCTGAACTGCCAAGCCATGTCTTCCCTGGACCGGAATCAAGCATCCTAGACCTGGTTCTGGCTATCAGCCATCTTCAGCCAGGATAGCTTGACTCCAGTGGCGTAGTGAGCAAGGGACCCACGTCTGGGCATACCCTTCCCACATAGGGTGAACAGCAAAACAAACAAGATGATGGATGGTGCACATATTGAGCTACACACCTGGACAGCCCTCTAAAGCTTGTCTCAGGCCTGCCTTTGCAGCCTGAATTCAGTGTCACACTGCTATGTTGACTTGGCATGTAAACCCCCTTGCCAAGCCTTACATTCCTCTTTTACTACATATATGTCTCATAGGATAACATTGGTGATTCCTAGATACATTTAATAAACTGTAATTCCTAAATGAGAGGAGGTAGATATTTAATGTGCTGTTCAGTACCTTTGAAATTGTAATGATAACCCCTTGTTAATGGTGGTTGAATTTGTTATTACGATTTTGAAAATGCCACTTTTAGAAAGTTTGTTTTTGCCTGCCCTCAGCACTTTGTGCCTACAGCCTGGCTTGGGTCTTATGACTGGATATAGCTGACAGTTCGACTTTGTGAATTCCTCCCAGACAGTCACACAATAGTGGGATTAGGTGTGCCTCAGTGGGTCATTAACTGACTTGATGGGCGGCAGAACTGAGCACACCCTCTGTCTCATTAGGAAATTCCAAGACCTGCAAAGAACCCTTCCATAAACTTCTCATATCTTCTCGGACAAGGACACCTTGGTATAAAAATAGGACCTTCAGACGCACTCTTCTGTTAATTGTTGGGCATTCGGAAGGATTCTCGGACTGCCTGCTGCTGTGACCTGTTGTGCACTCTGCCAGACCGCTGCTGTACCTGGAAGGACTGCTTTGCTGCCTGGAGCCTGCCTTGAACCACCACAGGCCAGCCCTGCTGTTGAGCCCTGCATCTACACCTGCACCCAGGACTACTAGAAGTGACCTCAAGGGCTAGTTTGCTGGCCTCATGTTCAGAGCCACAGGGACATAATGGGCTCCCACCATTTGAACCCGTGCCTAGACCCAGCCTGAGTGAGTCCTGAACACCCAGGAGGTCTCCATACACTCCAGGACCCTTGGGTGTGGTGCTAAAGGTGACCAGATGTCCGCGGTTGGCACTTTTATCATATAGGTGCTATTTTACCTTTAGCGTTAAAAAGTCATAACTCTGGTTCTACTGATTGGAATTTTGTGGTTTTTGTTTCAAATAATTTTTAAAAATGTACTCTATTTCTCTTAATTTGGTTTGGGATTGATGATGTTTTGTATATAAAAACGTAATAAAATAAGGAAGAGCCTGATGTACAAAACACTAGTTGCAGATAGTGGTCAGTGTAGAATTTATTGATCCGACCTATGCAGTGTGCAAAGTTCTGGACGAGGTGCTAGCCAGAGCTTCAGCAGGCTCTGAAACACGGCCCGCTGGGCCTGGAGCCTATTTCAAAGGCCTGCAGTCTCACAAAGCGCCCTCGGAAAGACTTCTGTAAGCCGCTCCTGGGCTCTCCTGCTTTGGGGTGTCAGGGAGAACACTGACCAGTTTCTCAGAGCTCCATCAGGACAGACATTGCGAGGCTCTGCGCCTGAACTCCATTTGCAAGCTGCTGTAGAATAAACAGGGTTACTGGAAATATGAGATTTGGCAGCTGTTTTCCACATAATTATGAATTTGTTTCAGCAACATAATCAGTGATTTTATAGTTTGTTGTTTCTAGCTCAAACATTTTGAAAAATGCTGCTATCCGTGTTGGTCACAGTGACAGGGACTGGTCACATTTCAGTTGCTCAAGGCTGTATTTAGAAGTTAACCTAATGCTAATGAGGTGAGAGACTTGCCCAGACAGTGTTAACATTTTGTAAAATCACTAAATAGTGCGGTAATGCTGCCACAAAATGTGCTTGCATAAGTTTTGCTTTTCTTGCCGCATAATTCGGTCATCCCCCACCATGTAATTCCAGTGGGCCCGTGCATTACCTCCTTGTCCGTCTTCCTCGCCACAGTATTAACACGTGAGCCACCGGATCCCACAGATACTCCAAGCAAACTTTAGCATTCTAGTCTCCCTCTCCCTCCTCTAAGATGGCCCCCAGTGGCTACAGCCAATCCCATAAAGGGATACAGAAAACAACCTAACAACCTGTTTTTTGGTTTCTGCACTACTCCGAGTGCTGTTTGTCTGATGTACAGGTGAGTGGGGGCTGGGGTCTTGCTGGAGCAGCCCCTTATGGCCTTCGGTATCTGGAAGGGGGGAAGTTAGTGTAGTTGTGTGTTTTTACTTTACTGTTTTTTATAAAGTTGTGTTTTTCCCCCCTTCTTCTGCCTGCGCGCTCTGTGTCCTGCTCTAGCAGACTTTGGGAGTGTTTGTGAGTGCTGGGTCGCTTTGGACCTCGCTCCTTGTGGGCGTGCCTGGGGTTCTGCTGAGCCGGATCGTTTGCTGGGTGTGTTCTTTTTCCAGACCGCGCGTCCTGCTTAGCGGACGTGGCGCAGCCGGGTGTGATTTACTGTGGGAGCCGGAGGATCCCAGTGACACATGCTTACCTTTCTGCCGCCTCTGTTTTTCGGGGGCTACAGGAGGCGCGACTTGGCTTCTCATGCTGTTCTCTGTACACGGTGGGTCCGGGCATTCTTTACTGTGTGCGTGCCAGACTTCCTACGCTTTTATGCTCTATTGTGGGGGTGCTGTGGGAGGTTTATGTTGATTGCCTGGCAACCTCCAGCCTTTTTTTACCGGGTGTGTTTTTAGTGTATTGCCTGTGTTTTTCACTTGTGTGTGGCTGTCATGGAGGGTGGTTCATCCAATATGGCTACTCCTGGTTCCTTGGATTTGTCTTCTGGTTCTGGGGTGACGATTCCTTCTATGGATTTATTACAAAAGTTGATTAATTATGCTGTGGCTGCTGCTTTGCAGGATAAGGTGGCTGTTCCTCCTACTAAAAAGGCGAGGGCTGATGACGCTCCTGATCTTGACTCTGAGACGGAGGAGGATTGACATCAAGGGACGTTTTGTACAGGGTTCCGACCTTAAGGTGGTGCTTGGTCACATTCGCAAGAATTTGGTTTTTCCTGATTCTGTTGTGCCTCTGGAGGATGATTTGTTCTCTCAATATCAGCATCCTGAGCCTGATTCTTTGCCCCTTAATTCTTCGGTGTTGAAGGTTTTGGAGACGGAGTGGAAGGATGTGGACAAGGGCTCTTTTCCGCGTTTTTTGAATAAACGCTGTCCTCTGCAGGACTTTTCTGTGAAGTTTCCTTCCTCCTTTAAGGTTGATTCCTTGATGGCCAGTATGTCATCTCATGGAACTGTTGTTTCTGAGGATTCGTCTCCTGCTGACCTTGTGGATCGTAAGGTGGATGATGCGGTGAAGCGTGTGGTATTGGGTTCCCCAGGCCTACATGCTCCGCAGAAATACCCACTTACACCATAAGAACTGTTGGCACGGAAACTGAAAAGTACAAAAGACAAGTTTATTAAGACCCCATGGGGTGGTGGTACATTCCTACAGCACCCTTCGGCAATGCAAGAAGTATCACACCGAACATTGGTGTGAGTCCTCCTTTTATACATTATACAGGTAATAAAAAGATAGGCGGTACATGGTTTACAGCGTTTATGTACATATATGGTCATTTTTGGAACACAGCCAACTCATGGGAGGGGTTACAACTCCACTGGTCAGTTTGGCGGCACATTCCTGAGGGGTGACTGGTCAGTTGGAACTGCGCATGCACAGGCTTGACCGTTACTAAAAATAGCCTGTTGCTGGGCAAACTCGAGTGGTCAGCGGCACGGACAAAGGACTAAAGGGCATGCTGACCACGAGGCCGCTCATTCCCTAAAATGGCCGCCGTAACATACAAAATGGCGTTTTCGAGTAAAGCCAATTTAAGGGAAATAACGTGTAGCAAAGCTAAGCGCTAACCCGGCCATTGTCAAATTACAACAGACGACCCTTTTAGCGTTTAGCTGAAGCTACCTCATAGTGGACGTAGTCAGGATACTCATCTTCAATATCAATTAACATTATTTGAGCTACTTCTTTATGAAGCATCAAATCATGTTGAGCAAGAGCTTGTCTAGATGGAATACAGGCTGATAAACACATAGAACATAAGGCAGGGCCACATTGTATACATAAACATAGGAAGAATAAGATCCCCACTACAACACATAGAATTGTCAGTAACTTCCAGCCCCAGGTACTCAATATTGACCAGAACCACCCCGATAGAGTCCACGTGCCATTGTCCGGGTGTATCTCAGCAGCAATTTTGTGAAGTTTTGAGATTGCATCATAAACAGATGGCAAATTATCTGGTACGTAAACACAGCAACTAATTCCGATGATTCTACATGCCCCCCCTCGATCAGCTAGAACCACATCAAGAACCATGCGATTCTGAAGCGTAACAATTCTAGAAATTTGAAGTTCTTCCGTTATATTCCCTAGTGCAATAGCAGTGTCATTAGCTACAGCCTCAACAACACGAGTCAGTCGTCGTATTTTCCGACTGTTCAAAGCAGCCCCCACAAAGGAAAACAATCCCAAATTAAAGTCTACATATTGTTGTAAAGCAGTATCAGTCTGGTCAATATCATCCAAGACCACAGTACGTTTAACTCGATTTAACACAAAATCATGGTAAAGCACATAATCATTGTGATACATTGGTGGGGCAATGAATACAGGGGGTAATACAAAAGATACATAGCATGTACCTAACCATCCTAAGGGAAGCTGATGATAGCCTTTATTACCACAGATAAAGTATGTATTTCGGGATGCCACAAATGATATGCCATTCGGACTGTCAAATGTAAGTGTGGTGTTACATTCACTTTTTCCAACCGGGATTGTACCTTTATTACGTATACAGAGATCAGCCTTGGTATTTATGACATTAATGACATGTGAACTAGACATATTAACGTTCCTTTGATTGCTATAAATTCGAGGTGCAGATGCATTGTCGGGGCGGTACTCTTCCCATTCAAATCGAGTACCCTCAGCTCGTGGATAACCATCCCGGTCATGATAACATCTCTTATTCAAACGGAAAAGCACCCCCCCTTTTGTTGGCCATCGTAAAGTGAATAAAAGAGTATACCAGGCATTACAGGATCCATTATGAGAAAACGGGAGTGGGATGAGCGGGGTGCCCCCTTTCTTCTGATGACCAGGCAACATCCCACATACCCAACAGTTAGATGTGTTCGTCATATTATGAGTATGGTGCAGAATCTGAATGAAGCTATTGTTCAGGTAAGTCTGTCGGTGCCGTTCTTCATGGTAGGGCAAGGTGAAGTGAAAATGTTCAGATGGGGCCGGGGTAGTCGGCAACAAATGTTCACGTGCAGGCATCACAAGTTCTACTACCCAGGCTATCACTGCTATCACCACAATTGTCAGTACGAACAAGATGGCACCAAGTATTCTTTTGTCTCGTGATGCAGAAGACGCCATAGTTCAAAGAGTTCACAATGTCTCAAATGTATATCTCTAAAAAAAGAAAAAATATGGTGCTGAGCTCCGAGGTAGCCGCTGTTTTCTTCTCCGGGGTCAAGACGGGTGTCGCTACTCTTGGCAGAACTGATCCCCCCCCTTGAGATTCCCGGTTTCCGTTTCACAAACCCCAGAGCGGTAACCAACCAGTCTCGCAACAAAAAAATCTTCTTATCTTGGCCGCAGATTGTAGCGCTGTCGTCCAGAAACAGTGTGGTCCGGGAAGGCTCCCTCAACTTCGGCCGACGTCACAGCTGGGCTCTTTTCTTTATCCAAAATCTCTTTGTAGTCGGACAACACAGTAGGATTCACCAGGTCCGGAGAGACACGGCGGCAGTGAGTTGAATGCACCCACCGCTTTCTGTTGGTCACTCGCACAGCCTTTTCGAGTCGCCAAAAGGACCTGCTCGGGGCCACGCCACCTCGGTTCCAAGCTGTTCGCCCTCTCAAACGACTTCACCATCACATAGTCTCCAGGACGGAGACTATGGGCCTCTCCAATGGAGTTGTCAGGGAGCGCTTCTCGAACCTGTTGATGAATAGAAAGCAAATCATTTGTTAATCGTGCCAAATAATCGTTCATCATTATGCAAGGCACATCATGCAACAATCGCGGCTTAGGAACTCCCCAGATATTCATAGGCCTTCCAAACACCACTTCATACGGTGTGAGGCCAGTTCGAGAATGGGGCACTGATCTAAGAGAGAGTAATGCTAGCGGCAAGGCATCCGGCCACTTCAATGACGTGGACGCCACAATCTTAGCCAGTTTCAACTTCAACGTGGCATTGTACCGCTCAACAAGACCTGCTGACTGAGGGTGGAACACAGCGTGAAACTTCTGCTGAATCCCCAGTCCCTTTAGCACGTACTCCACGATTTTCCCAACAAAATGAGGACCATTATCGCTCCACAAAAATTTGCAAACTCCAAATCGAGGGAAGTACTCTTTGAGCAGAACCTTTGCTGTTGTCAAAGCTGTATTATCTTTCGTGGGGAAGGCCTCGACCCATTTGCTAAAGGCACACACCACCACTAAGACATACTTAAGGTTATTGCAACGCTCAAGCTGGATGTAATCCATTTGAAGTACCTCGAATGGTGCAGAAGGTGGGACGAACCCTCCTTTCGGAGTATGCGTCCCTTTTGCAGAATTGTGCTGTAAACATATCAGACAGGTCTGCACTACTCTTAGCAGTGTTGGCAATCTCAGGATGCTCCCAAACTCGTGTTAACAATCGAGTAATTGCCAGAGCTCCAACATGTGCCAACCCATGTGTCATCTGGACCATTGCTTGTAAATATGCTGCAGGCAATTTCCATCGCTCCATGTCCTTGCTCCTCCAACAACCCTCATCATCCAGCACCCCCTCTGCTGCCCAGGTTGCGAGTTCTGCTTCCGATGCTGATTTCTGGATATCTAGTATTTCTGCTCGAGCATCATGCCATCGCTCGGCCTGTGACTTCCCTACATACATGGGGGAGTCATTTCGTGACATTGCTGTTTGTCTTGCTATACTGTCTGCAAAAGCATTGCCTTGTCCCACTTTGTCAGTGACCTTTTTATGTGCACTGCATTTAATTATCGCCACCTTCTTTGGACAAAGCAACGCGTTTAGAAGATCATGCACTAGCTCTCCGTGCATAATGTGCACTCCATGCGAAGTCAAAAACCCACGCTCTCTCCAGAGTAGGCCGAAGTCATGCGCTACTCCGAAGGCGTACCGGCTGTCTGTGTAGATGTTCACACATAGGCCAGCACTCAATTCGCAGGCTCTTGTCAAAGCTATCAGCTCCGCTGCTTGGGCTGATTTCTGAGGTATTCGTGCTGTTTCTACCACCGTCTTAAGTGTCGTGATCGCATATGCTGCAGAAGTCGTGCCATCTGACAGCCTCAAACACGATCCATCAACCCACAGTTCCCCATCCACATCTGGAAGTGGCATATCCTGTAAGTCGACACGACCCTTTGTCTGTTCCTCGGTCAGGAAAACACAATCATGGTGTTTTTCTTCCTGGCCCTCCTCAACCGGATAGGGTAATAAAGTGGCAGGGTTCAGGGTAGCACATCTTTTCAGTGTAATGTGTGGCGCCAGGAGTGTGAGCTCATATCCTGTAAGTCGTGCGCTCGTAAGATACTGAGTCTTTGTTTGATTTAAGAGGGCATCTACTGCATGCGGGACTAACACCAACAATTTGTGCGACAGAACTATTCCCTCACTCTGTCGTCTAGCTACTGCTGTTGCTGCAACTGCTCGAAAACACCCAGGTAACCCTCGTGCTACAGGCTCAAGAACAGCTGAGAAGTATGCACATGGCCTCTGCTTGTCCCCGTGTGCCTGCACTAACACTGATAACGCGCACCCATCTTTCTCGTGCACGTACAATGTAAAAATCTTTGTGTAATCTGGTGTACCTAACACGGTTGCAGAGCAAAGGGCCTGTCTCAATTGTTCAAAAGCGTTCTGACATTCATCTGTCCATTCAAGGGGCATTGGTGTAGTTTTGGACAGCAACGCTAACAAAGGTTTTATAATGTGTGAAAACCCCATAATCCACTGTCTACAAAAGGACGTTAATCCTATGAAGGCGCGTACATCTCTCTGAGTGCGGGGAACTGGCGTATCTAAAATCGCTTGAATTCGATCTGATGTTAATGCACGCCCCTCCTTAGACAAAAGATGACCGAGGTAGGTCACCTTGGGTCTACACTATTGTAGCTTTTTCTTAGAAACTTTATGGTTGTTCTGAGCTAAAAAGGACAGCAAGGCAAGTGTACTTTCCTCACATTGCGCATAAGTGTCTGCAGCCAACAGGAGGTCATCAACATACTGTATAAGGGCTACTCCGGATTGCAGTTCAAAAGAATCAAGCTGTCGCTTTAGAGCCTGGCTATAAATGCTAGGACTCTCTGTGTAACCTTGAGGAACACGACAAAATCTATACGATTTATTATTTAACGTAAAGCCAAATAAATATCTGCTGTCAGGATGGATGGGAATAGAAAAGAACGCATTTTTGAGGTCAACGACAGAAAAGGTCGTCGCCGTTTGAGGGACCAATGTAAGCAATGTCGTGATATCAGACACCACTGGGTATTGGGGGATGACAATTTTGTTAATTTCTCTCAAATCAATATTAAATCGATAAATTTTGTCGTCAGTATCTTTCTTAAGGATCGGAAGAATAGGGCTGTTACAGACATTGTAAGGAACTTCCTCCACTACTCCTGCAATAATCAAATCCTGAACAATGTGTGTCAGAGCAATTTCACCTTCCTTAGAGATCTTATATTGCGGGACACGTGGCAAGGAGACTCCCTCCTTGACAGTAATTCGAATGGGTGGAATAAGCATCTGTCCCACATCCGTATCCGAAGTTGCCCATAACGTGTGCGGGAGAGAGGCTAATGCTTCAATGTCTTTTATTGTAAAAAATCTGTGTGAGTCTGGGTAATTGTCATTCAAAATAACCCACACTCCTTCTGGAGCGCAGCGTATCGTTGCTCGAAAATATTTAAGCAAATCAATACCCATTATGTTATCAGGAGTGTGAGGTGACAACAAAAACGGGGAAAAACTAAAAAATTTTGCAATACAAAGTGCAAGAGGCTGTGATAATGGGCTAGGAGAGGGTGTGCCATCGAACCCTATACATGTTATCGTATCGCCAGACAGGGGAGCCCTTGGAACCAGGTTTTTAGACAAAGCACTACGAGTAGCACCCAAAATGTCCACTAATACATATGGACCTCTTTGATCTACTGGCACTTCAACCGATTCCACACCCCATCCTACGCAATCCTAGGCATGCACATAATCCTGGTGTTCCACATTCTCACCCTCCGATATCTGATACTGATTCCGTCTATCAAAAACGTTTCGTTCATCCTGACCACGGCCCCTCGCTTCAAACCTACCACGATCACTTCCGCTACCTCTCGCTCCTGAATAACTATTCCTCGACCTTCCACCTCCTCGACCACGCTGACTACGTTGCTCGCGAAGCACCGGACAATCTTCAGCCCAATGCCCAAATGTTGGACAGGCCACGTGAAGGGCTTGCTCCCTCCCCGCATGACAGGGCCCGAGCCCCGGCCCTCCAGGTTTTACCCACAGAAGCAACCCGCTTCCCGTCTCATACGGGACTCCTGCCCCGGACATCTCTGCATCACGGGGCCGAATCACTACCGGCCCCCTCGCCCGGCCTGGCCGCCATCTTGGACACTGCACCACGAGGCCGCGTGGCCTCAGATCGACCCTAACCCTGGGCCTGGCCAGGCCCCGACATCCCGGCACCACCATCCACCCAGGAGGTGAGCGGACCACTTGGCAGGTCAATGGGAGAAAGAAGTGTCGATGGCTCTCCCCCGCCAGGTGCCGATCGCCCCCAGCTCCCCCGGGCGCTGGCTCCACCCCCCTGCTGGGTGTCTGGACTCCCTCATCCCGGACCTCCCGACCTCCAAGTGCGAGGGTCCGGACATCAAAGGACGCCAGACCTATAACTGGGGCAGCTCCAGAGCAGGAAGGCAGTTGTATCCTGGAGTCGAGAGACGCAGTGAAGAACTCATCCTTGACGGACTACTGGCGCTGCCGTAGCCCTGCCTTGCGAACTATCGTCCTGCCTGCTGGCGCTGCCGCAACCTTCTGAAACCTACATCCTCGTCGGGACCTGCTGGCGCTGCCGCGGACCGTTGTAACCACCATCTTCACCGGGACCTGCTGGCGCCGCCGCGGACCGTCGCTACCTTCGATCATCTCGGGACCTGCTGGCTCCGCCGCGGCCCGACCCTCCAGAACGCCGAGCTCGAGGATTGTGAGCTATCCATCAAACCATCGCATCTACCAGATTGGTAATAAGACTGTCCCGCTACCCCCTTTCCCATTCAAGAGACTAAGAATCGAGGGGACCCCTGAGTCCAGACCTCCTTGTACCATTTCACCGTACTTTAAGATTGCATATAAAGAACGTTAAACCTTATCTGGTGTGGTGTACGTCTGTGGGGGGGAAGTTACTTGTCTGTACGATCGCTGGAGACGGCTCTCCCTGGAGACCTCTCCCCTTGTCCTCGGCCGACCCTCCCGGTCCGTCTAACATTGGTGGCAGCGGCGAGATCCGGATCAACGCGCAATCGTACAGAGAGTAGCTCACCCCACGACGAAATCACAATGACAACCAAAGAAAGCGGATCCACCGAGAAATTCCAGATGGAGAAATTAGAAGAATACAACCATCGTGAGTTGAAACAATTCTGCATTGAACTAGGCATCGCTACCACCGGCCTGAGTACTAAAGACGATTTCAAGCTCGCCATTGAGTCATGGGCAGAAACCGGGGCCGTCAGACCCCCGGACCAAAATGTTGCAGCATCAGAGAGGAACACCACGGTTCCCGAGGAGCGAATAACGGGTCTCTCGCAGGAAGAGATCCAAGAGAGAGAAAAAAACAGACTATATGAATTAGAAATGGCCCGGCTCAAAATGGACGGTGAACTCAAATTAGCCGAACAAAAACTGAACCTAGAACATCTGCGGCTCCGAGAAGAACGGGAAGAAAAACAGAGACAAAGAGAACTCGAAGAAAAGAGACTAGCGTATGAACACGAGCGCAAGCTAGCAGAAATAGACTTACGTAAGCAGAACAAAGAATTAGGGGTGCCCGAGCAACCGCGCACCCCAGGAGCGGCAGAAAAGAAAGTACACATCCCCAAGGATGTCGTTCGAGAGTATTTCCGAGATGACAACATACAACAGTGGTTCAAGGCCTATGAGATCGCCATGACCTCCCACCGGATCGATCGAAGTGACTGGGGAGCCAGTCTATGGGGGAGGTTCGTCAATGAGGGCCGCGATGCCCTGCTACAGCTTCCAGACCACCTGATGACCTCCTATGACCACATGAAGGCTACCCTCCTCACCCGATATGGACTCACACCCGAAATGTACCGCCAGAGGTTCCGCGACTGCACCCGGATCCCGGGTACAACTTGGGTGGAGTATGTAAACTATTTCAGCCGAGCCTTCGAGGGTTGGATCAAGGGGAGCAATGTAACGACCTATGAACAACTCTTTAATCTCATGGTGTGGGAGCACCTCTCCAACAACTGCTTCGTCGAGCTCAGGCAGCACCTCCTCGACAGTAAATTGACTGATCCACGACAACTCGCCGCCGAGGCTGATCGGTGGGAGATTACCCGAGTAGGCCGGAATGGGCCGCATGAACAGAACCGGAGCAACCAAGGTCAGCACCGTCCCCGAGGAGGAGGCGGCCAGGGACGAGGAAGAGACACCGCCCCAGCCGCTTCTGCTGCCAGCACACCACCCCCGGCCAACCGGGGCAACCCCCCGGCGCGCCCGGGGTACAGAGCCAATGTCACGTGTCACCGATGCCAGCGAGTCGGCCACTACGCAAATGATCCGAACTGTCCACAGAACCAGACTCCGAGACCCCGCCAGATGGCTGCCGCCGCCCTGGGAGAAGAACAAATCTCAGCAGAACAAGAGGAGTGCGAACAGGAACACCAGGAGTGGGAACCAGCCGCCATGGTTTTAGCGTGCCTAGGGGGAAGAGACATGGTCCCGCGGGCCCCCCTTCCCGCCAACACCCGGAAATATAGTCAGTGGGTGAACATTAATGGGCGCAGGGCTGAAGCCCTACGTGACACCGGGGCCAGTGTGACAGCCGTCCGCTGTCACCTGGTGACCCCAGAACAGATCCTGCCGAACATTCTCTGCCCTGTCCGTTCAGCCGACAATTCAGAGAGCCTGTGCCGGATGGCCTGTGTCCCCTTCGAGTGGGGAGGAGTCTCCGGCATGCTGAAGGTGACGGTCCGAGATGATGCCCCCGTGGACTGTCTCCTGGGGAATGATCTTGAAAGTTCCCCGTGGGCCGCCGTAGAGAGAAGAGAGCACCTGGGGATGTTGGGCCTCCCGGACTGGGCGTGCGTAACCACCCGGTCCATGGCTGCCCGTACCGTCCCCCAACCCGAAGAACCTGAATGGCCAGCGCCTCCTCCCCCGGTCGCTCCAGTAGAAGACACCAACCGTGCCGACCCCCCAGAGCAAACACCCGAAGGGCTCGCTCAGCCCCAGGACCTTCCCGGCCTGGCTCAGTGGCGTCAGGAAGGGGGGCCCACACAGGAACAGTTCCGTCAAGAGCAGAAGACCTGTCCCTCCCTCGAGGGACTCCGTCAGCAAGCCCTCGCCCAGAGCGCAGGGGATACCTCCGGAGTCCATTGGATCTATTGGGACAACGACCTGTTGTACAGTGAACAGAGAATCGCGGAGTTAGGGGCTAGTCGAGTGCTAGTGGTGCCCCTCCGCTTCAGAGACTTCTTGCTAAACCTGGCCCACGATGTCCCCCTGGCTGGTCACCTGGGTCAGGACAAAACCTACAGTCGCCTGGTGACCCACTTTTTCTGGCCCAAGATGAGGAACGACGTACTCAATCACTGCCGGTCTTGCCCCACGTGCCAGGCCAGCAGGAAGAGTGGCCGCAAACTGAAAGCCCCTCTGCAGCCTTTCCCAGTTGTCACAACCCCGTTCGAGAGGGTGGGAATAGACATTGTGGGGCCCCTGGACCCCCGTACAGCACAAGGACATCGGTTCATCCTGGTACTGGTGGACCACGCCACCCGCTACCCCGAGGCTGTCCCCTTGCGCACTGTAACAGCCCCGGTGGTCGGCCGAGCCTTGATGGGGATCTTCTCCCGGGTGGGCTTTCCCCGAGAAGTCGTCAGCGACCGAGGCACAAACTTTATTTCAAAATACATGAAGTCCCTCTGGCAACAGTGCGGGGTCACCTACCGATTCATGACCCCCTATCACCCTCAAGGAAACGGACTAGTCGAGCGGTTCAACCGCACGCTCAAAGGGATGATTGGGGGGTTGGAAGAGCCCCTCCGTCGCCAGTGGGATGTGCTACTGCCGTGCCTCCTCTTCGCATATCGAGAAGTCCCCCAGAAGTCCCTCGGCTTCAGCCCGTTTTAACTCTTATACCGACACCCTGTGTGAGGGCCCCTCAGCCTAGTCAAAGAAGGTTGGGAGATGCCCCCCCTAAAGAACCCTCCAGATGTCTTTAAGTACCTCCTGACCCTACGCAATCAGACCAGGCGGTTCAGGGAGATGGCAAAAGCGAACCTTGAGGCCAGTCAGGAGGACATGAAAAAGTGGTACGATCAAAATGCCTCCTCCATCGAATTCGAACCCGGCCAACAAGTGTGGGTGATGTCCCCCACCGAACCATGCGCCTTGCAGGACAAATGGACAGGGCCCTTCAAAGTGGTCGAGCGCAAGAGCCCTGTCACCTATCTCATCGATATGGAATCTGCACGGAACCCTCTCCGGGTCCTCCACGCCAGTAGACTCAAACCCCACTTTGTGCGCTCGGAGCTCAGCCTCCTGATGGCTACAGACAGCGGAGCCGAAGAAGACTCCGAGCCCCTCCCCGATCTGCTGAAGGTCCGGGAGAAAGATGGTTCCGTGGACGGGGTCCGACTCTCGGAGGCCCTCACCCCGGAACAGCGCCAAGACTGCCGAGACCTCCTGCTGCAGTTCGCAACTCTGTTTTCCCTCACCCCCGGGGTCACCCCCTGGTGCTTGCACGACGTAGACACTGGGGACAGTCCCCCGATCCGACATCGGGCCTACCGCGTACCAGATCGGGTACGGGCCTGCATCCAAGAGGAGGTGTCCAAGATGCTCACGCTCGGGGTCATCGAGCCCTCAGACAGCCCCTGGGCCAGCCCAGTGGTACTGGTCCCCAAAGCTGCCGCCCCCGGCACCACTCCCGAACTCCGATTCTGCGTCGACTACCGGGGCTTGAACGCTGTCACCAGAACCGACGCACATCCCATCCCCCGAGCGGATGAACTGATTGACCGCATGGGAGCGGCCCGCTACCTCAGCATCTTCGACCTGACAGCGGGCTACTGGCAGATCGGTCTCACAACCCGGGCCCAAGAACGATCCGCCTTCTCCACCCCTGATGGCCACTACCACTTCAAGGTCATGCCATTCGGCATGAAGAATGCCCCAGCTACTTTTCAGCGACTAGTGAACCAGGTCCTGGCGGGACTCGAGGAATTCAGTGCCGCCTACTTGGACGATATCGCTGTGTACAGCCGCCACTGGTCCGACCACCTCCACCACCTCCGAGAGGTCCTGCAGGCCCTCCAACGAGCCGGCCTCACGATCAAGGCCAGCAAATGCCAAATTGGTCAGGGGTCCGTGACCTATCTCGGGCACCAGGTGGGAAGCGGTCTGGTGGCCCCTCTTCAACTCAAGATCGCTGCCATCCAGTCCTGGCAGCCTCCCATCACCCAGACCGAGGTCCGCGCCTTCCTGGGGCTCACAGGCTACTACCGGCGGTTCGTGAGGGACTATGGCAGCATTGTGGGGCCCCTCACGGAACTCACGTCCAAAAACCACCCAAAGAAGGTCAACTGGACCCCAGACTGTCAAGCGGCCTTCGAGAAGCTGAAGGCCGCCATGTGCTCCGCCCCTGTGCTTCAGGCCCCCGACTACAGTCGGGAATTCATCGTCCAAACAGATGCCTCCGACCATGGCATTGGGACAGTCCTTTCCCAGTTAAACCCCGAAGGACTTGACCAACCAGTGGCCTTTATCAGCAGACGTCTCCTGGCCCGAGAGCAACGCTGGAGCACCATCGAGAGGGAGGCCTTCGCAGTGGTGTGGGCCCTCAAAAAGCTCCGGCCTTATCTCTTCGGTACCCACTTCCGGGTGCAGACGGATCATCGGCCCCTGCAGTGGCTAATGCAAATGCGGGGGGAAAACCCAAAACTATTGCGTTGGTCCATCTCCCTGCAGGGGATGGACTTCACCGTGGAACATCGACCTGGGCAAGACCACGCCAACGCAGATGGCCTGTCACGCTTTTTCCGCCTCGATGAGGAGAGTCCCCAAGAGGATGGGTGACTCTCCCCGCCTTCAGCTGGGGGGGACGCATGTTGGACAGGCCACGTGAAGGGCTTGCTCCCTCCCCGCATGACAGGGCCCGAGCCCCGGCCCTCCAGGTGTTACCCACAGAAGCAACCCGCTTCCCGTCTCATACGGGACTCCTGCCCCGGACATCTCTGCATCACGGGGCCGAATCACTACCGGCCCCCTCGCCCGGCCTGGCCGCCATCTTGGACACTGCACCACGAGGCCGCATGGCCTCAGATCAACCCTAACCCTGGGCCTGGCCAGGCCCCGACATCCCGGCACCACCATCCACCCAGGAGGTGATCGGACCACTTGGCAGGTCAATGGGAGAAAGAAGTGTTGATGGCTCTCCCCCGCCAGGTGCCGATCGCCCCCAGCTCCCCCGGGCGCTGGCTCCACCCCCCTGCTGGGTGTCTGGACTCCCTCATCCCGGACCTCCCGACCTCCAAGTGCGAGGGTCCGGACATCAAAGGACGCCAGACCTATAACTGGGGCAGCTCCAGAGCAGGGAGGCAGTTGTATCCTGGAGTCGAGAGACGCAGTGAAGAACTCATCCTTGACGGACTACTGGCGCTGCCGTAGCCCTGCCTTGCGAACTATTGTCCTGCCTGCTGGCGCTGCCGCAACCTTCTGAAACCTACATCCTCGTCGGGACCTGCTGGCGCTGCCGCGGACCGTTGTAACCACCATCTTTACCGGGACCTGCTGGCGCCGCCGCGGACCGTTGCTACCTTCGATCATCTCGGGACCTGCTGGCTCCGCCGCGGCCCGACCCTCCAGAACGCCGAGCTTGAGGATTGTGAGCTATCCATCAAACCATCGCATCTACCAGATTGGTAATAAGACTGTCCCGCTACCCCCTTTCCCATTCAAGAGACTAAGAATCGAGGGGACCCCTGAGTCCAGACCTCCTTGTACCATTTCACCGTACTTTAAGATTGCATATAAAGAACGTTAAACCTTATCTGGTGTGGTGTACGTCTGTGGGGGGGAAGTTACTTGTCTGTACGATCGCTGAAGACGGCTCTCCCTGGAGACCTCTCCCCTTGTCCTCGGCCGACCCTCCCGGTCCGTCTAACACCAAACTCTTTACAATATGCACATTGGTCCTCAGCAATATCGGTACGACCGTACGACGCATTACTCCCTCCTCGCCTGCCTCTATCATTCCCTCTAGACTGAGTACCACGAACCTGTGCTAACATCACCTTCGTTTTCAACTCTTTCACTTTCTTATCCACACTTTCTTTAGCCTCTAATTCCTGCCGCTCATAATACTGAGCCATAGTTAACAAAGACGCAGGGGTCGCCGTGGTCCAGGAACTCTCACTCGTTTTCAATCGCTTCGCAATCTGCGGTAGGAGATTAGCCACATACTTATTGACAAACAGATGCCTACCCGTATCGTCTGTTAATGATTGCCCACTGTAATCATGAAACGCTTCTTTTAAGCGTGTAAAGAAATCAGATACCGATTCATCTGGCTTCTGTTTACATGAAGCCAACATAGTCCAATCGATCTTTTTAGGAGGCACCAGTGTTTTTAATTTAGTCAGAATAGCCGCCGGGAGATCTAAAATCAGAGCACACGGCTTGCATGCAGGTTCCCTATCTAAGTCAGCCTGTTCTAAGTCCTTCCAAGTTGCCCCAAATTTCGTTTGATCATTAGTTTTACGAATCAACCTCCACATATCAGGGGGAAGTATTAATCCAAAGAAAAGGTCTATATCAACAAGAGTCATAACACAAGAGGAAATGGCCCCCTCCACCCCTTCATAGAATGCGGCTGGATTTTTACGAAGATCGGGCAAGGAGTTCTTTAATGCCATAACATCTGCTCTATTCCAAGGCGTATACACCCAATTATATATAAAGTACCCCTTCGCATCCTTCGACGTTTTATCGTCATCTGTACCATCCCCCTTCGGAGGAACATACAAAGGTGCAGCTTCACGCATAGGCATAACATGCACTTTAGAATTCTTATCTGAGCCCCGGAGAGAACACTCTTTGTACTGCTCCGTCGACCCCGGCACGGACTCTTTGCTTTTTCCCTTTCTTCCCGCAGTCTGGACGCCTCATCCCGTAGCTGGAGCAGTTGTTTGAAAAGGTCATCAACATCTGAAAGAACAAATAAACCTTTATCCAAATTCTCACAATAAACCGACACAGCTTTGGGTTCTAAAGTCTCCGAATATTTACGAAATCGAGTAACAACTTCATGTGGCAAAGTATTTATAAAACACAGTAATTCTCGTTCTGACCACCTATTCTTTTCAGCTAAAACCGTTGCTATAGTTATATGGTTCAGATTTAATTTCCTAGCAAGGCTACGCAAGTCCGCGGCTCTTTCCGCAGTTAACCTGACACTCGATTTATCCTTTCCATCCGACTTATCCCGACCTTCATCACCGGAATCCTCAGACGGAGCCGTAGGGTGGGCATACGGAGGCGGAGAGCGATCTAGTAATGAAAAATCATCAATTTCATTATTAAGGACAGGATAAAGCGGACGACGAATAGGAAATTGACCGGTCGTTTGCAAATTACGTTCCCGTGCCTCCCTCTCTTTCTTCTCCTGCGCCTCCTTTTCCTCAAGCTGTAAAGCCTTATCTCGAGCAGCCTTGCGCTGCTCTTTGTCCACCAAGGCAACCTCACGCTTCATACGCTCACGCACCGCTTTCTCCCACATTCGCACACAATCAAACATATCCTGTCTAGACCTGCGCTGAAACAAACATTGCTCCACAAACTGAACCTTTCGCAAATCAAACGACCCATGTAGTGGCCATTGCAACTCGGGATCGGTTCTGGTATATTTATGCCATAATTTACTGTACAGTATAGGGGGAAGGCCGAATTTGACATACATCTCACGGTTGGGAGTTCCCTCTGGAGGAGCCGGCTGAGATTCTGTTAACCTAATTGTGGTACCATTTCCAAGACAGCACATCCCTCGGAGTGTGCTTAAAACAGGCATGTTCAAAGAGTACCACGAAAGCGTGATACCGAAAAAAATGGCACTTGCAGTACTTCACACAAATGTGCCGCTCAGAGTACAAACAAAATTAGAGAAACATCTCTACATGCCTGCCTATGTGAAGTGCACTACACATATGGTTCAAAATTCACAAAGTCAAAATGTTAGCTAACTCAAATCATAGACACAATCATAGAACTTCAGCAGGCGTCCGTAGACTACCTTACCGATCACAAATCTTACCCAAATCTCAAATGTCCAGATTCCAACTGCCAAGGTCTTTGATCGAATCAGCCAAACAGGCACTGCACAGCAACACAAACGAGCAGGATCTCAGTCGGAGACCGGCGCCACCTGGAAGGTCAGATCAGAAGGAAAGGAAGAAAACACCGTGGGTGCCAAGACTCGGGTCACTCAGTGGCAGCGTACGCGTCCATGGCGAGTTTCCAATCCTTCGTTACGACCTCTCCTTCGGGCATCCGAGTCGCCGATGAGTCCCTTCGTGGTCGCCAATTTGTGGTATTGGGTTCCCCAGGCCTACATGCTCCGCAGAAATACCCACTTACACCATAAGAACTGTTGGCACGGAAACTGAAAAGTACAAAAGACAAGTTTATTAAGACCCCATGGGGTGGTGGTACATTCCTACAGCACCCTTCGGCAATGCAAGAAGTATCACACCGAACATTGGTGTGAGTCCTCCTTTTATACATTATACAGGTAATAAAAAGATAGGCGGTACATGGTTTACAGCGTTTATGTACATATATGGTCATTTTTGGAACACAGCCAACTCATGGGAGGGGTTACAACTCCACTGGTCAGTTTGGCGGCACATTCCTGAGGGGTGACTGGTCAGTTGGAACTGCGCATGCACAGGCTTGACCGTTACTAAAAATAGCCTGTTGCTGGGCAAACTCGAGTGGTCAGCGGCACGGACAAAGGACTAAAGGGCATGCTGACTACGAGGCCGCTCATTCCCTAAAATGGCCGCCGAAACATACAAAATGGCGTTTTCAAGTAAAGCCAATTTAAGGGAAATAACGTGTAGCAAAGCTAAGCGCTAACCCGGCCATTGTCAAATTACGACAAGCGCACTTTTGCGGCTGCTAATTTTTCCATCCGGGCTGTGGCCTATTCTTCTTACACAATCCAGTCTTTGCTTAAGGATTTTCAGTCTTTGACTGAATTGTTAGACCAGGGGGAGGATGTCTCTTCTACTCTGACGATGATGGAACAACAGGTTCGGCTTCTTTCTGATGTTTCTTTTGATTCATTGGGGGCGGCTGCTTCTGCTGCTGGGTCTTCTGCTGCTGCGAGAAGGCAGTTGTGGTTCCACTCTTGGAAGGCTGATGCTACGCAGAAGGGTCTGCTGATGAAGATCCCTTTTTCTGGTATTAAGCTGTTTGGTTCCCCGTTGGAGGATATGGTAGAGGATCATAAGCTGCTGGCTCCTGAACGTGCTGGTCGCTTCCGTGCTTTTGGTTCCCAGAGGGAGTTTGGTCCTTCACAGAGGGGCCGTGCTGGTCAGCCCTTTCGCGGAAGGGAGCGTGGCCGGGATGCTCCTTCCTTTGACAAGTCCCAGTTCTCAGGTGCTTCGGCCTCCTCCTCTCCGGCTTCAAAGTCATCACTGGATTGCTCCTGGAGTGGGTCCAGTTGGGGGTCACCTCGGTTTCTTCCTGGACTCTTGGTGCGAGAGCGTGTCGGATCAGTGGGTGCTTCGGGTGCTTTTTGAGCGTTTATGTCTTGGATTTACCCAGACTCCCCCAGACTGTTTCAGGTCCACTCCTTGTCCCAGGGACGCTCTGAAAAAAGTGGAGCTTTTGGAAGGCATCGAATCCCTTATTGCGAAAAAAGCGGTGGTTCCCGTGCCCGGCGATCAGTTGGGGTTGGGCGTTTTTTCCATTCTCTTCCTGGTGTCCAAACGCACAGGGGATCTCAGACCTGTGATGGATTTGAAGTGGGTGAATACTTTCGTTCCTCATCAAAAGTTCATAATGGTTTCGCTTCAGGTGATCCTTCCTCTTGTGTCTCAGGGGAATTTTCTGGCCTCTATAGACTTGAGGGATGCTTATCTACATGTGCCTGTGCACCCCGACTCTCAGAAGTTTCTGCGGTTCTGCGTCCTGGGTCGCCACTACCAGTTCCAGGTATTGCCTTTTGGGCTCTGCTCTTCGCCCAGGGTTTTTACTAAGGTTCTGGCTCCTCTTATTGGCCATTTACATGGGGAGGGGCATTAGTGTTTTTCCTTATCTGGACTTTATTTTGATTTCTGCTTCTTCTCTTTCTATGGCGTAGTTGCATGTCCGGAGAGTGTGCCATGTCCTGGAGCATCACGGATTCCTGTTGAATGTTCCGAAGTCCTCCCTGGTTCCTGCACAGGAATTGACTTACATTGGGGCTCTTATCAAGACTTAGTTGGAGATGGTGTTCTTGACCCCTGCTCGGATTCTGTCCCTGATGTCTGCTGTTAGTTCCCTGTTGTTGGGGCCTTCTCATCCTGTGAGCCTATGGTTGAGAGTTCAGGGTCTATTGTCGGCGTCTTTGTTGACGGTACCATGGGCTCGACTTCACATGTATCCGGTGGTGTCCCACATTTTGTTGCATTGGGACCCCTGTTCCCTAGATATGGATGTTTTGATCCCTTTGTCATCCGAAGTTCGGGTGGTCCTGGGTTGGTGGTTGGACGAGGTTCATCTGGCTCGGGGTCGCCCGTTTCTGGTTGTTCCAACTCGGATTCTCACTACCGATGCCAGCCTGCTGGGTTGGAGTGCTACTCAGATTCGTCGACCCAAGGGGTTTGGTCACACTTGGTGATGTCATGTTCTTCCAACTACAAAGAGCTGAAGGCGGTTCTGTTGGGTCTGTTGGCCTTCTCGGATCTTCTTCGGGGGACGGACGGACAATCAAGCGGTGATGTCTTATTTCAACAATCAGGGGGGTTGCAGAGTTCTTCCCCTCAGTTGCCTCGGTCGTCGTTTTTGTTCTTGGGCGGAGTTACACCTGGCATCCCTGTCTGCGATTTACCTGCCTGGTCGGGAGAACACAGTGGCGGACTGTCTGAGCCGGGTGTTTCCATCCATGGGGTTTTTGTCCCTGATGCCCTTGATGTTCGGGAGGTTGAGGCGGATGTTTGGGTATCCGATTGTAGACCTCTTTGCTTCCCAATCCAATGCCAAGGTCTGCTGCTTTTGCACAATTATGCCTTGCCAGGATGCTTGGAGAGTGAATGCTCTGTCCTTCCTTTGGCCGAGGGGCCTCTTGTATGCTTTTCCTTCTGTTCCCCTGATTCTGGCTGTCTTGCAGAAGATCAAGAGGGAGGGGTCCTTTGTCCTTCTGATTGTTCCGGGATGGTGTTGTCGCCCTTGGTATCCCCTGTTGTTGGAATTGGCTGTGAAACCGGGGTGGACCTTGCCATTCGTGCCTTACCCTCTGTTGGGCCCTCTACTTCCTCTGCCTGTGTTCCGGTCCCTGGGTCTGTGGGTCTGGCTCTTGAGAGGGATTCGCTAATCCGTGGTGGTTGTTCGTTGGCTGTTGCTGGTGTTATTCAACAGTCCCGGCGGCCTTCTACGCTGAAATCCTATGCTAAGCATTGGGATAACTTTGCTTCCTGGTGTGTTTGTCGCGATCTGCCGGCGGCTTCTTTGGACCAGGCTCGCATTCTTGATTTTCTGAATGATGGTTTTGAGTTGGGTTTGGCCATTTCAACTCTTTGTGCGCAGTGGGCTGCCATTCGGGCCTTTCATGTCCTTCCTTTGGTTTCGGTGGCTCCTTTGGTGGTGAGGCTTTTTAAGTCTGTCTTTCCAGCGTCCACGTCCTATCCTGTGTCCTCCTCCTTGGGGCCTTCCTTTGGTGTTACGTTCTTTCCAGTCTGTTCCTTTCGAGCCTTTGGAGTCGGTTGACTTGAAGTTTTTGACGCTTAAGGTTGTCTTTCTTGTGGCTATTGCTTCTGCCAGGCGTATTGGGGAGTTTGGGGCTTTCCTGTGTTCTGCTCCGTTTTTGGTTATTTTGTTGGATCATGTGGTCTTGCGACCTCATCCTACGTTTGTGCCGAAGGTTGATTCCTTCTTTCATTGGTCTGCGGAGGTGGTCCTTCCTGTTCTGTGCCCTGATCCAGTAGAATACCATAACCAAAGGTCAACGAGCAGCGAACGCGAGGCTGTAAATGTATGAGGCAGGGGATAGATATTTGGAAACCTGTTACGACACAATGTCTGTTGCCATGTCTAATGGCAGCCCTTCTATTATTCGACGCCATGTTTGCCTTGTACAGATGCAGGAGGGAGAGTGTTCACTGAAAGGAAACAGAGGTAAATGTTATTTGTTGCGCCATTTCCTCTCATTAGGGAGGGCTCAGTCTGACTCTTGGCTGCATTCATGGGTATGCGACGCTGCCTGCACCGTCCTCACTGCTTCCAGTATAAATAATCAATTCTGCACGTTCTTGGCTCTATTTCCAAATCACAGACGTGCCGGGAAATGTTTTCATCCATTCCGACCCGTGACTGAGAATAGCCCACTGAAAAATGGCACATAGAGAATATTTATATAAAATGTCATGTTTTTGTGCGGTTTAAAGACCAATGGTCTAAATAAACTTTTTTTTTTAATTGAATTGACACAGAGACGTTTTTTACAGTGGTTCTACATGAACACACAACTTGCCACCACTGGTGCTAACCAAGGGTGCAGTGCTCCATTCTTGAGCTTTAACAACCAAATGCATTATGGGAGTTGTAGTCCTACTTCACCCCGGTACTTTTTTCTTTCATAAGATTTTTATCTTCCCATCCCAGAAAGCACTTCCGACATAACCATAAAACACATGTGGTTTCAGAGTGTTAATTGCACCTTCGCATCATTCAAAAATCAACCTACGTGCAAAAATTGAAGAGCATCATTAACTGTTAATGTTAATGTTATTGGTATTGATAGAGTGCTAACTGTTACCGGAAGGCCTACTGGAGACTAAAACGATGTGGAAATTTAACACGATCAATTTGAAAACAACCATGTTTTCAGTGCCTTCCTAAAGGCCAGAAGATTGGTCATGCTTCTCAAAAATAGTGGAAGAGCATTCCAAGATTTAGCCGCATTAGCTATAAAGCTTCTGCCACCCCAATTGGCTTTTTTCACCCAGGGAACAATCACAAAATTTGCATCTGATGACTACAGTGCTCTTTTTGGTATATACCAGCGGAATAGCTGTTTTAGAAATTCAGGTCCAGTTCCCTGAAGGGCTTTAACACCTTGGCTGCTTTGAATTTTCCCCTCCTGTGCTGCATTCCATGATTTACCATTGTTCATGACGAGCTCAGCTCGTCCTAAGCACAGCTCCACTGTGCCTCAATACGAGCTGAGCTCGTCATGAGCATGGAAGGGGTTAAAGACATAGAGACTTGAATTGAGTATGCTTCCTGATCGGCAGCCAGTGAAGTTTTTTAATTTTGGCTGAGATTGATTCGAACTACGGTGTGCCTGTAAGGAGTCTGGCTGCTGCATTCTGCAGAATCTGTAGTTTATTCATCGATCCTTCTTAAGTCTAATCTGGACATTAATAATCCATTAAAAAACTGCTTGTTGCGCATCTTTGGGTAGGAGTGGCATTATTTTTTTGCAAGATTTGACGATATACATTGTCGATGAAGCCACTGTGTTCACCTGGTCCCTGAAACTCAGTTTATCATCTATCCATACTCCTAGATTCTTCACCTTCCTAATAGGAGTAAGGAGCGGACCTGAAGCCTTCGGCCAACAATCAGGGGTCCAGAAGTTGGGGTTGTTGCCGAAAAACACAACCTCCATTTTGCCGGAGTTGAGTTTCAAGCAGTTTTGGGCCATCCATCCACTCACGGCGTTCATACAGTCCTGCAACCTTGACACGGTTTCTTGGATCACTTCTGGTTGTAAATTCACCACAATTTGGGTGTCATCCACGTAGGAAGTCAAAGTGAAACCAAAAGATTCAATTAAGGGTGCCAATGAAGACACATAAACATTAAAAAGTGTTAGGCTCAATGACGACCCCTGCGGCACACCACAGGGTGGAGAAAAATGATTCAGCTTCAAATTCGTCCAGGGCCACCGTTTGCATTCTATCAGAAAGAAAGGATTTGAGAAGTTTCCAGGCAGTGCCCTTGACCCCTTAATGCACCCACAAAGTTGCATCAAAATCGATCCGATTAAAGGGTTAGAAGAGGGGTCCACTACATGAAGTTTAAATAAATGATCAGATAAACAGTGAGCGCGCCAGCAACAAAAGAGACAGACGTTCTTTCAAATAAATTATCCAACTAGTGCGAGTGACGTACATTGTAATACGCCGATGCCCAAAACCCTGACCACATGCACCAAACACTTCATGCTTTGATAATGCGAGTGAATTAGCACAGTCATTCCAAAACATAAACAAAACACCGAAAATTACAATGATTAATGATAAACACGCAATGCAGGAGCAATTCAAATCCAGACAATATGATCCAGTACAAAAGGCAAGGCATTGAAAGATTTCCTGATCCCATTACACAGATCCTTTCCCAGGCCATCAGTTCCCTAAATACTGGCTTCTAGCTGCGGTGCCTCACTTCCCAAGTTCCCAGGCTACCCTGACTCCCAACACACCAACACACCAACACACGCACACACGCAGGCACCAGACAAAGACTCCCTCCCGCGTGCAGCCGTTGTCAGGTGCAGACACTGCAAAGAAATAGCAGGGTGGGTGAAAAAAAGGTAAGCTTAAGCAAACTGCTGCAACCCCTTTCACCAGACTTAACGACTATGGAATATGGAATAGCCAATAAAATAAACAAAGAAACCCTAAACTGATCAGCATGGCCGCTAACCGTCCTCGGTGTAGGATCTAACTATGGTAGAGTCGGTTACTGCAACCGATGTGTGATTTCTATGAATTTTAAAACAAACTCTGCTTACAGAGCAGAGCCCTGGAAGGAAAAAGAGAGTGTCAGAAAATAAACACAAATGCCTAATGAGAGGGGAAGTTAGGCGCTGCTCCGTAGGAAGATACAAGGGCCAACAAGGTGGGAGAAAGAGGAAGGATTCCCCAGTACAGAGGAAGTAATTTTGAAGGACAAAATGAGTGATACAAATGCATGGGCAGGATGCAAGCACACAGAGGAGACTACGGTATGTCTCGAGAGACCGTACATGCGCTGCCTAGGCTCGACCTAAAAATGGATGGCAGCATCTCGCCTAGAAAGGTCTGGGATGACCAGATAATCAGAGTGATTCTAATCATCTGGACACTCATGCCAAAGGAAGACATGAAGTGACCAGATGGCTAAGCTAACCTAGAAATCAAGAAGAAGACTCATTTGAAGCTTCAAACCCAGCCGGGATTTCAGGCTCAAAATGCCTCCTGTATGACCTAGTCTGCACAAATTACGAGACAGGCTATTGGCCTTCTTTCGGATTAGTAGAGAGCGGGTTTGAAATCTGTTCTTAATTTTTTTTGCCTCTCCAGAAAGTGCAATTGCCCAGTCACGGTCATACGGATCCCCCAAGGTCTTGGGTCTTCGGCTGCCTTCCATACCTGATGCCTGGGCATGATGTGTGGCGTGGGGCTCTCCTTCTAGTCGCTGCTGGATGTGACCCTGTTTGAACAGTCCACTGGCAGAGGCATGCAGTGGGGTGATGCCAACCACTGAGCCCAGGCATGAGAGGGGCTGATGTGACTGAAAGCCCTCCCAAGACAGAACCAACCGCATCCACGGCAATCAAGAAAAAATTGAATTGCAGTACTTCCAAGGGCAGGGCACACGGGAGGATTTGCCACCCCATACTGGCCGATCAGGGTTTCAAATATCCAAGACGCGACCTACCCAGGATGGCTGGGCAGCCTGGACGAGAAGGAGCCAAGGCCATGAGGAAAACCTGGCTCTTCTCAACAGACACATATGCCACTCAAAGCATATTTTTGTCAGTTAGCATGTCAACCAGATGGTTTGCATGTGTCCTGGCAAAGACAACCCTGTCAGTGGTTCGAGGGTCTTGAGCCTTCCTGCCAGCAGCTCCAGAGGGCCCAGGCATTCTGGTCAGTGGCTCTAATAGGCTTGAACTGTCTGGACACCATGAAGCATCCAGCTTTCTGGGCTGTGGCTGGTGGACCGGGTGGCAGGCCATGACCAGGTGGTTGGCCCTAGCTGTAGAAACTTTACCAATCTGAAAGAATTCTGTTTACCAAATTTATAAATAACTGGCAGCCCAGCCTTCATCTCTTTTACACTGAAAGCAGCCCATACAATGTACTAAAAGTTCGCTGGAGATCCAGTGTTTGTTTTGATGGCTGTTCATTGAAATTATTGCATTTTTTTTGTTTTTCAGAAACAAACTCCCAAAGTGTTTCTAAAAAACAAAGAACTAACGTACCCAACATCCTGGAAGTTTTTTATCTAGGGCTTGGGGATCATTATTGTTTTTTCCAGTCCCTCATCACCAGATACTTTCTGGTAGGGAGCTGGCACTCTCAATAGGGCTGATGGTGCAATGTCCTTCTTCAGACGGCCCCTACTCTGTCAGGCCGTCATAGGAAGTATCCCATCAATGCAGCCAAAGGGGCTCTGTTGAATATTGCATGAGGACCTCCCATCTCTGAATGAAACACAAATGATATATCAGAGGCCTTTAATTATACAAGTGGCATCAATCAGTGAAATCTCCACTTAGCAGTAGATAAAGTGTGCATCAAACTCGTGTTCGGAATGATGGGGGCACTATGAAGAAATTTGAGGCAACGGGACCCCGTCTTCAGGACTATATTGTCGACGTTTCAACCTTATTAACATTAGGTGGGTCCCTTTGCAGGAAAGGGAGAATCCTTATGAAAAAAATGTCTAGACCATTATGAAAAGTTGTTTCTAGTTCTCAGTTTTGTATATTTATTCAAATATTACATTTATCATTACAAAATGAAAAAAAGACTAGCTAGAATTAGATAAACCTATATAAGCCATTTCATCAAAGATTTATGGCATCACACTACTTAACCGCATCGCTGCGGCGGCTTTTCCCGCTGTGCGCGGCAAATTCAAAATTACCGCGTTACGTGACGAGCTGGCCTTGTCATCCGCGCAGGACAGGTAAGCGCGATGACGAGCCCAGCTCGTCAATAGCCTCGAAGGGGATAAAGACGTCAGTCAGTCAGTCAGTCATTAAAACTTTATTTGAGTTATTACAACCATAAAAGTATACACTATACATTTATAAAACTTTATAAAAACACGAATAAAAATTTGTAAAATTGCGATTCAGTCTTTTCTGGAGGTTAACCCCGACAACATTATTTCTAACAGTATCCTCCTGAGATGTTAAAAGCACATGAGAAAACATATCTGACTAGGTCTTCCAAACACAATACATACATTAAAGTACAATCTCGATAACATACGCCTACACCTCTGTATTCTGGAGGAACCCCCTAACTCGAATCATGTATTTCCCCAAAGCGCAGGCTATATCCAGGTTTCCCATCCCCACCAGGAGCTCTGCAGCTTGCTTCCTATTCGTAATCCTGTAATTTTTGAATAACGGGCCTAAGATCTCCTTAAGTATATCAAGGGTCCTCCTACAGTCTAATAAAACATGAGTAATGTCACAGGTGGAGCCTAACATACATGTGCAATTGCCATTACTATTAATCATGAGGTTTTTAACCCTGGAATTTACATAACAGGGGTTTACACCCATTCTCAGGTTTAAAACCTCTCTTCTTAGTTTCTGATTCGGCAACCTATCCAAGTACGGGTAAGGATGATCTTCTGAAATCCATACTTGGATCATATGGGACATAAAGACGTAGAAATAAAATGCTACTTGTGTAGCAAGCCAATCAAACCATTAGTTTCCAAAGCACCCCAAACAACACCTAATTCCAAACAATTCTCATTAGTCATTAACCACATGATTAGTTGTAGAAAGGAAATCATATGAGAGAAATTTAATTTACAATGGACTGTTCCACAGCTATAACAGGGGTGGAAATATAGGCTTAACTCAATAACTTTGTTGCAAGGCACGTCCCCTCGGCCAAGCAAGTTTGGGAAAAGGTACTTTGCCCATACAGAGGAATACAGGGGCTGAAGCTGGATTTTGAACATTTTCTGGAAGAGAATGGAAAACAATGCACGAGCACAACATTTAAACAAGCACTTTAAGTAATGCAACCAGGTGCAGTCAGTTATGCCGCCTGAACCAGACCTATATCATGTATTATTATTCTAATATATTTATACTTTTCCACAATTTGACACTTTGGCAAAATGGCTTACCCTTTGAATCATCTTCGATTGCCAATTATATACTATATATAAGTAAGTAAGTAAGTATAGCTTTATTCGATTTTCATATAAAATCATAAAAGCACAACACATTCATCAATTCATAGTCACAGTTAATAAATGCTTACTTATGGGCATTCAATTAAAAACAAGTGTGAAAGTCGACCAAATAAAAGAATTTCAATTGTTATAAAATTTAAAGTGCAATATCTACAATCTGCAACAATGGGCGTCGTGAAACGAAAAGGAGGGATATTTTACCACATGGATTTCCGAAACTTTATGACAGTTCTTAAAAAACACGATACTGCAAAGATCACGTGCTCATCTTCAAATCTTAACAGTTTTGAAAAAGCTGGCCTACAATTTCTTAGACCCCATCGTTTTAGTAGAGGTTTCAAGTATAGTTTTCTGGGGTTAGAATAAAATGTGCAAAAGAACATTATATGCAAATTAGATTGCACTGCGATATTGTCGCATGTACAGATCAGCTTAGTGGTTGACCAATTGTTCATGTCAGGTAAAGCTACCATGCGCTAAAAAATCCCAAGACGTAGGCGGGACAGAAGCATTCTGTGATACGGACTGGGAACAACATTTAGGTAAGTTTGTAAACCTTCAATGGGGGTAATTTCCTGAAAGTTTAAGATGGTTTGTTTGTGTTTTTCAGAGTTCCATCTCAGAGTTTCCAGGTGGGTGGTTAGTATTTTTTGAGAGCTGATCTTAAAACACCATCCATAGATCTCGGGTTATCATAATATTCTGGATGACCTATATCGGTAAGTAATGTTCTTACATATGATAACCATCTAAAATTAGCAACCCCATCTAGGGCTAAGCAATCTTCTAAGAGGTCCCTGTTGAAACTGGCTTCATGGGTAGTCCACACCTTGTGCCACAAAAGAATAGGGGCCATCTTAATTATGTCGTTCAGATGTTTAACTCCTGTCTCGATATGCGTCATAAATGAAGATGTGGTTTTAGGTACACCCAAAAGGTAGCAGATAAATTGATTTTCACAGCCCTGCATGCATTGGTCCTTCTCGATGCCCCATAATCCCGCACCATAGGTGGCTGTAGAAACGCATTTAGCCCGATAAATCTGGGTCAGCTCTTTGATTGGTTTGCCACCAATTCTTTTAAAAAAACGCGCGTAACGCGTCTATGGTGCGGATGAAAGCCAGTTTCCTAGCTGCAATCGCCGGCTTCCAACGGCACCGCCTGTCAAACAGAACTCCCAGGTAGCAAAATTTATCAATAGTAGCTATTTTTTGTTTGTCCAGAAATATACTACAGGGAGCCCTCTTAAGCTTATTAGTGCATCGCATAGTATATGTTTTGGAGATATTCACTTTAAGTCCTCTATCCTGCATGTAGCCCGCAAATTTAGTAACCGCCCTCTGTAGGCCAACTTGAGTCTGGGACATTATGGCCGCATCGTCAGTGTTCAGGAGGATTGGTACTGGTGAGCCTTTCACGATGGGGTAATCATTTGAGAAAAGGGAAAGGTATTGACCCACTGAGTTTATGTAATATGTAAATAACCTTGGGGCCAAAATACAACCTTGTCTAACCCCTCTTGAGAGAGCAAATTTTCCAGTACATTCCCCCTGTTTGCCATATCTCACTCTTGCCCCGCAATTGTGGTACAGCTCTCTGATAAAGGTGATTATACGTGCATCAATGCCCATCTCGCCCAACGTGGACCATAATAGCATGTGGTCCACGCAATCAAAAGCGGAACTTAAATCAACAAAAGGTATAAAAAGCGATCCACCTCTAGCCTGAGTATATTTAGAACTTAGGAGGGCCAGGTTTAAACACTGTTCGGATGTCCCTATGCCTTTCCTGAACCCATATTGTAGGTGTGACACGGCATTATGGTCTTCCTCCCATTCTTGAAGTCTCTTTAAAATGATCCTACCTGCTACTTTCATTAGACCAACCAGTAAGGATATTGGCCTGTAGCAGGTCGGGTCGTCTCGGCAACCCTTTTTAAAAATGGGGCCCACTATTGCGTCCGACCAGGTTTCAATAAACCCCTTTTGGTTTCCCTTATTCAGCACATTTGTAAGCAGGGGAGCCCAGAAATCCAGTTCAGCTTTGTACACGTCTACCGGAGTGCAATCGGGCCCGCTGCTTTACCTGGTGCGCTATCCCTAATTGCATCCTGTACTTCTCCTAATGTAAAGGTTAAGTCAATCGGAAATGGACAAGTTAGGGGATGTGTGTCCCTACTATTGACTGAGGTTTGAACTACAGTAGGGCTCGACCCTTCGGGGGTAATAGTATCAGCTAGCTTTGTATGCTTATACAATTGCCTGAAGTGGTTTAGCCATCTTTCACCCGTTATGGCGAGGTCTATTTTTTTTTTTTTTAAAGAGTTGGTCAGGTTATATACATTTATACTTTTTGAGTAAACTAGACGTTGTTTATGGATAAATCAATATTCTACCAAATCATCTCTGTTCAGTATGTTTATTTATATTTCATCTTTTTGTTGTTTTTTCCTTTTTTCTCTTATTTCATTTCTATTGATTATACATATATCCACACCTCTTTGTTTTTTTTGTACAAACACTTTTTACATAAAATACATTGTAATTATTACACATCAGAAAATCTTTAAAATATTCAACAATACGCAGAGAGTATTCCTTTCAACGCGTTTCAGCCGTTCGCCTTCCTCAGGAATTCTGCATTTTTCTTATTTAAATCAACAGTAGCTTAACTTTCCAGACTTGGATGTCATTGGTCTGGACAAGTGATATGTCGCACGAGCGTGATTCAAAGCCAGTGTATAGCTCCCTGATTTTTAGCGTGGCTGCCCAAGGTATTTTCTACTAGAGTTCGGGGCTGATTGCCTTTAGATTGTTAACTTTTGGACGTCCTCTCGGTAATACTTCTGTATGCGAGAGTCAGCTCCGAGTAGGATTCTTCTCGTCAAGCTGTTAATGTCGCAGTCACTTTATATGGGCTGGGTGAACTCGTTTTGTGCCTCTCGTCTTCTGATCTTTTGGCTTAAGCGTTCTTGCCCGCTACACCCAGATGAGGAACATGTCGTAATGCCCGATCAAGAACGCTTAAGCCAAAAGCCACTGGCTTTGAATCACGTTTGTGCGACATATCACTTGTCCAGACCAATGACATCCAAGTCTGGAAAGTTAAGCTACTGTTGATTTAAATAAGAAAAATGCAGAATTCCTGAGGAAGGCGAACGGCCGAAACGCGTTGAAAGGAATACTCTCTGCGTATTGTTGAATATTTTAAAGATTTTCTGATGTGTAATAATTACAATGTATTTTATGTAAAAAGTGTTTGTACAAAAAAAACAAAGAGGTGTGGATATATGTATAATCAATAGAAATGAAATAAGAGAAAAAAGGAAAAAACAACAAAAAGATGAAATATAAATAAACATACTGAACAGAGATGATTTGGTAGAATATTGATTTATCCATAAACAACGTCTAGTTTACTCAAAAAGTATAAATGTATATAACCTGACCAACTCTTTTCAAAAAAAGTTCTTTACCTTGCTAGGGTTTATCCTTTTAGGCAGGGGCCCCAATCTTCCAAAACAGAGGTCTATTTTATTGCCACTATCGTTCGGTTGGTAAAGAGTTTTGACCAGCCTCCAGAACTTAGTGGTGTTTTTCTGTGTGGAGGCTTCTCTTAGTGTTACCCAGGCTTGCTTTTTTAAAGCCAATCTTCTTTCTTTTAATGCCAGTTTGTATAATTGTCTGGACTCGCGTATTCTATGGAGATCTCTTGGTTTAAGGGCCAGCGCTTCTTTTAGGGCTTTTAATGCTTTTGTGCACTTCCCATCGAACCACCCTTCACTAGATGTTTTGTTGTTATTTGCTACACGGGTCAGCATGTTTTTAATGCGATGTTGAATGTTGGCAAAAGCTGACATAACAGTAGTGGGCTCCGCGTGTTCCTCCAAACAAACATTAACATCGATGGCACACTCAGATAACAGCTTTTTTAAGAACACATTGGGGACAATCTTCTCCCATTTTACCACATAGCCATTAGTTTTAGATAAATCAATCTTGTATGGGTACGTGGGATGGATACCTTTGTTATCATGGCGCCCTTTTACATTTACTTTATTAACAAGGGATAGTGGTCGCTAAATACATCTTTACCAACCTCCCACGAGGTCAAAAACCCTGGGTTGGCAAGGGTTACCAATATAAAATCAATAGTTGAGTTACAACCTCTGCCAAAGAAGGTTGGCTCAAACTGCACGGGCAATGGAAAGATCTGATTTGCAAAAGAAAAGTCAAAATTAAAAACAAGACCATTTAGCAACGACCCCATCTTTGTATGAGAGAAATGAGTTGGATTATCCGCCCCGAAGTCTGCGAGGCCACACAAGGGTGAATCAGAATGTGAGCAAATGGTGCAATTGAAGTCCCCAACCCATATTATTTTTGCCCCCTTAAAGCGGTCAACAGTGCGAGTCAACTGGGACAGCATGTTGGACAAGGTGGACTCCATTTCACTGTTGGACATGTTATTGTAAAAGTTCACCAGTACAATTTTCTCATTCATGCCCCAGTTAAAAGATAGGATTTGAAAATAAATACTGGAAAAAAATTTATGAATCTTAACCTCTGCCGTTGTTGAGACATAAACACAGAGCCCACCCTTATTATGACCCTGTGCTGACGGCGTAGCCGGAGAATGAAAGGTTTGATACCCATCAAGTGTAGTTCTTCATAGCACCATGTTTCTTGAAAGCACAGGATGTCGTGCTTGTGTATGGCGTCTAACCAGGCTTTGTTGGTAACTTTACTGGCTAACCCCGCCACATTCCATGAAAGGAGGGAATTGGAATGGGGTACACTGCTGGTGACCACGTGTGAGCTACCTACACTCGCAACAGGTCTTTGCAATCGCAGAGTTGATGTGTTTGGGGTAGCGAGAGGAGTCATAGGGATAGAAATAGTGCAATTATGGGGAGGTGGTTGAGGCTGATGGGAAGTAGAACTAAGTATCAAGAGATCACCGGGGGAATCTATCCCCTCCCTCATAGTGGCCTGATGCCCTTTTGATGGGCTGGCTGGCAGATAGTGGGCAAAAGTGCACTGACGGTGCTGGTGACCCTGAGGCAACTTTTCTGTGTTATTATTCTCGTGAAGTCATTCATTGTCATCCAATCCGGAGAGAGGATTGAATAAATTGGTCAGGGGTATATTCCAGGAGTCCTTGGGGTTGTACGAATTTGAATCACCCCAGTAAGAGATAGAATTATGAAAATTTTGCGGTGGGAAAGGTAACTGGCAAGGCGGGAGACAGAAATCATTGGTAGTGTTATAAGAATTCTGGCCCCTTAACATCAGTGTGTGATCTAGTCTGTGAGGGGCATAGGGTCTGTGCTTTATTGGAAAATGAGTGGGCATAGGTTGAAGGAGAGGAGTATTAAATCCTGTATGATGTCTTTGGGCTGGAAACAGAGGTGTTGTGGGTCCAAGGGGGCCTTTTGAGCGCCATTTATTCCTAGGATGGTAGGGTCTATTCCAAGCTGGTGGTGGCCTCAGCATAGCCTCAGGGTAGAAGTAACTTAGATTATGGGTTGAGATTCCCCCCTCGCCCGTCCCAGGATACCAATCACTGATGTATGTGACCAGTCTGTGATCTTCAAAGTTGACTATGATCACATCGCCTTCGATGTCCTTGGGTCTAGTGCCAACCCAATTGCATCGCCTGGCCGAAACGATATCACCATTTAGGTGTGGGGGAAGTGGTCTGTTTTTCCTCAACCAGTAAATAACCTTGTTTTTTAAGTTATCCTGGTGTTCTGGGTTACCGTCTGGCGGGGGCGGGACACCTGTAAGTACAATAACATAGTTTATGCACTCAGGCGGTAGATCAGCAGTATTCCTTGGTCTTCTTTTAGAGTTATGAGATCTATTAGCTGGGGGGTTTGTATTATTATTATTGTTAGGGCGAGTACTTTGAGGCCTTGTGTTGGAGTGAGGCTTGTCTTTGGTCATGATGCTATTAGATAAAGCAGTTTTATTAATATTTTTGTCATTGGGTTTACTATTCTGCACAGGTTTTGGAGTCCCAGCTATAGATGATGGATTTGCTTTAGGGATACCAATCACAGGCTTGGGGTGTTTAGGTTCTTTAGTAGACTGCGTTGAGTCGCTAAGAGCATTTGATTTAAGGCAAGATATACCCTTCTGGTCTTGAAGGATTTTATCGATATTCTCCCCTAATCTTTTGATCCTTTCAGTGAGGGGAAGGATCAGAGCCTTTATAAGACAGTCAATATCATTTAATAACCCTGCATAACTTGGGACAGAAATTGATTTGAAAGTCATGTCTTTCATGGGATCTGCTGTCCCTACTTTATCGGGAGTAGTGTATGGGGTGTGTGTCGAATTTGTGGGAGGAGCGATTCTCTTTTTAGAGGCATTCTTCCTTCTTCTCTTCCTCGGTGGGGAGCCCGAGGAGACTTTAGGGCGCTTGCTGGACACCCTAGGCGATGATCTTGAAAGCTTTCCCACAGGGATACCAAAAGTGTGTTGATCAGACCCAATTGGGGTAAAAACAGGAGAAGGTATATTTTTATCATAGAGAGGGGCTGGTTCCACTGAGGGAGTACTTAAATCTATAGTCTGAATGTCAGTTGCCTGGGAGTGAATAGAGTCAGAAATAATTATAGAGTCCTTCTGGTCAGGGGATTTCATCTGAAAAATGAGGGGGATGTCTTCTGTAAAGGAAGAGGTGTTAATGTGATCTTTAGGTGTGGTTAAATCCATTAGAGGTCCTATAACTGCATTGTGGGGATGAAGAGGTCTTTGCTTTAACTTTTCGATAGAGAGACGTCGCCCTGCTCTTTTCTCTGCAAGTGTGAGCTCCCTGTCAACTTCGCTCTTTATTTTTGCGAAAAATTTATCCAGCGGGCCTAAAATAGGAGACCCTAACGTAGCTGAAGCCGGAGTTGCCTCGAGGGTAGACATCTCAGTAGGCAAATGAAACAGGGGGCAGGAGTAGTAGTAACTTATTATATGGTAAAGTAAGAGGGGGACACTGTAATAAGAGAGAGCGAGTCTGTTACAAATTGGCGTACCACAATAAAAACAGCAATATCGCTAATAAAGGTCCAGCTTGGTGGCAGCAGGGGCAAAGAGAGTGGGCCTGGCCCGCCCTCTATCGGCCCTAGACGGCCACAGACGGTCCCGCCCTTGTCCCAGGCTTCTCCCGGCGCCCTCCCGCGCGCTCTCGCGCTGCGGGGTATGTGCCTCCTTTAAGTAGCTCGTTGGAGGGAAGTCTAGCGGGTGGGCGGTGCCGGCAGGGAGAGCAGCCCAGCTGGTTCCAAGGGCGCGCAGGGACTCCTGGTCCTTGGAGTCCCTGCTGGTGCTCGCAGCCCTGCCGGTTGCAAGCCAAAGTTCCCCAGAGAGTCCGCAGCGCTATCGCCTGTGACAGGGGGTGATGCGGGACCCGCGTAGCGGGTCCGGCGAGGTCCTCACGAGCTGGGAACACAACACAGATCAAAGGGTGATGACGCGCTAGGTCCACATGCAGCGCGGTGAGAGCAGGAAAGCAGCAAGACCCAGGTGCGGCCGATTTTTTATTCCAGAGCGGGCGGGCGGTGCCGGCAGGGAGAGCAGCCCAGCTGTTCCAAGGGCACGCAGGGACTCCTGGTCCTTGGAGTCCTTGCTGGTGCTCGCAGCCCTGCCGGTTGCCAGCCAAAGTTCCCCAGAGAGTCCGCAGCGCTATCGCCTGTGATAGGGGGCGATGCGGGACCCGCGTAGCGGGTCCGGCGAGGTCCTCACGAGCTGGGAACACAACAGAGATCAGAGGGTGATGACGCGCTAGGTCCACATGCAGCGCGGTGAGAGCAGGAAAGCAGCAAGACCCAGGTGCGGCCGATTTTTTATTCCAGAGCGGGCGGGTGGTGCCGGCAGGGAGAGCAGCCCAGCTGGTTCCAAGGGCGCGCAGGGACTCCTGGTCCTTGGAGTCCCTGCTGGTGCTCGCAGCCCTGCCGGTTGCCAGCCAAAGTTCCCTAGAGAGTCCGCAGCGCTATCGCATGTGACAGGGGGCGATGCGGGACCCGCGTAGCGGGTCCGGCGAGGTCCTCACGAGCTGGGAACACAACACAGATCAGAGGGTGATGACGCGCTAGGTCCACATGCAGCGCGGTGAGAGCAGGAAAGGAGCAAGACCCAGGTGCGGCCGATTTTTAATTCCAGAGCGGGCGGGCGGTGCCGGCAGGGAGAGCAGCCCAGCTGGTTCCAAGGGCGCGCAGGGACTCCTGGTCCTTGGAGTCCCTGCTGGTGCTCGCAGCCCTGCCGGTTGCCAGCCAAAGTTCCCCAGAGAGTCCGCAGCGCTATCGCCTGTGACAGGGGGCGATGCGGGACCCGCGTAGCGGGTCCGGCGAGGTCCTCACGAGCTGGGAACACAACACAGATCAGAGGGTGATGACACGCTAGGTCCACATGCAGCGCGGTGAGAGCAGGAAAGCAGCAAGACCCAGGTGCGGCCGATTTTTAATTCCAGAGCGGGCGGGCGGTGCCGGCAGGGAGAGCAGCCCAGCTGATTCCAAGGGCGCGCAGGGACTCCTGGTCCTTGGAGTCCCTGCTGGTGCTCGCAGCCCTGCCGGTTGCCAGCCAAAGTTCCCCAGAGAGTCCGCAGCTCTATCGCCTGTGACAGGGGGCGATGCGGGACCCACGTAGCGGGTCCGGCGAGGTCCTCACGAGCTGGGAACACAACACAGATCAAAGGGTGATGACGCGCTAGGTCCACATGCAGCGCGGTGAGAGCAGGAAAGCAGCAAGACCCAGGTGCGGCCGATTTTTAATTCCAGAGCGGGCGGGCGGTGCCGACAGGGAGAGCAGCCCAGCTGGTTCCAAGGGCGCGCAGGGACTCCTGGTCCTTGGAGTCCCTCCTGGTGCTCGCAGCCCTGCCGGTTGCCAGCCAAAGTTCCCCAGAGAGTCCGCAGCGCTATCGCCTGTGACAGGGGGCGATGCGGGACCCGCGTAGCGGGTCCGGCGAGGTCCTCACGAGCTGGGAACACAACACAGATCAGAGGGTGATGACGCGCTAGGTCCACATGCAGCGCGGTGAGAGCAGGAAAGCAGCAAGACCCAGGTGCGGCCGATTTCTTTTTTTATACTATATATATATTAGTATATCCTTGGCATGGCAGACATGAGTACGTGTGTTTGGTCCGACCCTGTGTAGATATGAAACACAAGTGTGTGTCAAATTTAATATTGCAAAAACATGTCAACAAAAATAAGTTCTACTAGTCTTGTGTTGACATCCACAGCCATTCTAAGATCATCTAGCACTGCAAGGAGAACAGTTCTAGTGTTTCCTTTTTGGGCAAAATGTGTCAACGAAGGCGGTGTTAGACTCTAGAAAAGTGCAGAATTTCTTTTCCACATAAGACTCATTAATATTGGCAGTAAAAGAGACGCAGAATGAAAGTTAAAAGTATTAAGAAGGATTAGCCCAGGTTTTTCAAAAAGCTGGAGACAGGTTCCTATTTTGAATTCCAGTTTTGCTTCAGACTCACATATGCACTTCCATAAGCACTACAGACATCTGCTGCTGTGCTCAAGATGGCTTGGCTTGTCAGTGAATAAAGGAGAGGGTAGAATTGAACTAGGGACTCGGTCGGTCGCTTCCCCTCCCCGCAGCTCCGACTGTGTGCCCCTGCTGCCACTGCCACTGCCGCTGGTAGGTGTCCTCCGTCCTTCGCTTTCTGTGCCGCTGTCCCCCCCTCTTGTGCCTCGTTTTCTGCCCTCTGTTCTACCCATTTTCCCCTCGTTTTTGTGCCTTTCTGCCCTCTGTTCCACTCGTTTCTCCCTCGTTTTTGTGCCCTTCTGCCCTCTGTTCCACTCGTTTTTCCCTCGTTTTTTGTGCCCGTTCTGCCCTCTGTTCCACTAGTTTTTCCCTCCTTTTTTGTGCCTTTTTGCCCTCTGTGCCACTCTTTTTTTGTGCCCTTCTGCCCTCTGTGCCACTCGTTTTTCCCTCGTGTTTTGCGTCTTTTTGCCCTCGGTTCCACTCGTTCCCCCCCTTGTGCCCCATTTTGCTTTCTGTACCACTGTTTCCCCGCCGCTGTGCCCCCTGAGGCCCCGCCCCCTGCCCACTCGCTGCTCCCGCCTCCCAGCTGCTCCTCCCTCCCACCTCCCCATACATGCCGGACGCTGCACAGCCGTGCAGCGGGCGCGCCGCTGGCACGCCGAAGGCGCGCCTAAGGCAAGCCCATCTGCGCCCGTCCGCGCCTAGACCGCGCCCAGCGCCAGAACCCCTGGACCCCGCGAACGCCACGACACCAGACTCCACTACGACGCCAGCACCCTCCATGCACTCAACGCCGGCCGAAACCACATCTGCTTCCAGGCTGCCCCAAAACAGACCCCCGGACCCTTCTCCTGCCGCACCTGCAGCTTCACCTGCGACAGAGCCACCAAACCTCCAAGGACTGGACCCAACCACCTCCGCTGCATACTCCTCAACACCCGCTCCGCACGCAAACACACCGTCTAGCTCTGGGATTAAGCATGGGCGGAAAATCCGTTTCGCTCGCGGATTTTGCGGATTTTCGGTAAATCCGCAATCCGCGAGATTCGCGAATCTCCCGCAAAATCCGCAAATCCGCGAGCAGCGGATTTTATGGCTTGCTCGCACTGTTCGCGTGAGTTCGCGGCTTCCCAGTACAACTTCGCGCCCCGCGAATAAGCGCAAAATTGCAGAAATACGATCTGAGCAAAACTGAAACTACTTACCAGGTTCAAAAGTTCAGGCTCATCATTAGTAGCCATTTCCTGTAGTGCTTCCTGAGGGGCCCCTCCAGAGTTCAGTTGCCAGTTGCAACTATTATGTGACCCTGCTCTGAACCTCAGAATAGTTACACATATGCCACAAAGGTCCTGAATTACAGCTAAGGGAGAGAAGCAGGAGCCAGGCTGGAAGTTCAAATCCATTAATCAGCCCCTAATTCATTATTGTCAGTTGGGGCAGGGCAGGTGTTGTAACTAATTTTGCAACAATGAAAGCACTTAGCAAGTGCAAAAGATCACTAATCAGGAAGCACTAAGGAAGCAGGTGCCAGCTAAAAAAATATTCCGTGACACATTAATCAGCCCCAAATTAATTCAGGTCACTTGAGGCAGGGAAGGTGTGCTTGCTTTGCCACAATAATGTACACTGACTGGACAACCAGAGGGTGCTGTGATGAAACAGAGGGTGGCATGGGTGGGCCAGAGGGTGGCATGAGTAGTCAGAGAGTGGCAGTGGTGACAGAGAGTGGCAGTGATGAAGAAGAGTGTCCCAAACAGGCTGGACACGTAGAAACAACAAGTTCGCGAAACTTGCGACCCGACAGGTAAGTTCGCGTTTGCGAAATTGTACAAAACCCTCGCGAACTGGCAGAAACCCGCGCGAACACACACAAAAAAAATCTGCAAATTCGTGAGAATTCGCGGATTTTGCGAATTGCGAGTTCGCAAATCCGCAAAATTCGCGAACGCGAGATTCGCAAAATTCGCCCATGCTTATCTGGGATCTGCTCAACACCTCCGCCCCAGATGTGGCCTTCCTGACCGAGACCTGGTGGAACAACTCCTTGGTGCCCGACTTTGCCATACCCATCCCGGACAGCTACAAGATCACCCGCAGGGATCACGCCAACGGAATGGGAGGAGGAATAGCCATCGTCCACAAGTGCACCCTCAAGGTCGCCACCCACTCAGACGACACCCTGAACACCGCCGAACACCTCCACTTCCGGATCCACACTGACCCCAATACCACCCTCAGAGGAACACTCATCTACAGACCCCCCCGGACCCCAGGCTCAGTTCAGTGACTCCATCGCCGACCTCGCCAGCACCCACGCACTCGCCTCCACGGACTACATCCTCCTCGGGGACCTGAACTTCCACCTCGAGAACAACAACAACGCCAACTCCGCCACCCTGATCGACAACCTCACCAAACTTGGCCTCAGACAACTCGTCACCACACCCACCCACGCCGCCGGCCACACGCTGGACCCCATCTTCTCCACAGGCACCCACGTTGCCTGTGACCACACCACTGAACTACACTGGACCGACCACCGCTGCATCCATTTCACCTTCAAGAAACCAACCACGCACCACCCAACCCAACAGCTGCCTTGCCGCTGCTGGAGCAAAGTCACCGAATACCAGCTGATCACCACCCTCGCCCAGAACCCACCCGCCGACCCCACCAACCCAGATGCTGCAGCCTGCAACCTCAGACAGTGGATCGATGACTGCACCAACACCCTCACCCCGTTCAAGAAACCCTCCAACAGCCTCGCCAGCAAGAGAGCCACCTAGTTCACCGATGAGCTCCAGACCTCCAAACGCGCATGCCGGAAACTGGAGAAGATATGGCTCCACAAACGCACACCAGACAACCATGCAGCCCACAAGGACGCCACCCGCAGACACCAACACCTCATCAGATTAGCCAAGAGATCCTCCTTCAAAGGTCGCTTGGATAACAACGCACACGACAGCAAGGAGCTCGTCAGCATCGTAAAGGAACTCTCCAACCCCAGCGCCAACGCCAACGACATCCCGCCCTCACAAGAACTGTGCGACTCACTAGCCATCCTCTTCCACCACAAGATCGCTGACATCCACGACTGCTTCAACACCACGACCACCCCGACTACGCCAGACTACTCCTCCCCTGTGAACACTACCAATGCAACCACCTGACCTCCTGGTTCAACATCAACGACGAGACACGCAAGGTCATGAACTCCATCCACTCAGGATCTCCATCAGACCCGTGCCCACACCACGTATTCAACAAAGCAGACGCAGCCATCGCACCCCAACTACGGATGGTCATCAACATCTCCTTCAAAACAGCAACATTCCCGGAAAGCTGGAAGCACGCCAAAATCAACGCCCTCCTCAAGAAGCCCAAGGCGGATCCCAAGGACCTTAAGAACTTCCGGCCCATCTCCCTGCTCCCGTTCCCGGCAAAGGTCATCGAGAAAATCGTCAACATGCAATTGGCCCACCACCTGGAAGACAACAACATCTTGGACTCGTCCCAGTTTGGATTCAGACGAAACCACAGCATCGAGACAGCCCTCCTCGCCGCCACAGACGACATCAGGCGCCAATTAGACAACGGAGAAACATCAAGCCCTCTTGAAAAAGCCTCACCTAGATTCATTGGATCTAGCGAATTACAGGCCCATTTCTCTGCTTCCTGGACTCAGTAAAATCGCGGAAAGGTTGGTGAATCTACATCTATCACACTTTCTTGAGTCCAATGGCCTGCTGAGAAATTCGCAAACAGGCTTTCGGCCGGGTCAGGGCACTGCTCTTTTGGCAGTCGTTGAGGAAGCCAGAAGCATTTTGGATTCGGGAGGATCAGTGGCAGTGATCCTCCTGGATCTCAGTGCGGCTTTCGACACTGTTCACCATCAAGTGCTAATTCAACGGCTGTCAGATGTAGGGGTAACAGGAATGGCTCTGAAATGGCTTAAGTCATTTCTTAGTGACCGGACTAACCAAGTATGGGAAGGCAGCGCACGATCAGCGTCTATCCCCCTCCATTGTGGTGTGCCACAAGGCTCATCCCTAAGCCCCACATTGCTTAATGTGTATATGGCCCCCTTGGAGGATGTGGTTGCCCCATTTGGGATCAAAATCGTGAGCTACGCTGATGATACTCAGCTGGTGGTCGCCTTATCCCAGCTTGATAAAAGTCCAGACACGCTGCACTCCTGCATGTCCAAAGTTTACACTTGGATGTGTAAATCAGCCTTGAAGCTAAATGGCTCAAAGACCGAAATAATGCTTTTAGGGCATAAAGGAGCCTCACTTCCTCCGACTAGCTGGCCCAGTTGTTTGGGCGAGCTCCCGAGTCCAAAGGAGGAGATTAAGAGTCTCGGGGTCTGGCTGGAACAAGATCTCTCTTTCAGGACCCAGGCGAAAAAAATGGCAGGAGTTTGTTTCGGTCTTCTCTGCGCAGCTCGGAAAGTTCTGCCCCTCCTTCCACCGCAATCTAGAAAGCTGCTTATTCAGGGGTTGATTGTATCAAGACTAGACTATAGCAATGCTATCTTTCTTGGTGCACCTGAAGCAACGTTTAATAAACTTCAACAGATTCAAAATGCTGCCGCACAGCTTCTCAAAAGTACCCCAATAATAGGGTCAGCTAAACCCGCATTGAAGGCGCTGCATTGGCTCAAGGCGCGAAAGGGTTAAATTTAAGTCCCTCTGCATTGCGCATAAAATTCTTCAGGATAAGGGAACTCCCATCCTGAAGAATTTAGTCGTACCCTACAAGGCTAACAGAGCCTTGCGCTCAGATCAGAAACACCTGCTCAGAACTCCTAAAGTTAAAAAGGCACGTACGGGGGGGAGAAGATTCTCAGTGAATATAGCGATTCTGTGGAACTCACTCTCCCTGAGTCTACGTTCGGAGATTTGTCTTCTCCGGTTTCGTAAACTCCTTAAAACGCACCTCTTCCCTAACTAATGCCTTTGATCACGCTTGACTGCCACCTACTTGTTGCTCTGGATCAAGCGCTGGGATGCTCTAGGGTAACTACGCCCTATACAAAACTCGAAATAAATCATACTCCTGGACCTGTCAGCCGCCTTCGACACGGTCTGCCATCGCACTCTAAAGACACGCCTCCTAGAAGCCGGAATCCAAGAGAAGGCCCTTGACTGGACCGCGTCCTTCCTCTCCGGCAGAACCCAGAGCGTCCGCCTCCCACCCTCTGATCCGAAGCCACCGGCATCATCTGCGGTGTCTCCCAGGGCTCATCTCTCAGCCCGACGCTGTTCAACGTCTACATGGCCCCCCTCGCACAAGTGGCAAGGTTGTGATGGACCTCAACATCATCTCCTACGCGATGACACCCAGCTCATCCTCTCCCTCACCAAGGACCCACAAACCGCCAAAACCAACCTCCACGAGGGAATGAAGGCTGTCGCTGACTGGATGAGAAGCAGCCGTCTGAAGCTGAACTCGGACAAGACGGAGGTCCTCATTCTCGGACCCACACCCTCAGCCTGGGATAACTCCTGGTGTCCGACCACACTGGGTACAGCACCAACACCCACTGACCATGCACACAACCTAGGATTCCTCTGTGACTCCTCCCTCTCCATGTCTAAGCCGGTCAACGCCATCCCCTCCTCCTGCTACAACACCCTCCGCATGCTCCGCAGGATCTACAATCTACAGGATCTACAAGTGGATCCCGACCGAAGCAAGAAGAACGGGGACACAGGCCCCCGTCAGCACAAGACTGGACTACGGCAAAGCACTCTACGCAGGAATCCCAGCCAAACTCCTACGATGACTACAACGCATCCAAATTGCCTCCGCCCGACTGATCGTCCACGTCCCCCGCCACAGCCACATGACCCCCCACCTGAGAGACCTGCACTGGCTCCCCGTCGACAAGCTCCTCACCCATGCACACAAAGCTTCAACAACGCCTGACCAGCCTACCTGAACAGCAGACTCAGCTTCTACACCCCCACCCGCCAGCTCCGCTCCACCAGCCTCGCCCTCGCCGCTGTCCCCCGCATCCAACGAACGACCTCCGGCGTCAGATCCTTCTCCTACCTCGCCGCCAAGACCTGGAACACCCTCCCCATCCACATACGGCAGACCCAAGACCTACTCGCCTTCAGAAGACTCCTCAAGACCTGGCTCTTCGGAGAGTAGCAGCACCCCCCTCCCCTTAGCACCTTGAGACCCTCACGGGGAAGTAGCGCGCTTTACAAATACTCTGATTGATTGATTGATTGATTGATTGATTGATTGACAGATTTGGAGCTTGGTCTTGTATTAGAAACTGGGATTTGTCAAATGAGGAGCCATATGTCTCTGGATCATTTAATTGAGGTTTTATATGAAAAGAGACTTGGAGGGCAGGGGTACTTCAGAGAAGGACAGATTCCTGTAAACTCTGCTTGATGTTTGTAGACATTCTGTGATCTCGTGCCCTTGTCTCTGTTGTATCACTCTTGTACTCTTGCGCCCTTGTTTCTTTGTATCCTCCTCTGGCCTTGAGGCCTGGCTATGCTCTCCCCTCCTGTGGTGGTGTTGTAAGACCTGGCCGTGGTCTCACTGGTCCTGCTCCATCGTATTCCTCCTGTTGTCTCTTGAAACCTGGCTCTGCTGTCCTTTCCTGTGATCTCACAAGTTCTACCGTGGTTATGCTCTTGTGTAGTTTGATCAGGCTTATCTTAATGTTGTACCCTTCTCTGGTCTCATATGGCCCTGTTTTACCATCCTGTGGTCTCACGACACCTGGCTCTAAGCTCTGTTGTACCTTCCTATAGTCTCACAAGAACTAGCTCTATTTTCCTTTCATGTCCTCTTTCAAGGACTGGATCTATTGTACGCCTCCTAAAATTCTTATGAGGTCCGACTCTGATGTACGTACCCTCCTGTGCTCTCATCAGTCCTGGCTCTGCTGACCCCCGCCCGTGGCCTCACACAGCCTGGCTCTGTTGTACCTCCTGCCGTGGTCTCATTAGGCCTCTTTCTGTTGTGCCTTGTGCTGTGGTCTTGTGCTGTTATAACTCCTCCTGCAGTCTTACCAGGTCCTGTGTTGTTATACCTGCTCATGTGGTCTCAGTAGGACTTGCTCTGTTGTACCTCCTCCTGTGGTCTCACTAGGTCTCACTCTATTGTACCTGTAAAAAATGTGGTTTTTAGTTGATACACTCAAACATCAATCACACCCTCTGTCAGGGTGAACCATAAAAATCACTGAATTAATCTGTGCTTAACTCTCTAGTAGTTCAGCACAAAAGCAGCCAGACTTACCTTAGAGACAATGTGTAATGTATTTGTGCAGCACACAAACAGTAATAAAGTGAGAAGATAACAATAATAAGGTCCAAAAGCAATTCAGAAAAATAGAGTATATTTTAATACCAAAACAATATAAATCCAATAAATAGAACCGAAGGTATGTATTTACAAAGGTGTTAGTACGAATAGTGCCAAGAAACACAAAGCGCCAATTTCGGTTTTCTGTTCACGAGGGACTGGGGTAAAGTTACAAGTTCAGGACAACAGCAATGGAGTGAGGACCGGACATAGGGACCAAGGTAGTCCCACTAGAAAGTTACTTTCTCAAGTCCTCACAACAAACACTGTTTGTTAATCGTAAGAAATCACTTTGCAACCAAGAGAAACCCAAAACATCTGTTTCATCACCTTTTCTGCAGGAGGCTCTTCCACTGATGCAGCCAACAGTCCAGGACCTGAGGTCACCTATTGTGTGGATTAGTATTTGCTCCAGGCAGAGGCTAGCAGCAGGCTCAGATGGGTCCAGGCAGGTCAAGTTGGTTCTGGTCAGCAGTACAATTGCAGGGAGGTCTGTAGATGCTTGTGGTGTCGGTGTAGCTCACACAGGAGGTCTGCCAACTAACCCTTGGAGTCACTCTGGGTAGCCTGTGATCCAGGCAAACAGGTCCAGTGCATCTTCTTCAGACAGCAATGCAGTCCTCCCAGCAGCAGGGCAGTCCTTCCAGCAGCAGAACAGTCCTTCTTCTGAATCTTCCACACAACGAGTAGTGTTCTGATGGTATGTTCTGAAGGTCCCATTTTCATACTTGTGCCAGCTTTGTGTTTGAAAATTCCCTGACCAACCCCCAAACTGGTTCTGGTCAGTTCTTCCCTGTACCCTGGACTTGTCTCTAAACTGCCCAGGGCGACAAAGGCAAGGCCAGGCCTGATGTCAGGTTCCTTTGTGTGGGCTGTAGGCAGGGTCTTCAGAAATGTAATTTGGGTAGGGTCCAACTTTTCCCCAGCCATTCTATCAGGGGGGCTCTTTCCCCTCACATCCTTTGCTCAGTGTCCGGAAGGAATACACAACCCACATTAGGTGAGCCACTCAGTAATGTGACTCAGGACAACGGCATAAAGGCACAAATGGTTTGAGCAGAAAAATGTCAACTTTCTATAAAAGTGCAAAAATAACTTACTAAAAGTGTCATTTTCAAAATTGTAATGTTAAATTTACCGTCACCATTAAAGAGGATTTTAAATTAATTTAAGTCTAAACACTATTTCTCTATCTGTTCCCAAACTGATGTTTTATCACTTAGTAAGTTTAATAAGGTAACCCAGTGTAAGCCTATCGGAAAGATAGGCCATAGCAGTGAAAAATGACTTTAAGAGCTTTTCACTGTTAGGACATGTAAAACATAAACATGTATGTCCTACTTTTTAAATACAATGCACTCTGCCCTTGTTAGTATTACAAAAAGAAAGGTTTATGCCTGGCGGGCACAAGGTTTATGTTTCCAGGTCGAAATGTCAGTTTAAAACACATTGGCAGGCCTTAGGGATGTTATAAAAGGCGTATTTATTGAGTGGTATAACGAGTGCTGCTGCCCACTTGTAGCATTTAATTTGCAGGCCCTGGCTAGAGGTATTAAAATTTACTAGGGACTTACAAGTAAATTAAGTGTACCAATCAGGCTGACATATTTTCAAGGAAGGATTAGTGAGAGATGAGCAGCTCTGACAGCATAATCTATGAAGGTAAAAGCCCATTGGATTACATCCCATTTTTTACGCACTAAAGTTAATCCGATGGATCCATTGTAGGTGTAACATAACAGCAGCCTGGGATTAAGTAATGGTTTTGGTTGTATATCCCTTTGCACTTGGGAATTTCCAGTGCACAGTGATGGGTCTTATTTAACACATGTCCTTCTGCACAGCTATATAAAAAGAAGCCTTCCAGACGGTAATCTTACATATCATTAATAGAATCAATGCCCATGCTAATCCTATGGATCCCCTTAGGATAAATTCACAGATAGATCCTATGGATGCCACAGACAGGTTCAGCCAAAGATGAAAGGAAGAATCCTAGGAAGTTACAGTGCCTCAAGGCTCCAGCGTATAGTGACATGAATTCTCCTCTCTGCAGAGGTAGTACGGTGCGATAATACAATTAAAAGTTCTAGATCAGGAAACACAGGGTTTACAGTGGCAAGTATTGTGTGTTTATTGATCCAAGGTTCTTGTGCTATGGTGAAGGGGTTTAAAGTTGAAGGTATTGTGTGCTGTTCTCGCCAAGGTTCTAGAGCAGTAATGATGGTGATTACAGTGCCAGGGATTGTGTGCCTTTCTGCTGCTGGAGTAAGGGTGTGTGGGCAGAGATCTTCCAAAGTACTACAGCTTTTGAGCATTTATCATTGCGGTTAATAAAATAGATACTGTCCACTTTGATTGTGAGCAGTGTAACAGCCCAAGAAGGATGAAAGGATGGGTTTGCCTTGCTGGAATTCACAGCTGTGTGTTACAGGTCAGACAGATGCCAGCAGTGAGTACATACCTCACCGAGCCCTCTTGTAAACTTGAGGATATATTTTTAGAGGGGTTTGTGCTCTAAAGTTCTAGAGCAGCGATGATGGAGTTTGCAGTAACAGAGGTTGTGTGCTAATCCTTCTATGGTTGTAAGGAATGTTTTTTATTTATGTTGTTGTCCCTATTTCACCATCCAGCTCACTTAGCTGTGAGGCATGATGCCTCCACTCCGAGTGTCCAGCGTATGTGTTTGCTGAATATTTCTTATAGTTTTGCCCTTTTGTAGGAAGGAGAACTGCCTGTTTCTCAGCAAGATAAAGGTGTAATCATATGATGTTACAATTTACTTTGCCATATCACTAGGGATGCCATCTTTTCAGGTCGAGCGTTTGCCCACATGCGCTGTCTGCAAGACCTGTTGTAATCACTATACTGACTGTAAATCTGCCTCTTGCTTACCATAGAATGAATTCAGCAACGCTCTTCTTTGCAGCCTTTTAATTGGTTGCCAGTCCGATACCTCATTTCCATTTTGTTGTTTGGGAGCACCACTCAACTACAAATTGATTACTGTTCATTAGTAATTACGGTTCTTTAGTGGTCGTCTGCTTATATCAGGTACTATTTGTCGGTGTTGGCCATTTTCTTTCAGTTTGTTTCTTAGGTACGCTTCCTCTGCTTTTGCCCTTGCTCAGTGTGGTTCTTTTTGTGTGCACACACGTACCGAGAAAAACATATGAGCTAAGCAATATCGCCACTTTGAATTTAGTGTCAGACATGTGGGCGCTGTGCACAGCAACTCCCTCACAGAATTACAGACAGTTTAGTCATAGGTCGTCCCTCCCTAGAGTTCGGCTTCAACCACGCGAAGCCCAGAGGGCATTACTGGAGTGTGGCCTCGGAAATGCTGTGCACAGCTCCCAGGTGCAGCCTGCTCCATGCCTGGCCACCCTGTGCACATCACAGACCTGCAGGCCTCCTCCTGAAGGTCCCGGTCACTGCTCTCCAACCTTAGCCTGGCCGCTGTCCATGCTGCGGCACCAGCAGCAAACTGCTCCAGGATTCCTTTTAGCGCTTCCCTAGCTATAATATTTATTTTTAGTGTGCCTTTTAGCTGGTATTTTTTGACTTGCAGTAGTGTTACCCTTCCACCCTCCCATCCCACTACCTCTCGCGTACACACCGCACACTCCCTCATCCATAATTGGTGCCTGATTAGGGCAGATTCTTCGATCCAGGGACTAAAGCATCTTCTAAATGTATTAAGTAGACAGGCAGCAGTATGGTGCAGAAGGTATTTTTCTTTATTTTTTCCACTTGGCACTGAAATTGGTTACAGGGAGGACACAGGGGGTGTCAGTCTCTGCCCCGCCTCCGGAGCCTCTTCCGAGTCCGTTTGCTGCTCAAGTCATTCACCAAGTCAAGTCAAGTCAAACCACTTTATTCGATTAATTAAAATCATAAAAGTATGCTATACATATACAAAACGTTAAAAATATTTGTTAAAAATATGTTATACAAGGTAAAAACACAGTACAAAAGGCATTTAAAAATCATTAACAATCAATTCCATGATTAAAGCCATTGATCAGTATGCATAAACATTATATTAAGAGGATTGAATTTCTTGTGCAGCTTCCTGTCTAACCCTCCTGCTTCTAACAGACGCAGCAAGTAAGCTGGCAACACAAAACATGATTTCAGGGGATTCCAACAGTTGTAAAAACAGTAAGGCAGGTTTACACTGAATAAAATTCATCTTTTTCAGTAATGGAAGAATAAACCTTTTCCTGGCCTCATGGTACAAAGGACAAAAAATCATAAAGTGCAAGGTGTCTTGGGGAGAAAAATCATCACATTTGCACGGAGCAGCGTCCTCGAGCCTACTCCAGCCCTGCAAATCCCATAGTACCATATGTATTTGGTTGAACCGGAATTTTGTCAATAGCCATCGATGAAAAGAATTAGTCACTATGGACAAGTAAGGAGACATCGCTAATGACAAAGTAACCAGAACATGGCCCCTGACCGATGGTTTACATAATTCTACTGCTTCCCGCTCTGCCTCACTTAGCTTAGTAAAATTAGTTTTTACCCACGCTAAGTCAGCCTTACATAGAGATTCTGGATTGGAAAAAATCTCAGGGCGCCCCATATACACAGCTAACATTTTTATATAGGACAACCACTGGATTTCCTTCATGTTATCTAAATTGATACAATCCTTTAGAATCTTGTGTTTTAGGGAAAGGTTCGAATTCAAACAAATTTTGATCCATAGCAGGATAGAGGCTATTTTAATTATATCTGTTATATATCCTATCCCCAACTCAAGATGGACAGAGTGGGTAGCTGTGGATTGTGGAAGGCCTCAAAGGGACCGTAAAAATGTATTTTCTTCTGTTTGGATGGGGTCGGGTTTGGTAAACCCCCATATTGCTGCCCCATACCCTGCGATTGATATGGTCTTGGCTTTATAAATTGCCAGGATCGCCTCATAGGGTTTCCCCCCCAATCTTTTAGCGAATCCTAACACTGCAGCAGAAGAACTTCTCACTGCGTTTACCTTTATTGAGAGCTGTGGGGACCATGTTCCCCTATCATCAAAAACTACTCCCAAATAGGTAAATACTTTTACTCTGGTGATTTCTTTACTGCCACAGTAAAAGGTCTTAACTTTATTTTTTGAGGCACCCAACGACATAACATGAGATTTGCCATTATTTACCACCAGATCCAGGCTTTTCATAAAATCCCCAAAAGAGTCCAGCAATCTTTGTAGGCCCAGCGGAGTCCTTGCTAATAAGACAGCATCGTCAGCATAGAGGAGCACCGGGATCAGTGTTCCTCCCATGCGCGGGATGTCAGGAGTGGCTGTTAACAAATTTACCTCCAACGAGTTTACATACAGCGTAAACAACATGGGGGCCAAGATACATCCCTGACGCACCCCTCTACCAGACTTAAAACTTGATGTGCATTTCCCCTCATTCGTCATCCTACTTGAGGCATTTAGGTCTTTATGCAGCTCGGCCAGAAAATACACAAGGGACCGATCAAGGCCCATCTCCAGGAGCATTGTCCACAGCCTTGATCTATTAACTAGATCAAAGGCCGTGGACAAGTCCATAAAGCCCTGGAAAATAGAGCCCCTTGCCGCCTTCGTGTATTTAGCTATAATTAGGTGCAGGTTCAGACATTGGTCCTCCGTGCTCCTCCCCGCTCTAAAGCCATACTGGGCGTCGGACAGTATGTTATTGTCCGAAGCCCACCCTGCTATCCTGCTAGAATAACCTTCCCTAAGATTTTAATGGAGGAATCTAGCAAAGATATAGGCCTATAGCATCTAGGGTCTCCGCTTTGACCTTTCTTAAACACTGGAATTATTATCGAACGAGACCATGACTTAGGGAATCCTACACAGGCCGAGGTATTGAAGACATTAGTCAGGATATTTGCCCAGTACATAGGGTTTGCCTTGTACATATCTGAGGGTACCCCATCCGGGCCTGGTGCCTTTCGTCCTGCTGTGCCCTCAATGGCTTTAACAACTTCAGCTAAGTTAAACCTTGCTGGCATAACAGGAGGTTCTGAGGCTGGGGCCACAAAGGTTTCCAGCTCTAGATGACTTCCATAAATGTTTTCAAAGTGGCTCAACCAGTCCTCCTCTGCAATATTTACTTCTAAGACAGTATTTTGAGTACAGGAAAACAAGGGCGTATTAATAATACACCAAAACTTGTCACTATCTTTTAGGGTTGCTTTATCCATAAGCTCAGCCCATGCTTCTTGTTTAATTTTGTTTTTCCTTGCCTGAACTACTCTTGAGTACTCTCTCCTAAGCTGAGCAACCAGAACTTTATTCCTAGGTTGATCCTGAAGAGCTTTTTTGAGAAGGTTATGGGTTTTAGTACATTTGTGGTCGAACCAGCCCATTACCGGTTTATTTTTTGCTACTCGACAATTGGACGTAAGTTCTTTAGCCACTTGGGAGCAGATAACTTCATATGAGGTTATTACATCCTCCCCATTAGAGAGGGGATCTCCACAGATGTTTAATTCCTGGGCAGCCTTGGCGGTAATGGTATGGAAAAAATCCTCTGGCACAAACTTACTCCAATGTAACCTCCTCACCCTGAGCTGCTGCAGCTGCCCCCGCAATGCTATTTGATTTTATTTGATTTGCAAATTTGTAGAGCGCACGAATGCTCAGGGGCGTCTTGGCGCTAAGTCAATGTAAGGTCTAGAACTAGCGGAGATATAATGTTCTAACTAAGAAGTAAAAAGTCAGGTTTTTACAACTTTCCTGAATGAGAGTAGCGAGGGGCTATTTTTTATTGTAATAGGGAGAAGGTTCCAGGTCTTATTTATTTATTGATTTGACATTTGTATGTCGCATCAAATCATGGGGATCTCTCGGTGCCCCAGATGAGTTTTTAAAAGTGAGATCCTACCCCATGGAGGGCCTTGTAGGCCTAGCCAAACTGACTTAAACTTTATCCTTTTCTCCATTGGTAACCAGTAGAGGCCTCTTAGTCTGTGGGTGACGGGCTCAAATCTAGGAATGTCCAGCACCAGCCTTGCTGCTGCGTTCTGTAGACACTGGAGTTTTGTTAGATGTTGGAATTGTATCCCAGCATACAAGGCGTTCCCGTAATCCAACCTAGACAGGCCAGTGCACCTGGAGTTGAGACACCCTTCAAGCAGCAGGTTAATAGCAGCTTATATGCACTTCTCTTCTACTGCGACGTTTTCCTGCCCCAAGAGAAACACCTTTGCTTTTTTTAACTGCAGTAGGAGAGGCTTCGTTTTGCAAACGTAATGCCACTTGAGAGGTAAAAGCATACCCCTCTTGCGCTTCACTCACACTCAGCACTGGTCCGCAGGCGCTGCTCTTAATACTGATTTATTTAAAATACATGTCTTATGTGATGTTCATCCTTTGTTCCTATAGCTGTTATTGCGCTTTAATACAAAGATGATATGTGTGTTATTACAGGTGTAATAATGTGAAGATTCAGTGCCCAGAGGTGGTGGTGAAGAGTTATAAAGGTAAATATCATTGTGATTATGAGCTCTGCATGTTTCTGTGCATTAAAATGCTGTGGTATGGTATGACATGGCATGTATGGTATGGTAAGATATGGGATAGGAAGGGATGGGATGGGACGGGATCAGATGGTAAGTTATGGTATGGTATGATTTGCTATGGTATATTATAGTATTTAATTGTAACGTGTACTCAAGTTAGGGTACAGTTACTTGATTTGTGTCAGTAAACATTGTCTTTTCCAAATTTTTATAGATTTGTACTTATCTCTATTCTGTATATATGCTGCAACATTTCCAAGGTTTAAATGAATTTCAAATGTATACTTTATTGTTTAAATAAATAAAGACCATACCAATATCCTAAAAATGAGATTAAGGTAATTAACCAGCATTTACATTATTTAAAATACAATTTAATATCATATAAAACAAACTAAAATAGAAAGTATCATAAAACTTGTCAGCAATATTGTTATCACATCAGTACTCAATATAAAGTGCATTTGTACAGTTAGCTTAAAGTTTTAAGTGCAGTCCTGGGATTCTTTGGGGCGCGTTGCCTTTCAATATACCATCAAGAATTTCCTCATCTTACAGTTCAATTGAGAATCTGTTGAGTCTAGACCTTTAATAATGTCTGATCTTTAAGTGTGAATGCCCCTGTCGTTGAAGGATTTCTTCAGTAACAGAATCTGAATACATTTTAAAAAGGGCACACACAGATCAGATGGAAAAATCTTGCCTTTCTCACCTTCTACACCACATAAATTACATGTCCTGGGTCGGTTGTACTTCCATGATTGTTGGTCTGCCAAACTTGGCAATGCCCCAAATCTGATGGCCATTAGCTTTCTTTTCAGGTAAAGTGAGTACGTTGAGTTTAGGTATTCTGCCGGACGTAATGTTGTAAATGATTGAAGAACCATCCAGGTGTAGGACCGCTTTGTTAGTGTAATTGTGTCTTCAAACAATGAGTGGTGTTTGGCCGATTTGTTTATCACCCTACAAAAGATTTGGAAGGATGGATTATGAGCCCAAAGTTCAGTTGAATTTGTTTCCTTCAATGCTATTTTCATAAATTTACCATAGCATGAACCTGTATCTTCTTCCTGGGCCCGCCACGGGGCGTCATGTAACACATTGGACCGATTTAGCCAGAATTTGTAACAGGTTTTGAGTGCTTCATATTTTCTCCCAATCTCGTGTTAGATGAGGCAAAATTCCAATCGTACCTGAGCCAGAGAAGCGTTTTGAAGAAGACAAAATACTTTTTGGGACGTTTTTGTTTGTTGATTATCTAAAAGTTTGGCGTCCTTGCCATTTAAAGCTATACTTGCATAAGTTATCGTCAGGAGTAGTTTGGCAGCCATCACTGTCAGCTTGAATGATGGGCCCTGTAGTTTTTTCCAAGGGCATAAACTGCATAGAAAAGTTAATTTCTTTTTTTTTCAAGATATTGTTTTTGGTATTGGAAGTTCAATCGATCGTCTATAACGACCCCCAGATATTTATATGAACTGACTACCTCTAAGGCTGTTTCTCCCAGCTTTATTGGATATTAATGTCCAGGGCGATTCATGATTGACATTGTTTTTGTAACATTAATTTCCAAGACATTGGCCTTAGCGAACGTTGTTAACTCTTTGAGCTCCCTATGTAGGCCAATTCTTGTTATAATGAGCAGAACTATATCGTCTGCATATGACAGTTGCGTTATAGGTGATGGCCCCAGGCGTGGGGGTGTGAATTAACCTGATTCAATCTTGGTGAGAGGTCTGCCATGAATAAATTAAATAGGTGAGGAGCTAATACACAGCCTTGCTTTAGACCAATTTCTGTCTGTATTTCCCATGACAGTCTTGTGCCGTTTGCTAGTTTTTACACGGACCCATGTTCACATATACAGTTATATTATGGTTCGTAGTATTGTTTCAGGGAGACCCATTTTCTTTAATTTTGTCCACAAAAAGTCATGATTTACACGTTCAAACGCTGCTTTTACCCGTTCCGTTCTCCTGTTGACCGACGGGAGCACTCCCTCTCCAGTGCTGCGAACGGCCAACGGCCATCGCTGCCCTGCCCACTCATTAGAACGCCCGCACCGCGGCGGAATTGCTGCTGTGGTGAAGGCGTTAAGGTCTATAAAACAGAGTTGTAATTTTCTTTGTGTGCGTTTGCAATTGTCTGCTATTAAGGCTAGGGATAGGATGATTGTAGTAGTGCCAACCCCTTTGCGAAATCCTGTTTGGTTGAATGGAATTAAGCTGTTGTTGTCTGTCCATTCTACCAGGTCTTCAAGGATTAGTGATGCGTAATATTTGGCTTCTACATCAATGAATGCAATTTGCCTATAATTTGTCAGATCCGATCTATCGCCCCCTTTGTGGATCGGAATGATTATTGACCCATTTGAACACTTGGGAAGGATATCAGTTGTACCTATCTCCTTATACAGCGCCGACAACGGAATCGCCCAATGGTCAGTGTAATTTCTAAATATCGTCTGTGGGATGCCGTTTGGCCCAGGTGCTCCGTTCCTACACCCCTCTTTTAATATTCTAGATACCTTTTCTGCCACGTAGCATTGATCCCGGGCTGTTGTTGATAGAAGGGTAGAGCTGAGTTATTTTTGTGATATGTCATAATGCTAGTATCCATCTCACTATTGATGAGTGGAATAGCATCTTTGAGTGTTTTATTTAAGTAAGTTATCCATGCTTGCTCGGTCACACATGCATTATTTATAATTTGAATTGATCTGGTTGTTCCATTAACAATTCCAGAAAATAGCCTGTTATTTGTTTGTTTCGCACAGAAAAGTAACTTTGTTCAAAACATCTCACGTTTCGTTTTTTGATCATTCCATATTTGCTTTTTATATAGCTTCGGAATATTTTTAATATGATCCCAAGCGTGTTTTGAGACTTTGGGAGTCTTGTCTTTTCTGACTGCCTTTCTTAGTTGTTTTCTTAGCAAATAGGCTTTTTTGATAGGTTTCAAATGTACTTATTGCTTGTGTTCCATGCATAATTGATTTTAGGTGTCTGTTTTAGTAGGTTTGTAGTGAAAGTTGTCCAATTCACTACTCAACTATTTTCCGGAGCTGTGTTTATTTCTTATATCTCTTTAGCTAGCCGTGTTATATCTGGAAGAGTGTCTGCAACCACTGGATGCGGTTCAGATTTACTGATGTCAGGTGGCCCATCTCTATGGGGGCTAACTGATGTTTTGAAAGATTTATCTTTAGTTCCAGATGCTGGTATGAGTGGTCCCTTCGAGCTGTATACTTAAGGATATATTTCCCGACATAGTTCAATAGGGAGACTTAGGATTGTATAGTCTATTATTGATTGGGTATTTACACCCTGGTAGGTCCATCGTGGGGGAGTATCATCTTTGGTTCGGCCTTTTATTACTCTGAGGCCTAGATGTTCCAAGGCAAGAATTACCTTGTGCCCCTTCGAATCCTGTTATTTTGATGCTCAGGATGATTGTGGAGGAACTAACCAGTACTCATTGGTCGTTGCCAGTTGCTTATCTCATCTTCGTCCGGGGTATAAATTAGATTTGAGTTAATTATTATTTCCCAAGCAGGATTCTCAAATCTAATTGGTTATTATTAACAGCAGTTTTTCATATTGTAATTCTGTTTTCCTCTGATTTGGATGCATATAAACATTTATTAATATTAATGTCATTGCTGGGTGGTTTGACCATTGGTTCATCTTAATTACTTTTATGTCTGACGTAGTGTTGGGAAGCTGTTCCGACTTGATGTTCAAAGCCGCAGAGACGTATACTGCTAGTCCGCCATTTGGTCTCCCATATCGATGTGTTCAATTTGCTTTTACATAGTGATGTATGTAATTGGTGATTTCCTTTTGCTCAATCAGCCAGGTCTCCTGCAACGCAATGATCTCATAATTCTTCCAGTTTGTTGGTGGTGCATTGTCCTGTACTTCTCTTTTTGCTCCAGCAATGTTCCAGGATAAGAGTTATACTGATTTGTTGCCAACGCTTTTTCTTTGTAAAGGGAGTCATTCTTTTTTCGGAGCATTGAGAGTAGAGGCCATCAAATTCCAAGTCGCTGGATCCTGATGTAGTTTTCGCCCGCTCCTTATCTTTTTTTTGGCATCATCCATTTTTCTTTTTGCATTATGTAATACTTAGTAAACTGGGGCGTTTTCTTCGTCTTTACTGTGACTCCTAGGTGGCTTTGTTAAAGGTGATGGATAGCATGGTCTTAAAGGTTTTGCAAGTGTAATACCCCAAACTTCAAATTGTTGTGGGGCATTCATGATTGAGGACACTATTTCCTCATTTCTCCAGATCGAGAGGGTATTTTCCATCCGGTTATTTTCCTCTTGTGGAAGGAATTTAATTGACAGAAAATCTGCCGAAGTGAGATGTTTTAGTGTAGGGATTTCGGCAAATAATCAAAATATATTTCCTCTGTTGAGGAGATCTTGTAGTCCCTGTGAAATGTAGTGGGGTCCTAATATGATCTGGTTATTCAGACTGGCTGCTTGGTTTATATCCGATGTTGTTAATATAGAGGGTGATTGTTGCAATACCTCTCTGTGGTTTGTCCCAACTCCCCCGTCTTTATTCAAGTTTACCTTTATTACAATCTTTTCCCTCTGGGCATCTTCTTTTTCTGTGCTTCTCTTGGGAACCTCCTCAAAGCCACACTTGTCCTGCTCCAAATTGTTAATTATATCTTTTGATCGTTTTGCAACTATCGGGTCCAATGTGCATTTATGTTATTTCTGTCTCACTTTATATTTTTCTTGAGTGCTATCTATGATTGTGTTTGGGACTTACCATGTTGCCTGTTTTACAATTGTGCTGTTGTTGGATTTTTTTTTACCTTTGTGCAAACCTTTTCTTTTAATCCCTGAATCTTGTTTGAGTTGCAACGAAGATTTTTTTATTTTCAATTCTGGTAGGTTATTTTTGGTTATTGGCGTTTGTGCCTGCACTGTTTCTTGGTTTGTCTGAATTCTGTCTGTCCATTCGCAGGGACGGTGGGTGAGATTTTAAAATAGTGGGACGCAAAGTGATTTGCATACTGCACCATAGCACGCGAGCGCAGCGAGCGAGCCCGAACCCCAAAAGGGGGGTTTGGGGGGATTACCCCCCCAAGCAAATTTTGAAAAAAAAGAAGAAAAATCTTGCATTTTCAAGCAAATTTGAGAAAGCAGGAAGGTTAATAAAGCAATTGTGAAAGTGCAGTTATTACATTAATAGATGGCATAACATAGGTAGCTGCTTATTCAGTATAACCACAGAGCTTCATACATTCCGTCCTATTATGCTCAGGTGCTGAATTCAGACTATAAGACTTTCATGGAAATCTCAGCTCTAAGAGTAGAAGAAGTTGCACAGCAGTGTAATGGTTGCCCGGCTCGTTCCGCAGGAGCGTCAGGAACTTGAAGAAAAGTCCACAGTCTTCCCCTACGGCCGTCCGACTCTATTAGAGTCTGCATGTCACAATAAACAACAATAGGTCTTGCTCTTTGGGACCTTATAGGAGTTCAGCCAGAGCTATCGCCTTTGCCAATGTTTTAAAGCTCTCTCTACTTCAAACCGTCCTAGTCCACCACTCAGTCCCACTTGCTCAGCGTCCATCCCCAAAGCCTCGAGCTCACCTTAGCGTTACCCGGCCACACCAGTCCCGTCCCATTCCTCCCCCGCTCACCCACCAACACCTGCCTGCAGTAGTCACTATTTAGAGAGACCGAAAGAGAGAGAAGGTGAGAGACAGAAAGCGGTCGGGGAGGTGCGGAGAAAAACGAGCGGGAAGGAGTGAAGGCATCTGGCGGCACCTGGAAAGTGCAGTTTACTTTGGCAGGCAGTGCAGGGGGGTATCTGGCGTTGGACAAGGGCATGTTATTGCAGCTGGAGAAGGTGAGAACTGGCGAGGGAGGGGTGACGAGCATGCTTAGAAATAACTGGTCGGGGAGGATGGAAGGAAAGAGGAAAGTGAAGTAGAAAGATAAAAAATAAAACTTTGGAGCAATGTGGTTCAAAGTCTGTGTTTCTCCAGCTTCACTGCATCCTTAGTCGTTGGAGGCAATGCCTAACTGTGTCCATCCTACGTGTTTTTTACATTTACAAAAACTTTTGAGCTCTGTATTTACTAGTAGAAAATACTGCGCTTTTTTTTCTTCTCTTTGGTAAATTAATTCCTGAACTCACTTGACTCTGCCACTTTCAAACCAGGTGTGAGCTTTATTTATTTGGATTTGCCCCTCAACACTCCTTCACATGCACTCTAACGTACTAATAACGTTCATGGAAGGGGAGCAGCTATTGGAGGTGCAGGGCTTTAAGTTTGATGAAAAAACCTGAAGTGGCCACTTAAAGGGGCGTGACCTAAGAATAGAATCTAGGAATCCTTTCCAAGAGTTGTGGCCTATTTAAATATGCTGTGGATTAAAACATGTAAAATAAAATCCTTATGATTCTCAAGCAGTCCCACTCAGCCAGCATTGTGTTGCTTCTCTGTGAGCTTTCTAATATTGCATTGAGACACACACCTAAAACAAACCAGACCTGTTGGATTTGTTTTCTGCTAATTAGCAGTAGTAAGTAAAGGAGTCAAAACAAAGATTTTGGTGTGAATAGAATGGAACATGTTTCAATTCTGAAAATATGTGACTGAATTAAACATTACTAAAGTCTTTCAAAGGTGTAGTGGACTTCGGAGAATCCTAGACCCGCCTTTTCTTCCCTCACACCACTTCACTCTGACAGACACGTGTGCCCTTTTTCTCCTCACATCTTTCTACAGATGCCACCTCAGCATTTCTTACACTACAATTCTTTCTTCTTCACTGCCTTGTGTTCAATTTCTCCTGCATGTACTTTTTTTGCATCTTCACTTCACCCCCAACCACTCCCAATCACCTGTAAGCACTAGGTTTTACTTTCACCCAGTCAATATTTCCACAGCGATGTATGTTATTCACACTGTTTGAAGTAGAATCACAATTACAAGTGGGTGGCACACGTGGCTATTGCTCTTTGTGCTCTGCTGAGAGGCCAGGGATTGGATGAGCACATCTAAACACCCTTTTCACCCACTGACAGGCACTGTGAGAAACTAGCGCTACCAGATAACTTCCACTTTTAATATTAGTAGACAATGATATTTCATGTTAAAAAGAGAATGCAGTAAGAAAAATCCTTCCATCGTTTGACCTATGAGGTCATAGGCAGTGCATAGTGGGGACACAAGATATAGGTAGCGCACTAAACTATAACTAGATAATTTCATTGTTTTGGGGGTTTTAACCATTAGATATTAACTTTTTTAAGAGTTCGCATCAATCTTCCTTTAAAATATTTGAAAAGTCAATGTTGTTTCTGAACCTCAGTACCTCCATGTGAAGGTTCATGACACGGTATTCATTTAGTTTAAGACACCACAGGACCACAGGTGCTAAGACGTTTCTCTCTTTTTGTTGGGATTGAGAATCTCAAGGCCATTGACACCTGCCCTCATGGTGGTGCTGCATTACAGTAATACTAGGTAGCAGCTGTAGGTGCCATCATAAGGGGGGGTGGGGTACCTAGCTACTGAAACACTATGTGTGGTCTTATTGCCGGGCAAGGCAAGATGTCATTTGTAGAGCCAGAAACATTGCACTGGTACTGACTGCACTCAATATGACGGGTTATTAGTACCAGCTGCAGAACACCATTTGAAGGTGCTGTTCAAATATCTGGTGCCAAAAAAAGATGTATTGTGTGCTGTACCCAAGACCAGTCGCTGAACTTTCGGTGGTGTGGAAAGGAAGGTTAGCAAGGAAGATGACCCCCTACATGCTCTGGTTGGATATCTAAAGTTAGCTTTACTTTTTGTCCTGGCCCCGGCCCCGGACCCGGTACCACTGCACTGACTGCACTGAAGGTAGCTGTGATCCTGGGAACTTTCTGAAAATTAAACATTAAGCTACATCCTGAAGGAAATGCGGAGTTTATGGACGTCTTGGTTAGACCTTAATGTCACTGCATTAGCATGACCTTGTTAAATGTCATAGTTTTCCTGATGTTTGGGGCCTAATAATAAATATAGCACCTTCAAAAACGTGCTATTGTGGAAGATGTTTACATAATCAATCTGTGGAGCTTCATTTGTACTGTGCATCAGATACAACTGGCCCTGGACTTTGTTTGTCACTCAGAAATGTTTTAGAGGTTTATTTCCCAATCCCAACGACTTAAAGGCCCTTCGCGTTTACAAGAAGCCTGCACACTCACAGAACTGGTGCCATTAAAACAGCATGAAAACATTTGATTTCTGGCCTCCTTTGTGGAGGAAAATGCACATTCATCACGACAATATGCGCGGCCTATTTGCATGCTAAGCTGTCAGACCGTGCACTTTCCATCAAAGAGATTGCATCCCTTTTCATAAGCCTATTTGAGACCCCTTTTAGCGTTATCTAAAAATCATATCTACGTGGTAATCTAATCCTTTTAATGTGCTCTTGACTTTTAGAAAACAGCTTTATGTTCCTTCAGGAAATGTTTTAAACCATTACCCGGTAATTACTATTCATCCATGAAAACAGTATGTGATCTCATTGAAAGTTGTTCAGCATTGTTGAAAGGCAATATAATGACGACATATTTTAGGTGACCCAGACCCCCAGCAATTCACAATTCCTTAGTCACACACAGTTGTCCCTAGCAAACGCTGCTTTTCAGCAACAGCATTCCAACGTCAACTCGACCTGCCACGTTTTGCTAGCTGAAAATGGATGTACCCTCCCTCTCAGTGATTATAACATAGGGAAGCATATGCATCGACATAACTACCTGTAGTCTACAGATTATACCTACAACAGAAATGGTCCGAAGCGGTGGAGAATGGACGTGACGTCATTCGCTTGCGACAGAGTTCTTTATGAACAGGTACATCAGTATCAGTACACCAGTGCCACACACTCTACACCCTGGAGGAGCAAGCCAAAGCAACCTGGCATCACGAGTCGATCTTGGCACACCTCATGTCATTGGCACACAAGACATTTGCTCTGTGTCTTGAAGTTGAGTCATACAAGGACGGATGCAATTTGAAGGCGGTTTAGGTATTCACTCTGCACAGGGTGACAAAGATTCAAAAGTACTCCAGGCATGTGGAATAGACAGCAGCCCACTTAAACGTGGGGGGGAAATAACCCTGAGCAACAGAGATGCCCAGCGCCAATGGAACACCAAGGGTACATTAGAAATCATGAAAAAAGAGTCCCACGTGTCTCCACAGAATGCAGGCCTCTTTGCTATAAATCCGGGCCCGCCCTGTACAGTTCAGTTGACAATAAATGAAATCAACATGCATTCCTTACTACAGGGCGCATCCAATGCGTGGCACAAAATGGCTACACACCTCACCCTGATTATCGGCCACAACGTAATAACCAGTTTTCTCAGAGTTCAATTTTCCAGTGGCTGATGATTTACAAGATACTTTTGATAGTTTTGTCCAACTTATTTTTCGCGTGCTCCATTTGATGTTTTGTCATTGTGTGGCCCCGCAACTCCTCCAACATATAATCACTCGCTTTGGGTTTGCGCCATTTGTGTTTCCCAGTTGAAAGCGTTCTGAGCTTTGCAAAAGCATCCCCGCTTAGATCTTTGGACGGGCCTCCCTCGCGCCGGCTAAGCTTGCCTAGTTGCCTTTGAAAGAATATTTATCTGACCTGTGAGCTGGCCTTGTACTAGAAACTGGGCGTAAGGGTCACTGGCAGGTTGAGACATCAGGAAGGAGCGAAATTATGACACACAGACGGAGATAGATTTCTTAGTGCATTTTTGGCTGCCAAGCACTGCGAGTGCAGAGAGAGCTAACTTTAAAAAAGAAATGACCGCCTGTGTTGGAACTGTGGGACGGTGTGAAGGGACAAGGGAGGAGCACTGGCTGGAGAGAAGGCGCGAGGAGCAGGGACCCGGGACACAGGACACACAGTGACAGTCACAGGAGGCCATAATAATCACATCATCCACGCCAGTGACACCACAGTGCTTTCTGAGAGCCGAGCTGCAGAAAGCGGCCTTCAAAGAAAATAGCGGTGCAATCAATGAATCTACTCACTGACATGTAACATGTTGCCTCACAGTCACATTACAATGCAATGAACTTCAGAACAAATCCATACAGGCAGACGCAGTTACATTGCGGCGTAACTTACTCGAGTGACGGTCGGGACGGCGTCGGTCAACAACGACGAAAAACGAACTGAACTCAGTCAGTCAGACTCAGAGTCAACACCAATCAAGTGAACAGGGCTGCCTGCAACTGCAAGTGAAGTCAACTGCTGCCTGGAGAGGGAGCCCCTGCGCACGTCCCCGAAATCATGGCCAATCACTGAATGGCTTCAAATGCTGAACGATTTAGAAAAGGGGGTGGTGATGAACAGAGTGTCTGAGTTAAACAGACCACTCTTACCCAGTCCAAAGATCAGGGCTTGATCCATCACCGTTATTTATCTCACTGCCCCATCCCAGCTCAGAACCTGGCTATATGCAAATCAGTCTGTCCCTGGCCCAGTGCATCATGGGAACAGGGCAGACTAAACTACCAAGCCAATTCTTCACCAGAAAGGAGACAAGCTACCGGGGACCGGTTTCTGGCATTTCAGCCTTCTTCGGCCCGGCTTGCTTGAATCCTGATGGAGCAGTGAGAAAGGGACTCATGTCTGAGTATACCCTGCCACACCTATAGTGGCCAAAAACGATTTAGAAAAGGGGGTGGTGATGAACAGAGTGTCTGAGTTAAACAGACCACTCTTACCCAGTCCAAAGATCAGGGCTTGATCCATCATCAGTATTTATCTCACTGCCCCATCCCAGCTCAGAACCTGGCTATATGCAAATCAGTCTGTCCCTGGCCCAGTGCATCATGGGAACAGGGCAGACTAAACTACCAAGCCAATTCTTCACCAGAAAGGAGACAAGCTACCGGGGACCGGTTTCTGGCATTTCAGCCTTCTTCGGCCCGGCTTGCTTGAATCCTGATGGAGCAGTGAGAAAGGGACTCATGTCTGAGTATACCCTGCCACACCTATAGTGGCCAAAAACGATTTAGAAAAGGGGACGGCTGAAATGCCAGAAACCGGTCCCCGGTAGCTTGTTTCCTTCCCAGTGTAAGAATTGGCTTTTGTAGTTTGGTTTGCCCTGTTCCCATCATGCACTGGGACAGGAACAGACTAATTTGCATACAGCCAGGTTCTGAAACTGGGATGGTGCAGTGAGCTAAAAAACGGTGTTGGATCTAGCCCTGATCTCTTGACTGGGTGAGAGTATTCTGTTTAATTCAGAGACTCTGTCCCTCACCACCCCTTGTTGTAAATATTCAAATGCTGAAGTCACAGTGATTGGCCATGACTAATAAAGTGCTGAGCCTGAGTGAGCCCACCAGTGTGCCACCCACCCACGCGCGGCATCCAATAATGGATTGCCTGTCCTTTCGGCACGGTGGACCAGCCAATCCTGGCGCTGCATAAGCGCCAGGATTGGCTATGGGGGCACACAGACTACTCGCCCTGGCACCTTCTCAAACGACGGGGCCCAGCTAAAGACACCCCCCCCCCCGGCCCCTCGGTCGTCTTACTCAACTTAATGGCTAATGAGCATGCGCAGGCTAGTTTCTGCCCTACATTCCTCATGCGTAACCAGCATCGACTTGGCGCAGTCGCAAACACTGACATTCATCATATCATGATGACGTTATATTTGTAACCCAACCCAGCCCCACCCCCTGCGCACTCCCGCTGCCATCGGGTCTGTCCCGGAACGAATCCCCGATTGAAGCGCTGCGCTTCATTTGCCCTTCTGCACTGCAGCCGCAGGTGCGTCCACCAGGCTTAGTGGGGCTACGCCCCTATGCCCCAATGGACGCACCGCGGCTGTATTCGTCAGTTCGTGAAGTATGATTTAAGGTGTTCCATGAAATAAGTTGTGCTTCAGTTTTCTCGTTCTCATTCATCATCACTTGATCTGTCTGTTTGCTCAGAAGTTCAGAGATTGTTTGTACTTTTTTTGTTTCAAAGATATGAAACCATCTTTTCTCAGTGTTAGTATCATTCTTTATACATTGGTTGTTCTTTCTAAATTTCCTTGCTTGTTTTGTCTCTTAGTTTGCAAGCATTTTTCAGATTTACCTTGATCGTCTACTGAGTCAGGTGGTTGTTTTGCTTGCACGCTAATGTTGTCTTCGATGTCCGACACTCCTTTAGAGATTCCTATGGTTTCTGTTATAAACAGTGCATTTAATTGCTATTTTGCTTGTTCGCTGTTGATGTCTTTTACTCCTGGTCCTACATTTGAAATCTCAGCCATACCAATTATAACTAATGTTTTGATTAATTTGTGGGAGAGATTTGTTGATTTGGCTTTTGTATCATGTTGGTGTATTTTGTACTTTTTATATCATCATTGCAGTTCACTTGCCTTTCATTTAGGATTCTTTTAAGAATGGCCGGTATTGTACTCAGTTTGTCTATTATTGGGTCACATGTACACTCTTCAAATGCTGCTGTTTGTTCCCCGATCCTTGATTCTTGAGTCCCCAAGTGTATCCAACTTTGCATTTATTCAGACAATATATGAAGCTATAATGTTCATCAAATCTATCTGTGTGTCCAGCTTATCTGATTGCATGTTGAGTACTGTAATTGTAGTTTCTAGCACATTTAAGAGCGAGCTACATGATGTCAGGTAGTTCTCCGCTTTTGTCTCGGGTATAAACCCCTCCTCTTTGTGTTCTTTTAAAATTTTATCTGGTCACTTGCTTTATCTGTCATTGTTGTTTTATTCTCTGTTGTTTTATTCTCAGTCACTCCTGTTTCTCTGGGACTTGACTACATCTGCATTATGGGGTTCAATACTTTTTCGTCCAGGTTACACCTCTTCCAATTCTGATTTTGAGTGGTCTGCTCCGGTATACTGGATATCTCAATTATTGACTGCGAATGTCCTTGTGTTGTATCACTGATTGCCTTATTCAGCTACTTATCCGATTGATTCAGAGTTTTGACCTCGAACGCCTGTAATAGGTCTGTATTACTGGTTAACGATATTGAGTGAAACCACGAGTTGTTGGATTGTACAGTTGGAGACTGGGCATTATCAGGGATGTCGAATTGTATGCCTTCGACTTCTGACGTTTGTTTGAATGTTCCCGCTAATTTTGGTGTGGAATGTGGACAATCAGAAGCATGCACTTGTGCCTAAATAACTGGCCGACTGCAGTTGACCTGGTCCTTGCCAGCCACATTTTCTATATTTTGGCCATTATTCTGGATGTTTTCGATCTCAATGTCTTTGTTTTTTGCTGTTTTCAACTTTTGTGGTGTTAGTGGGTTCAGGAGGCCCTCTGGTTGCCCTGTTTCTGAATAGTTAGCGATTGTTGGATCTTTTAGAACCATATATTTTTTGCTGGGGTTAGTTTTTCCAAATAATGAATGTTGCAGTGACATTACAGGCTTGTCGTTACCTGGGCTAACGTATTTGGCGTTTCTAGAGTTCCCTTGTGCTTCTAGGTGGCTTGTTTTGTTGTTTTCTGTAGCAATTGTTTTCTGAGTCTCCCCAACCTCATTTTCCATTCTTGATAATAATAGAATAGTTTGCAGTTATTTTATCTTTGCTGTCTTGATGGACAATCTTCTTTCAGTCGGGCTGAGCCAGGCTAGGCTTTTGCAGCTGTAATCCATTCCGTTGCTACATTTAAAATTGGCATTGATATTGATATGAATATTAAAATTGATATTGATTTGTTTACTAGTTGTGGATTAGGTTATGAGTTTACTTTGTAATGTGATTATCAGGTGATTATTCAATCTGTTTGGCTGCTTTCAGATTTTACAGACTTTACACACTTACTAGACTTTACAGATATATCTGCTGCCAAGCTATCCAGCTCTGCACTGTGCACAAACCCCTCCCCTTGCCTTACTGGGTTTCCGAGGCCTGTTCCCCCTGGTTATGCTATCCACACTATTGCAGGATATTTGAAAGCAGGAACCAGAGCTGTCAATGTTCTCCCCTCCCTGGTTGGGCTGGCCACACTGCCGGCAGATACTCAGAGGCAGGAACCTAGGCAGGCGCTCGAGCCGCCCTCCTCTTCGCGCAAATCCACTGCCCCATGGTTGCCAGGTGATTGCTCTTTGCACTTTTTATTATCAGGCACTTGCCCTCCTTGTGCTGATTTAAGCTAAAGTGTTTTGTGTTATTCTGAAATAAACCTGAAAGCACTAGCTCATGGCTTGTGGCGGTGGTCGTGACACTACTGTGCGACACTATTTCCTGCTGGCTGCTGCATAGTCTGTGCTGTATACTGCCTGCTGCCCTAGAAATCTTAGAGCCTTTGGTTCTTTTATAGTTCTTTTATAGCAGATTTATCACAGTCACAGGCGTCTACTCTCCGCGGTCTGCCGTCTGCAAGCCATCACATGCTCACGTGCTGGGCATGAGCCACTAGCCACTAGCCGTTAACCTCTGTGCCTCCACACCAGACCAGCAGTTCAGCCTGACTGAACACTTCTGGCTCGACTGCCTGGTCCTGAGCAGGGTCAAGAGTCCCTAGCTGGGCCTTATAGGTCACGTGGTAATTGCTGCTTTTGTCCCAACTAGGGGGGGTTGAGTTGATAGTGTGCCACCGGGACAATCCTGCAACTTCTGATGTCTGCATCCCGTGAAGGTGAAACTGGTCGCAGCAGGGCGTGGGCACAGCAAAACAGGCTGGTCGGGACGGCCCTCACCATTCGTGCAAGGCGCACTGACCTAATGCCGGCCGCTTCTGTATGGCCGGGAGGAAACCGCGGCACTAGCCTCATCGCACTCTGCCCCATCGCACTCTGCCCCAACTGGCTTGCCTGCGCAGCCGTTCATTTGCCTCGGCTGCCACGGGCAGCTCGCTGATTGTAGCTCCACTGATCTTGCTCCTGCTGCAAACAGCGTCTCCGTCTCAGACGAGCACCGTCACTTCCGCTAGAAGCTACACCTCCAAACCAGAACACACAGCATACAAGGTTTAAATCATTACCCCCTCATGGGTCCTCCCCGTCCCAGTCCTTACTACGTGAGGCAGTCCTGCCTCCACCCAGCCAATCAAAACGCCAGAAATCCAAAGGTTGAAGGTTACATAAGCCCCTCCCACCCACCGCCATGCCTGTTTTTTTTCTGCTCCGACGGCTGTCCGAACGCTGGTGCTCCCGGTTCCTGTCTCTGTTCCTGTTTTCTTCTGGATGGTTTGGCGGTGCCGTGAGTGTTTCTTTTCCATTTTTGATGCTTCTGATGTGGTCTTTTCACATTTCCTTGCGTGGCCACTCCGGTCCTCCGGTTGGCCTCGCTCCTGTTCTGGGGTCAGGATGCTCCCCGTTCATGTGCTGGGCTGGGGCGGGGAGCCCTCCTGGTGTTCTGGCCCGAGGTCGTTCCGGTGCTGGTGCTTTAGTGCAGCGTCCGACCACTGCTGTATTTGTCCTTCCTATGTGGCTGTGGGTGGAGACTGCAGGGCTGCCTTTTTTATTACTTCTTCGGTCTCGCATGCGAGATTGTTGTTTGGGGGCAGTGTTTCCTGGAGGTTGCTGGGCACTTCCTTTGTTGGTGTGTTGGGAGTTTCCTGTGGGGTTTACTCCTTTGCTCGCCATGTTTGAGGGGGCTTCCTCTCCGGTGCATCCACAGAGCTGTTGCTCAATGGTATGTCATATGCCTCTGGTGTCACTGGCATCTCATATGCCAAGGATTCAAGTCCTGCCTATGCTGTCAATGATTCAGAAAAGGGGGTGGTGATGAACAGAGTGTCTGAATTAAACAGACCACTCTTACCCAGTCCAAAGATCAGGGCTTGATCCATCACCGTTATTTATCTCACTGCCCCATCCCAGCTCAGAACCTGGCTATATGCAAATCAGTCTGTCCCTGGCCCAGTGCATCATGGGAACAGGGCAGACTAAACTACCAAGCCAATTCTTCACCAGAAAGGAGACAAGCTACCGGGGACCGGTTTCTGGCATTTCAGCCGTCTTCGGCCCGGCTTGCTTGAATCCTGATGGAGCAGTGAGAAAGGGACTCATGTCTGAGTATACCCTGCCACACCTATAGTGGCCAAAAACGATTCAGAAAAGGGGGTGGTGATGAACAGAGTGTCTGAATTAAACAGACCACTCTTACCCAGTCCAAAGATCAGGGCTTGATCCATCACCGTTATTTATCTCACTGCCCCATCCCAGCTCAGAACCTGGCTATATGCAAATCAGTCTGTCCCTGGCCCAGTGCATCATGGGAACAGGGCAGACTAAACTACCAAGCCAATTCTTCACCAGAAAGGAGACAAGCTACCGGGGACCGGTTTCTGCCATTTCAGCCGTCTTCGGCCCGGCTTGCTTGAATCCTGATGGAGCAGTGAGAAAGGAATCATGTCTGAGTATACCCTGCCACACCTATAGTGGCCAAAAACGATTCAGAAAAGGGGGTGGTGATGAACAGAGTGTCTGAATTAAACAGACCACTCTTACCCAGTCCAAAGATCAGGGCTTGATCCATCATCGTTATTTATCTCACTGCCCCATCCCAGCTCAGAACCTGGCTATATGCAAATCAGTCTGTCCCTGGCCCAGTGCATCATGGGAACAGGGCAGACTAAACTACCAAGCCAATTCTTCACCAGAAAGGAGACAAGCTACCGGGGAACGGTTTCTGGCATTTCAGCCGTCTTCGGCCCGGCTTGCTTGAATCCTGATGGAGCAGTGAGAAAGGGACTCATGTCTGAGTATACCCTGCCACACCTATAGTGGCCAAAAACGATTCAGAAAAGGGGGTGGTGATGAACAGAGTGTCTGAATTAAACAGACCACTCTTACCCAGTCCAAAGATCAGGGCTTGATCCATCACCGTTATTTATCTCACTGCCCCATCCCAGCTCAGAACCTGGCTATATGCAAATCAGTCTGTCCCTGGCCCAGTGCATCATGGGAACAGGGCAGACTAAACTACCAAGCCAATTCTTCACCAGAAAGGAGACAAGCTACCGGGGACCGGTTTCTGGCATTTCAGCCGTCTTCGGCCCGGCTTGCTTGAATCCTGATGGAGCAGTGAGAAAGGGACTCATGTCTGAGTGTACCCTGCCACACCTATAGTGGCCAAAAACGATTCAGAAAAGGGGGTGGTGATGAACAGAGTGTCTGAATTAAACAGACCACTCTTACCCAGTCCAAAGATCAGGGCTTGATCCATCACCGTTATTTATCTCACTGCCCCATCCCAGCTCAGAACCTGGCTATATGCAAATCAGTCTGTCCCTGGCCCAGTGCATCATGGGAACAGGGCAGACTAAACTACCAAGCCAATTCTTCACCAGAAAGGAGACAAGCTACCGGGGACCGGTTTCTGGCATTTCAGCCGTCTTCGGCCCGGCTTGCTTGAATCCTGATGGAGCAGTGAGAAAGGGACTCATGTCTGAGTATACCCTGCCACACCTATAGTGGCCAAAAACGATTCAGAAAAGGGGGTGGTGATGAACAGAGTGTCTGAATTAAACAGACCACTCTTACCCAGTCCAAAGATCAGGGCTTGATCCATCACCGTTATTTATCTCACTGCCCCATCCCAGCTCAGAACCTGGCTATATGCAAATCAGTCTGTCCCTGGCCCAGTGCATCATGGGAACAGGGCAGACTAAACTACCAAGCCAATTCTTCACCAGAAAGGAGACAAGCTACCGGGGACCGGTTTCTGGCATTTCAGCCGTCATCGGCCCGGCTTGCTTGAATCCTGATGGAGCAGTGAGAAAGGGACTCATGTCTGAGTATACCCTGCCACACCTATAGTGGCCAAAAACGATTCAGAAAAGGGGGTGGTGATGAACAGAGTGTCTGAATTAAACAGACCACTCTTACCCAGTCCAAAGATCAGGGCTTGATCCATCACTGTTATTTATCTCACTGCCCCATCCCAGCTCAGAACCTGGCTATATGCAAATCAGTCTGTCCCTGGCCCAGTGCATCATGGGAACAGGGCAGACTAAACTACCAAGCCAATTCTTCACCAGAAAGGAGACAAGCTACCGGGGACCGGTTTCTGGCATTCCAGCCGTCTTCGGCCCGGCTTGCTTGAATCCTGATGGAGCAGTGAGAAAGGGACTCATGTCTGAGTATACCCTGCCACACATATAGTGGCCAAAAACGATTCAGAAAAGGGGGTGGTGATGAACAGAGTGTCTGAATTAAACAGACCACTCTTACCCAGTCCAAAGATCAGGGCTTGATCCATCACCGTTATTTATCTCACTGCCCCATCCCAGCTCAGAACCTGGCTATATGCAATGTGAGTCCCTTGCTCATTGCACCATCAGGATTCAAGCAAGCCGGGCCGAAGACGGCTGAAATGCCAGAAACCGGTCCCCGGTAGCTTGTTTCCTTCCCAGTGTAAGAATTGGCTTTTGTAGTTTGGTTTGCCCTGTTCCCATCATGCGCTGGGACAGGAACAGACTAATTTGCATACAGCCATGTTCTGAAACTGGGATGGTGCAGTGAGCTAAAAAACGGTGTTGGATCTAGCCCTGATCTCTTGACTGGGTGAGAGTATTCTGTTTAATTCAGAGACTCTGTCCCTCACCACCCCTTGTTGTAAATATTTTTGTCCACCCTAAGCGTGGAAGGGTATACTCAGATGTGAGTCCCTTGCTCATTGCACCATCAGGATTCAAGCAAGCCGGGCCGAAGACGGCTGAAATGCCAGAAACCGGTCCCCGGTAGCTTGTTTCCTTCCCAGTGTAAGAATTGGCTTTTGTAGTTTGGTTTGCCCTGTTCCCATCATGCACTGGGACAGGAACAGACTAATTTGCATACAGCCATGTTCTGAAACTGGGATGGTGCAGTGAGCTAAAAAACGGTGTTGGATCTAGCCCTGATCTCTTGACTGGGTGAGAGTATTCTGTTTAATTCAGAGACTCTGTCCCTCACCACCCCTTGTTGTAAATATTTTTGTCCACCCTAAGCGTGGAAGGGTATACTCAGATGTGAGTCCCTTGCTCATTGCACCATCAGGATTCAAGCAAGCCGGGCCGAAGACGGCTGAAATGCCAGAAACCGGTCCCCGGGAGCTTGTTTCCTTCCCAGTGTAAGAATTGGCTTTTGTAGTTTGGTTTGCCCTGTTCCCATCATGCACTGGGACAGGAACAGACTAATTTGCATACAGCCATGTTCTGAAACTGGGATGGTGCAGTGAGCTAAAAAACGGTGTTGGATCTAGCCCTGATCTCTTTACTGGGTGAGAGTATTCTGTTTAATTCAGAGACTCTGTCCCTCACCACCCCTTGTTGTAAATATTTTTGTCCACCCTAAGCGTGGAAGGGTATACTCAGATGTGAGTCCCTTGCTCATTGCACCATCAGGATTCAAGCAAGCCGGGCCGAAGGCGGCTGAAATGCCAGAAACCGGTCCCCGGTAGCTTGTTTCCTTCCCAGTGTAAGAATTGGCTTTTGTAGTTTGGTTTGCCCTGTTCCCATCATGCACTGGGACAGGAACAGACTAATTTGCATACAGCCATGTTCTGAAACTGGGATGGTGCAGTGAGCTAAAAAACGGTGTTGGATCTAGCCCTGATCTCTTGACTGGGTGAGAGTATACTGTTTAATTCAGAGACTCTGTCCCTCATCACCCCTTGTTGTAAATATTTTTGTCCACCCTAAGCGTGGAAGGGTATACTCAGATGTGAGTCCCTTGCTCATTGCACCATCAGGATTCAAGCAAGCCGGGCTGAAGACGGCTGAAATGCCAGAAACCGGTCCCCGGTAGCTTGTTTCCTTCCCAGTGTAAGAATTGGCTTTTGTAGTTTGGTTTGCCCTGTTCCCATCATGCACTGGGACAGGAACAGACTAATTTGCATACAGCCATGTTCTGAAACTGGGATGGTGCAGTGAGCTAAAAAACGGTGTTGGATCTAGCCCTGATCTCTTGACTGGGTGAGAGTATTCTGTTTAATTCAGAGACTCTGTCCCTCACCACCCCTTGTTGTAAATATTTTTGTCCACCCTAAGCGTGGAAGGGTATACTCAGATGTGAGTCCCTTTCTCATTGCACCATCAGGATTCAAGCAAGCCGGGCCGAAGACGGCTGAAATGCCAGAAACCGGTCCCCGGTAGCTTGTTTCCTTCCCAGTGTAAGAATTGGCTTTTGTAGTTTGGTTTGCCCTGTTCCCATCATGCATTGGGACAGGAACAGACTAATTTGCATACAGCCATGTTCTGAAACTGGGATGGTGCAGTGAGCTAAAAAACGGTGTTGGATCTAGCCCTGATCTCTTGACTGGGTGAGAGTATTCTGTTTAATTAAGAGACTCTGTCCCTCACCACCCCTTGTTGTAAATATTTTTGTCCACCCTAAGCGTGGAAGGGTATACTCAGATGTGAGTCCCTTGCTCATTGCACCATCAGGATTCAAGCAAGCCGGGCCGAAGACGGCTGAAATGCCAGAAACCGGTCCCCGGTAGCTTGTTTCCTTCCCAGTGTAAGAATTGGCTTTTGTAGTTTGGTTTGCCCTGTTCCCATCATGCACTGGGACAGGAACAGACTAATTTGCATACAGCCATGTTCTCAAACTGGGATGGTGCAGTGAGCTAAAAAACGGTGTTGGATCTAGCCCTGATCTCTTGACTGGGTGAGAGTATTCTGTTTAATTCAGAGACTCTGTCCCTCACCACCCCTTGTTGTAAATATATGCTGTCAATGTGACTTGGGATGTTCGTTTTCATGCTGTGCTTTGGAAATTTGCATTCTCTTTGTCCACGTGGCATCTTTTGCAGTTTTTTCTTGGCCTGTTTTGTGCTGTCTGCGCTGCTGGTGCATGCGGCTATGCCATCATCTACTGTTGATGGGGTCGTGGACATTTTTCCCTGTTGGGGTATACGTTCGGGGATGGTCCATGTGATTTCTAGCGTTTTAATGCTGGGTCTTTCTCCCTGATTCATTTGCTCCTGCGGGGTTTATTCCCGGTTTTATTTTACTGGCCATTTCATGCTGTCCTGTTGGCTGTACTGGCTGCGGTGTGGCCTGGCGTTGCCATGCGTGGAGTTCCTCTCTTTCTGGGGACACGATTTGGCCTGGTCTTTGTCACCTGGTATCCTCCATTTTCTTCTTTTTGCGCCTTCTCCCTCTGTCTTCGGAGGCGTCTTCCCTGGAGGACCGGGTTGGGAGGTTGGTGGATTCCGCTCTCAGGAGTTCGTATGCGGCTTCTCCTTTTGGGGTGTATGCTTGCTCTTTTTCGGTCTGTGCTTCGCAGGTTCTTTTCTTGGGGGTCCCTCTTTCTATTCTCGGATGGTTGGGCCTTGTCCTCGGCTACAGGGGTGGCGGGGGCTTGTGAGGTTTCTCTCTGGCCTGCATTTTGGTGCTTTGCCATTCCCCTGGCGCCTTGGTCCGCTGCCTGCATTTTTTGCACTCCGTTTGATTCCCTGCCTCTGCGGCCCCTGCTGCTGCCCCCTGGGTGTCAGTCGGATATGTTGTGCCCAGGAGGAGTCTCTGTGGCCTGGTGGTTGAGTCTCTTCCTCTTCAGGTTCTGTGTTCCGCTCCTGGTGTTGTCCTGCTTGTGGGTCACCTGTCTCCTTTGTTGACATTGTTTCGGTTTGGGGGCTCGGCTCCGTTGTTCCTGTCTCGTTGGTCCGGTCTGATTTCCGAATGGTGAGTCCTGTTGGTCATCATTCTTGGTTGCCGGTTTCCTTTCCGGGGTCGTCCCCCTTTTAGGCTGTTTTCACGGTTGCTTGTTGTCCGTTGGCACTGTGATGCGTTCTGCCATCTTCTTTGGCGTCGGCCTATTTTTTGTCGCTGCACTCTGTGGTGCTAGTTTCGGTGACGGAGTGAGGTCCTCTTTCTCTCTGTTCCTGGTCCTGGCTCCCGTTGGTCTTTCTGTTCGGTTCTGCCTCCCGGAGCTTTGGTCGGGCTGGTGCGGCTGTGTCCCTTTTGGTTGTGCCCCTTGCTGCCCGGTCTTCCCCTCTTCTTGGTGGATGATTTTGGCTTCCCTAGGTCTGGGAGTCCCCTGTTTTTCTCGTTCCCTACCGTCCGGCTGCTCCGAGGTTTGCGGTGGTTGTGTTCCGTTTCCTGTTTTCAGGTGTTTTCTTTCGGCCTCTCTCCTGCTCCCCTGTTTTTTTTCCACGGCGCTGGCCCCTGCTGTGGGGGTTTGCTGGCCTGGTTCCGGTTTCTGGGGGCATTTTGGGTCAGGCCGTTCCTCGTCTGGTTCCTGATCGGGGGCTTCGGTTCCTCGGGGCCGGTTTGGCGCTTTGCTGGGAGCTGTTTCTCAGTGCTCGCTTTGGCGGCTCGTGTGCATTTGTGTTGAGCGTTACTGGTGGGGGTTGGCATGGCCCCTGCGCTAGGATGACACACATTTCGTGAGGCGCTCCATATATCCGGATCTGTTCTCTGCCCTGTTGGATCTTCTGCGGATCCTACTGGGTCTCCCTCCTGCCCCGGCTCGGGGTTGGTCGTATGTCCGGCGGATGGTGGATGCCTCCTCGGCTGTGGTTCCTTGGGCTCTCATGCACCTCGTGTCTTTGGTGTTTCTTCTGTTGACTCGCTGGGTCCTTTTTCATGCTGGTATCGAGGCTTTGGTTCCTCTTTCCCCATGTCTGGTGGCTTTGCTCTCCCGGCCTGGTGTGGGGGGTGCTTTCTGCTTCCCTCTCTCCTCTTGTTGTCCTCAGATGCCTGTCCTTGGGTTGGGGGCCCCGTCTGGGTCCTTGGTGGCCGGCTTGTCGGTTGTTCGGACTGGCGCTCCGGTGGCTCGTTGTTGTTTGGGCCTTCCTGGGGGGTCCCGGTATGTGTCTCTGTTCCTGCTGGCTTCCCTGTTTTGTGTCTGGGCGGCGTTTTCTCTATTGACTTTTGGGGGGTCTTGAGAAACATCCCTGTTACGGTGGTTGGTTTCTTTGTTGGAATGGTTCTCTGATTGTGCCTTCTTTTGGTGGCTTGGGCCGCTTCCCCCCCCTCCTCTGTTTGGTGCTGTCTAGTGCTCGTTTCGGCGGGACATATCCTTTTATTGGGACTATGCAGGGGTGCTTGGGACTGTGCGCTGGTGCTTGGAATGGCTCTGCGCTGGGATGTCTTGCTGCTAGGTGTAGCTTCCCTCTGTCTGTTCCTCTGTTCCAGGTCCTTTTGTCTTTGGTTTGGGACTCTGGTTCGGTTGTGTTTGCTTCCCCTCCTGTTGCTCTTCTCCCCCGCTTTTTGTTCCGGTGTGGCCTGTCCTCAGGGGTTGCGCTCTCGTTTCCTTGGCCTTCGGGTTTTCTGTATGCCTTCGCTCCCGTTTTCTCCTTCCGGGGGTTCTCCGGAGGTTTGGGGGGTGTCGGTGTTGTTGGGTTGGCCTCGCTGTTTTTGGTTTCCGCTCCTGCTGTTGCCGGCGGGTGTCGGTTTTGGCCAGCCTCCCTTGCCTCCGGCTCTGCTTCTGGGTCCGCAGCTGTCTTTGCCCTATCTTTGGCGCTTGCTTCTAACTGCCTGGCTCTTGAGCGGCTGTCTTTGGCGTCTTTGGGCTGTTCTTCTGTGGTGGCCGGTGGCATGTGTTGGTCGCGTTGCCTTCCGCTCTTTGGGGCTGTGTTGCACTTTGGGGCTCTTTTGTTTCCTGGTGCTCTTCTCTTGGTCGGAATCCGTGCTGGGGTTCCTGTTTCTGTGCTGGTTTCTCCGGCTTGGGTTTGTTGTTGGGATTTTTCCCTTCCACTTTGTCTGATCGTTGACGGCAGTTTGTGCTTGTCGGGGCCTTGGGGCTTCCTCTGTGGTTGTTGCCCTTTGGTGAGTCCACTTCTTCGGGGCTTTTGCTTCGTTGTCCGGGCTCTCCTGTGCTCGTTTCTTCTTTGGGCCTTGCCTGCTGTTTTGCATGGTCTGCGGTTGCCCCTTTCGTGTCCTTGTTAGTGGCGGTCTTGTTGTGGTTGTCCACTGCGGTGCCTTTTTTGCTGGCCTTCACTTCCGCCTGTCGGTTGGGTGCCTTGCTCGTTTTGTTTCCTTCTTTGCAGTTTCTGCTGGTTTGTGTTGTTTTGCGGCTTAGATCGGGCTTTTCTGCCCGTTTCTTCGTGTTTCCTTTTGCGGCTGGAGGTGTTCCTTCCTGTTTTGCCTGCTGAGGGGGTTTCTCCTGTTTCCCTTTTTTGGGTGTTTGCAGGGCTCTTCTGTTTTGCCTCCGATGTTCACTACAGTCTCGGGTTTCTCCTGCCCTGTTTGTCTCCTATGGGTTCTGTGTCTGCTTCCTGTGATGAGGCGGCGGGGTCTCTATCTGGGTGCTTTGTGGGGCCGCCTTTTGGCGGTCCCGTCGCACGTTTGTGCGACTTTCTCGGCTTGATGTTTTCTTGCCTCTTTTGACGATTTCTGTTGGCGTCTTGTTCGCTGCTGTTCGTTGATGCTTTGTTTATAGTTTTGTACTTTTGCATGGATCCCTGGTGTCCTGCATTTTTTCTTCTGGGTTCTGTGCTTGTGAGTTCCTCACGTAGTAAGGACTGGGACGGGGAGGACCCATGAGGGGGTAATGTCTTATTACTTACCGGTAATCTTCATTACCCCTACTAGGGTCCTCCCCGTCCCAGTCCTCTTCCCTCCCTCCCTCCCGCTGTGTTTGTGTCTGAGTCTTGTTGATAACAGGCATGGCGGTGGGTGGGAGGGGCTTATGTAACCTTCAACCTTTGGATTTCTGGCATTTTGATTGGCTGGGTGGAGGCAGGACTGCCTCACGTAGTAAGGACTGGGACGGGGAGGACCCTAATCGGGGTAATGAAGATTACCGGTAAGTAATAAGACATTCTTCTGCCTTGAATATTCATGCTAAGTTTTTGGGGAAATTCACATGCGGTAATTTCACTCCTCAAATTTATGATACTAGGATTGACAACTGCAGCCAACTCGGTTATTGCAGTATTTTCACTATTGAATGGGAAATTACCTCAGAACTCAGTATTTACTGCATGACACACTCTATGTTCCAGAGTTCAAGCATCTACACTGCCCTAGAGCATGCACTTTCACTGACCCAGCGCATGCAACTTCATTGACCCAGCGCATGATCCTTCACTGACTTAGCGCATGAACCTTCACTCCCCTAGCACATGCACCTTCACTCACCTAGTGCATGCACCTTCGCTGACCTAGCATATGCACCTACACTGACCAATCCCATGTACCTACACTGACCTAGGGCATGCACCTACAATCACCTAATGCACACACACTGTTCATAAGATCTTCCCTCACAGTCTACACTCACCTTGTGCACTCACAGCTGGGCCCGTCGAATCATGCACATCTGCACTCATGCCAAATGCACACACACAACACTAGACAACAGTAGAGTACTGCTCCACTGATTTCTGCAGATAATTCCTAAATTCCATTTGTTGTTTTCCTGCTACAATTTGTGCCATTTCTGTTAAAGTGGAATGACCCGATAATATCTGGGGGGCAATGACGGCTCAGAGCGGAGTCTTGTTAACTACGCATTCCATGAAACCAGGAGTTCAAACACAAACTCAGTTCGTAGACTTTACATGCTAAAAAGCATATAACCAATTCACAAAAGTGAACATTCAATTAAAAATCTCAGTTCATGAGAGAGGTGATGATTTTGGGATCCTTCCCAACTTAGGGGGAGGACCAAGCAGATGCCTTGAACACAAAGAGCATATCATGCTGAACTATTCAGTGGTGGTCCCATCCTTTTAGGACCACCCCAAGCATAGTTATTATGGGCAAAAATACAATCCCAACCAAAGGCCCTGCAAAGCATTATGGGATGGGATTAGCAGTAGGCAGTGAATATTATAGTATCCAATATCAAAATAATTACACAAAGAGCTGCAGTTCAACTCGTTGTTACTAGATGTCCCTCACGAGTCAAATGCAAAAGCATTGACCCCCTTTCATGAAGCTACAGTTCCCCTAGTCGTTACTAGGTATCATCCATTAGTCAAATACAGAAGCATTGAAACCCTGAGCTGGGAGCTAATACTATAAATTCTACAAAGAGCTGAACTGCAGCTTCATGAAAGGGTTTCAATGCTTTTGCATTTGACTCGTGAGGGACATCCAGTAACGTCTAGTGGAACTGCAGCTTGATGTAATAATTGCAATGCTTTTGCATTTGACTCGTGAGGGACACCTAGTAACGACGAGTTAAACTGCAGCTCTTTGCAGAATTATTTTTATCTTGGATACTATAATATTCACTGCCCACTGCTAATCTCATCCCATAATGCTTTGCAGGGCCTTTGGTTGGGATTGTATTTTTGCCCATAATAACTGTGCTTGGGGTGGTCATAAGAGGATGAGACTACCACTGAATCGTTCAGCAAGATGTGCTCCTTGTTTTCAAGGCATCTACTTGGTTCTCTCCCTAGGTTGGGGAGGATCCCAAAATCATCACCTCTCTCACTGCTTGCTAAACTGTGTGCCTATATGCATTTTAGCATGTTAAGACAGAGATGCTTGTTATTTTACCAAAAGTAACTGAGGTCTCTGTTGGAATCACAGAGTTTTTGGTTCAACTTCATGGAATTCCTTCAAGTAGTTCTGTATTACTGCATGTGGTAATACTGCACGTGGTTATACTTTATGTGGTTTTACTGTGTGTTGTAATAATTCATGTGGTTATACTGCATGTGGTAATCCTGCATGTGGCAGTACTGTGTCACTTGGAATACCAGTTGGGCAGAAACTTTAATCTTTATATTCTGGCTCAGCCCCTTTAGTGCTTTTACAGGATAGCTCGGCCTCAAGCCGTTTGTAAATAATCAGACATCCCAATTTTAATGTTGCTTTGTTCCCACTATAACTTTCTAACACACAAATGATGTTTGGTGCTTTATTTTTTCCAAATACTGGGATTTTTTTATTAATTTATGGGAAAAGTGAAAGCCGTCCCACGTAACACTGTAGTCTTGACTTCACTAGAGCTTAGCTCAGGCCTGGGACAGGCCTCTGCTGGAAGTTAATCAGATTAAAATGATCCTCTCTCTAGCTGTACTGACCAGAGGTAGAAATATGTATTCCCTCTCAGACATTCCTAAGGCTAGACAGGGGCTCTGCAAACATGGACCGGAGATTGGCCATCCCACGAGATGGATCTCTGCTTTCTTCACGTCACAACTAAATGTCTTTTGTCCGCAGCACTTCTTATCAGAACCTTAGTAAAGACTAGTACTGTATACCTTGGAGTAGCTCTATCACTCTGTACCATTTAATGCAGTGGACTGAGTAGTACAGTACACCTTCTAGTAGCTCTGTCACTCTGTACCATCTAATGCGGTGTGCTGACTAGTACCATATACCTTCTAGTAACTCTATCACTCTGTATCATCTAATGCAGTCTCTTGTCTAGTACTGTACACTCTCTAGTAGCTCTGTCACTCTGTACCATCTAATGCAGTGTACTGACTAGTACTGTATACCTTGGAGTAGCGCTATCACCCTGTACCAATTAATGCAGTGTACTGACTAGTACTGTGCACCTTCTAGTAGCTCTGTCACTCTGTACCATCGAATGCAGTGTACTAACTAGTACAATATACCTTGGAGTGACTCTACAGCATTTCTTCTTGTAGCTATGTTCTGGGGGGAGGTGTGTGTGTGTGTGTGTTAGGTACTGCGTTTTGCAGTGTAGTGGAATGACCTGTCTATGTAGTGTGTGCTCTAGATGAATGCACGCTTTAGTGAAGTGAGCAGTCTAGTGCTGTGCACTCTCTAGCACAGTGTACTCCTTCCAGATGTAGTTTAAATTAATCATATGTAAAACAGAAAGCAGTAATTACAGCCTTTATTTGTGTAATCAAATCTCTAATTATGAATCTCTTCTCTGCAGTGATGGTGACTCTGGATCCTGACACTGCTCATCGTCGGCTCATCCTCTCTGAGGGGCGGAAACGTGTGAGATGGATGGACACTGCACAGCCCCTGTCGGACAACCCCAAGAGATTCACCTTCTTCTACTGTGTGCTGGGGAGCGAGGGGTTCACCTCTGGCAGACATTACTGGGAGGTGCAGTTGCTGCAGGAGGGGATAGTTTGGTATGTGGGGGTTGCAGCAGAATCTGTGTACAGGAAGGGAGACTTCACATGCTCACCTGAGGAGGGAGTTTGGGCTGTGCGTGGGAGGAAAGGTCAGTACTCCGCTCTCACTTCCCCTCAGATCCCTCTGCCCCCTGGCGAGAAGCCCCTGAAGCTGGGGGTGTATCTGGACTATGAGGGGGGGCGTCTGTCCCTGTATAATGCTCATTCCATGGAGCTTCTCTACACCTTCCCGCAGGCCCCTTTCACAGAGAGGCTCTTCCCATACTTCCTGCCTGGGAAAGGAGCGGAGCTGAGGCTTGTATGAGAGCTGCAGGGAGCTTCAGCCCCTCATCCTTCCCTCCCACCCCCCTTCTGCAGTGATAACAATGTGACCAGGAGCACAAGCAGAGACGCTGTCAAATAATAAAATGGGATACATCTCTTGAGAAGGACCCAGTTATGAGGATGTTTATTTCAGCTTTAAAGGGCTCTTCTGCCTCTGCAGTCTGCATAGCACCCCATCAGGATTGTTCACAGGGTGACAGAGATGGTGTCACAATAAAGAGAACAGATTTCCCTCAATGGCCACACAACTCTAATGTAAATATATCTCTAATTTATAGTGAAATATTAGTGACGAATTCACAACAATCTATTTCATTTCCTTCAAAAAGTATAAAGTTTATTTCATTTTCTCTAAATTATCATTGCTTTTTTGTATAGGAATCTCTTTTATTTTTTCACAAGTAGGAAATTACTGTTTTTTAAAAAGGAGTTTTTTTTACATAAACATTTTTTGATTCAAAGAAAGAAAAAAGAAAAAAAGAACATGGTAAAATACATACAATACATGACTATATACAAAAAATAATTTCTTATACAATGCACCCAGATCATTACGCCCCTGGTAATAAACAATCTGTCACAACATTCTCACAGATTCACACCCTAACTGCATACATCACCACACCATCTGAAACAAGGAAACTGAATCAAGAATGGCAGAGGCACCCTGCCAATACACAGGTCTCAAGGCTTAATATGAGATCCCGCACTTGGTCGACGCGCGTTTCGGCGGCTCAAGGCCACCTTCTCCAGGACCTCTTCCAGATAAACAACCCAAGTATCCAGGGGACCTACAATATATATAATAAAGATTGTCACCAAAAAACATCCAATCAAGGACACAAGAGTAGCACCACGGCATAACATTGTTAAAAACAACACATTGTACCCCAACGTGACCGACCAGCATGTAAACTTAAAAAAGGATAAACATTCACATGTATACAAAACAAAAAAAATTCTTAAAAAGACAAGAATGAATAAAGAGAAATATGACAGTGTCATGACAGCTATGGTTTACATTTCCTCTAGTTGATGTAACTAGTTAATTCAAAAGCAAATCTAACAAATAGATATGCTCTATGTTGAGAATTTAATTTTGAGATACTTACGTTAAAAGAGTATATATATAGATTCAGGAAGGGTTTCTGTGGTTATATACTGTACTTATTCTATGTTTCCTGAGTTATGCGTCTTCCAATATAGCTTTCTGTGGGTAAAAGGACCAGATAGGGAGGCTATGTTCTCTATGTTGCTTATTTGGTCATAAATGAAATCCACATGTCAAGGTGTCTGTTACCCCTAGGGAAGATGCTGAAAAGTCCCGCTGAATCTCTTCACCGAGTCAAGTCATTGTATTCTCTTCAACTAGAATTAAATAGATTAAAAAAGAAATGAAGAGTAACTGTGACTACAAAAGTGTGTTTCATATCTGGCTATGTCTGATCGATAACACCCACCTATTTGAGCAGGCTAGTATTTCCATAATCATGGTGTCTTCTGTATACAGCTTCTTTTCCAATCGTTTGTGAGAAGATGCTTACAAGTATATTTGAGTGTCCTTTCATGATAAAGACCGAGATCTTAGCTTTAAAGTCTAATAAATAAATCATATACAGGAATAAAAAGCTCTCTTCCAAGCGTAAGGATGATCTTGTCCTAATCGCAATAAGGAGAATAACTAAGTTCAATAGGCTTACTCACATACATGTTTATATACTCGAGTCCATCTTGCACATCTAAAGGATGTAAAAGAAGATAACCCTAAACTATGTCTCTATATCGTAGAAACCCAGCGAAAGAAGGAATACAGATATCACATCACTATAGAGAGATCATATGGTAATGCCTCAATGTACCAAGAGCAAAATGCTACACAGTATGCATGAGCCCATAGTGCAATATTATACATATGTTCATATGAGCATCAATAGATATAAAAAAATAAGGTTACCGATGACACTTTACAACGAAATAGGGCATATCGTTGTACGATTCCTATCTCGATACCATACAATCAGAACATACTACCGAAAATGGCCAGGCATAGTACCAAAATACGCTGTTCGTGCTTAGAACGTGACCCTTTAATAAAAGCAGGTGCCAACAACCGCTACGTTTTTAACCGAACGGAACCTACAACCAGCAGATTTTCGTCACGAGAACATACGCTCCGAGCCCACTAAACATTGTTGACAAAGTGGTTATAACGTTAATAATAATATTCAACGAATGAATGAACGAGCCCAAAGTTAAGATAATTTACCACACCCACTCAACCAGCATATAACGAGTAGTGCTAGTATCCTCGAACTTACTTAATTTCAAAATGAGTACGGTCCGGAGTGTCCTTCTACTTCTCAACCCGATAAGAGATGAAGAGCAGGATGATTTACCGTGTATTTAAACACTTGAGCTAAAAGAGAAATATCGCGATAACGAGTGAGTTCCTGGAGGAGAAGTCGTACAAGTGGCTGGGGACTAAATCCCGAAAACGGGCTATGTCCCGCCATGAGTAGTGAGGATACTAATATCGTGGTTCAATCTCCAGCATGAAACATTTGCATAGCAGCACGTCACACCCAAAGAAGAAAGTATAGAAAAAAAGATAGAGAAAAGAAACTAAGGTCCCACCATCTATAAAGAGAAAAGTAATATCAAAGTTCTAAACCCAAAATGTGCGCATAGATAAGTAATATTAAATAGTGCATAAGGACTCAATGGACAGAGAGCACATTCTGTCTCATGGTCAATGCGCCGAATTATCTGCATCAATAGGTTTAATTTGTGAGTCACTTTAGGTCTCAAATCTTGGGACCTAAATAAATAACAGACTAGAGATGTAATAAGGATCATAGATATTAGGACCCAGTGTCCAAAGAGACGAGATAATTAAGCCGGTATGATTATAAATACATTAAATGCTCCAGTAGTGAAGTAGCAGTTAACCACTATTTAAAAATTCAATTGCATATTATTTCGTGACATACCAGTTTATCTCTTCGTTCAGGCCACGTTTAATACAGTCAAGGTGATAAATCCAGAAATTTTCACGTTTTTTACGTGTGATTTCCACTGGCTGTCCTAATTTAGATTGAACTTTCTCAAGAATAGACCATTTCAGTTCTTGTTCACTATGGTTCATATTCAAACAGTGTTGCACCAAAGGTGCCATCAATTTCTTAGTTCTGATAGCGGACTTGTGTTCACTAAATCGTAGGCGAAATTCGCGACCAGTTTCTCCTACGTAAGCAAGTCCGCAAAAGCAAAACAGAATGTATATAACATTACTGCTACGACAATTAGTTAGGTGACATAGTTTGATTTCTGTTTCATTATAGGTAATGACATCGGATGTTATAGCTGAGTTACATGTGTGGCAGGAACCACACCTGTGATTACCCAATATTGCCGGTAAACCTGTAATAGATAGTTGGCCGTCAAGGGGTGATCTCTTAACCTGACGTGTGTGAACCAACATATCTTTGAGATTTTTGTTACGTCTATAGGCCAACAAAGGAAATGGCATAGCAGGGGCATTTTCATCGGAGTTCAAGATCTTCCAGTTTTTGTTTATAACGTTCCTAATTTTGAAGTTAAGGGTCGAATGATTGATAACACATGTTATACGATTCTGCTTCACACGTTTAGACCCCTGTAGCAACGCTTCTCTGTTGTAGTACTTCGCTCTTTTGTAGCAGTGTCGCACAAGCCTGTGGGGTAACCCCTCTTGAGTAGCCTTTCTTTCAACGCATCTCCATGTTCATGGAAGGCAGCCATATCCGTGCAGTTGATGGTGTCTCCTAATAATCAGCCAGCCCTGTGACTTGTTATTATTAATAAATCATTGTCCATGTATCACCTCACTGACTTGTGTCCAAAGTTCCGAGCTCCTGCCCGCTGCCGCGGTCCCTCAGGGTCGCTGCGATGTACGCATTGTTTGGCAATGGGGCTCTGCTTACAGGGTACTGGGTCAGATTAAGGACAGTTCGACCAGTGCAACTGTACCTGGGCTGAACTGGGAGAACCGCTGCGTTCAGACATAACTTGGATAAAACAGCAGTATAGTCAAATAAATCAAATACAATGAGTTTTGTACCGCTGATTTTTTTAATTCACAGATTTGAAGGTGCTTTCATATGCAATAGTGAAGAACATGGAGGATCAAAGAAGTCCAATATTTGCCTGCGCTCACACACAATTGGTTACGCAGTAGAAACTGCGATTAATCCAGGCATCCTGGTTTCTATTTGTCTCTCCTTTTTACCTTAAATGTTAATGCTTTTGTGTTCCATCACCAGTGACTTGGGCTGGTAGTTCTTTGCCAGTGTTTAAAACTTCATTCTGTGAACAGTATTTCTGTAACATGTAAGCCTGGTGAGGCCAGTGCAAATATATCGCAATACAGAACAATTTGTTATACATTGCAGTGCATAAAATGTAAGGAATCCATCACAATTTCAGGCTGCCATGTATAATATGTTTTCTCGTGAAACATCTGCCCTGCTGTACAAGCCACGATTGTAATTTACAAAATGTGCCCTGTGCAAGGACATGTAAACTGCAGCATTTTCAAACAGGATCCTTTATTTGTGAACAATGTACAACAATACTATATTCTAGCACAAAACAACAAAATATCTCTGACTTGCCAATCTTTCCAGGGGCTCCACGCCCTAAATCGTTATGAATTCTGGGACTGTCGTTTTGGTTTACTTTAGTACAAATATTAACATTATCAGATTAAAATGGTTTTGCTGCTGATAAATTATTATAGGTCAAATATTTTGTAAAAACATACTAAACAGATCAATTTACAATACTTGTAATTGTCAGATTTTTTGTGAAAGTGAGAGATAAATACATTTTCTAATGCAGCTGCTTACAATTCACTGTGAGAGCCACAGGCTCGGGGAGGCTCAGAGAGGCACAGAGAGGTGCGGAGAAAAACGGAGCCTCACAGAGAGGCATGGAGAGTTACACAGCAACAGAGCAGCAGAGTGAGGCACAGAGAGGCACAGCGAGGCTCAGTGAGGTACACCAAAGCATGGAGAGGAACAGAGAGGTACGGAGAGTTACACAGCAACAGAGCAGCAGAGCGAGGCACAGCGAGGCACAGCGAGGCTCAGTGAGGTACACCAAAGCATGGAGAGGAACAGAGAGGCATGGAGAGTTACACAGCAACAGAGCAGCAGAGCGAGGCACAGAGAGGCACAGCGAGGCTCAGTGAGGTACACCAAAGCATGGAGCCTCACAGAGAGGCATGGAGAGTTACACAGCAACACAGAGCAGCAGAGTGAGGCACAGAGAGGCACAGCCAGGCTCAGTGAGGTACACCAAAGCATGGAGAGGAACAGGGAGGTGTGGCAGGACTTGCTGGGTACTGACAGGCAGAAAGGATGTGAGAGAAATGCCTTCTCCTCAGACTCTGGCCGGGTGGCACAAATAACGTTATCTTTACATTCCAGGGTTCTTAGTAAAAGATGATGTAGCCAGAGCCATGACTGGGTTAGTGCGTGAGATTGGCTGGTGTGTATTGTAGTACTTGGGGCTGAACTCGTACAGATACAGGTGTGCATGGAGAAGTGTGACCTTGTGTACACTCTCCTCCAGGTCTCCAGCGTCACTAGTGAGGTCAGAGAGCAGCAGACATCCTTTTGTTGATACCACAAGCTCTCTGAGGAGGAACTGATCATCACAAGAGTGCACGGTGATTGAATGGGGAGATTGAGTGCACAGTGAGGCATCTTTCACTACCATCTTCCTTATTGCAAGTGTGCAAAGTGATTGAATGTAAAGCCGCATTGCACAGTGATGCTCTTGAGGATGCGCTCACAGTCCTTATCACAAGATTGCAAGGTGACTGGAAATGAAGCCACAGTGCAAAATGAGGCTTTTGAGGAGAAGTGCAAAGTGATTGAATGTGAAGCTGCAGTGCAGTGAGCTTTGTCAGCAGTATTTCACCATCCTCCTCTGTATCACAAGAGTGCACAGTGATTGAGTGTGTTACTGCACGTCCTCGTCATGACCTTATTAGACGTGGGGGAAGTGACTGAATGTGATGCTACACCTCTTCCTTCATGCTGTCAGTACCTTACTCAATTCCCTGGGTGGCAGTTTTCAACAGCGTAGGATGTTTACAGAGTGCCCTCAGTGTGTGCTTAGGATGTTTACAGAGTGCCCTCAGTGTGTGCTTAGGATGTTTACAGAGTGCCCTCAGTGTGTGCTTAGGCTGTTTACAGAGTGCCCTCAGTGTGTACTTAGGATGTTTACAGAGTGCCTTAGTGTGTGTGTAGGATATTTACAGAGTGACCTTAGTGCATGTGTAGGATGTTTACAGAGGGTCCTCAGTGTGTGCATAGGCTGTTTACAGAGGGTCCTCAGTGTGTGCATAGGCTGTTTACAGAGGGTCCTCAGTGTGTGCATAGGCTGTTTACAGAGTGCCCTCAGTGTGTGTGTTGGATACTAACAGTGTCCTGAGTGTGTGTTCAGAATGTTTACAGAGGTTACTCACAGTGTACGTAGGATGTTTATGGAGTGATCTCAGCGTATGCTTAGGATGTTTACAGAGGTCCCTCAGTGTTTGCGTCGGATGTTTACAGAGTGCCCTTAATATGTGGGTCAGATGTTTACTGAGTGCCCTGAGTGTGTGCGGCAATGTTTACAGAATGCTGTCAGTATGTGGGTAGGATATTTACAGAGTGTCCTCAGTGTGTGCATAGGATATTTACAGTGTCCTGAGTGTGTGTTCAGAATGTTTACAGCAGTTACTCACAGTGTATGTAGGATGTTTATGGAGTGATCTCAGCGTATGCTTAGGATGTTTACAAAGGTTCCTCAGTGTGTGCGTAGGATGTTTACAGAGTGCCCTTAATATGTGGGTCAGATGTTTACTGACATTGCCGGACTGGGAACCAAAACTGGCCCTGGCAAAGTTCTCGGCCTCCCCCTCCACACTCGGGGATGTTGGAGGTGACGCCGATCGCTTTGCTAGGGCCGGGTTTCAGCTGATTTTAATGCAGGACCTGTAACAAAATCGCCCCCCAGGGGCTCAAACTCGGCCCGCACCCTTGCGGCACACCGGGGGATTGCCCAGTGCCCGCTATGGCCAGTCTGGGCCTGTATACTGAGTGCCCCGAGTGTGTGCGAGGATGTTTACAGAATGCTGTCAGTATGTGGGTAGGATATTTACAGAGTGTCCACAGTGTGTGCATAGGATATTTACAGTGTCCTGAGTGTGTGTTCAGAATGTTTACAGAGGTTACTCACATTGTACGTAGGATGTTTATGGAGTGATCTCAGCGTATGCTTAGGATGTTTACAGAGGTCCCTCAGTGTGTGCGTCGGATGTTTACAGAGTGCCCTTAATATGTGGGTCAGATGTTTACTGAGTGCCCTGAGTGTGTGCGAGGATGTTTACAGAATGCTGTCAGTATGTAGGTAGGATATTTACAGAGTGTCCTCAGTGTGTGTTAAGCATAGTTACAGAGGTCCCTAAGTGTGTGTGTGGGGTGTTTACGGAGGTCCCTCGGCTGACAGGCCCTTCCATTCTTGTGGGTGACATCTTGGATAGCGAAATTAAATTATACTGCCCACTGGAGCTCACCAAAGATATATGAACCTTGTCACAGCATCCAAGTCACTATTGTAGTGATACAGGCCTTTACAGTCTGAAGAATACAACTATAGCTCTAGAGGCATTTTCAAAGTTTGCAGGTCACTATGGTGTGCAAGGTAAGTGGCAATTCTAGTGTTACAGCTGCTATTACAATGGGTTGGGAAAGGCACTTAAATGCTGATTCACAGCTCCACACAAACTACAGAGGTTATATTGGCATACAGCTGTTCTCACACTTGGATGCAGAGCACTTTCATGTGGATCACTTTTAAGTGGGACACTTTTTCCCCCAATCTTCAGATCACTCTACGTCAATATGAGTCCAAATGCCATAGTGTGTATGACTGGGCGCTGTGGTGACTTCACTGTATAAGTGCGAAGTTGAGGAGTAATAATAATGTTGATTGATGGCTAGGGACCCGTTGTCTAATTAGTCTTAGGATGCAGACAAGGACAGCCCTTATTTCATCTTGTTCCATCAGTCTCAGAAATTGGGATCTTATGTGATGGGGCCCATTGTCTTTGCCCACAGTAGGACTGGTGAGTGTGCATGCTTTTTGCAGCCCCTGGAGAGCATTAATTTTACAGAGGGTGTTGCAGACACTTTTGCGGCCTCTTCTGTGATACAGATAGCGCAGCTGCACATGTAGCACCAGTGCCATGCTAAAGGGTCAGTGTACCCCTGTCGTGTAGTTCCTATATCCCTTTATAGGTTCTGCACGTTTAGACAACCTAAACTATAGGATTGGTGTCAGACTGATTCTGGACACCTCTATCGGGTATGTTAGCCTGTAGACCAGCTAGCTCACAGTGCCACTAGAAACTCCTCTTACAACGGAGGGAATAGTTCCTGGCAACCATCGGACATGACAACCCTGATGCCGCAGGACCGAGGAAACAATGTACTACTTTTCGCTCAGTCACTCGTGCTTACTTGTTCTCAGAAATGTAGACAGAATAAACGGTTCGACGTTTTCAATAAGTATTTATTGAGCAGTTGTTATTCTTGTTTAAAAGATGTGTGCTGAGACAATCAATAGACAGTACCGGATAGAAATTATTAGAAGCACTAGGAAGGTAAAAAGATGATAGATTTCTATCATACTGCTAAAATCATGAATGCAGTCAAGCATATAAAATACATGACAGTAAAATGCGTACTCCTACGATGTAATCCTAACTAGATGTACCTAAGTGTACCTAGCATGTGTGTATGTGTTAAGCCAAGAATCCCCCATGGATGAGTCAAACCCCATTAACTGAAGTAATAGACTGTGGGACCCCCGTTCTGTCCTCGAGTTGGACACCCCGCAAGGGATGTTCAGACCACTGCGAGCTGGTGTGTCTGCATGCAGGAACCTCAGCGGCTCGCGTCAGTGTGTCAGCATGGAAGTCCTGATCTCCTCTATCTTACCTCAGTAGGATGTGTTATATTTATACAGAAAAGTATCTAGGGCTCCTTCGTCTCCTTGTCCCATATATGGGCCATTGTCGAACTGAGGATGACGTACTGGAATGAACCTTGTATGTAAATACTATGCAGGGGATGTAGCCTGTGCCTGGTTTCCAAGAACCCTCAAGAATATTCATGTATAATGTATGAGTTTATCGATGATGTTATAAGAGGCTATAGTTCAGGGGAAAAACCTCCTTCTGCACACAGAACTGGAACTAGGTAAAGGTTCAATCCTAAAGGCTCGTTATTGTGTAGTTTAGGGGAAATTATATAGGTGAAGATTAAGATGTTACCTGAGCCTATATTAGGGTGCCTATATGAAACACAACACCCACTCCTCTTCCAAACGTTCGTCAATAATACATGCTTGCGACATACTAGTTCCATCAATGAGCTTCTTTTAAAAGTATTGTATTTAAAACCATTCTAAAAATAGTCTAAAGATGTGAAAATTTATACTGGAATTCTCACTTAAGCCTAACAAGTCAGATGATATAAATTGAACCACTACAAGCATCCGAATGCCATGTATTTTCAACTAAAGTGTCAATTTGTTGTCTAAGAAATGTTCCAAATTTCGTCTGTTTTTTGAAGAAAGTAAAGAAGTTGAATTCTTCCTCAGCACACGATGAACCAAATATGATTAAATGTCCTGGCTGGGAGACACAACATTGCTGCTGCTTGCCATTGCAGAGGACGATTCTTGTAAACCCTCGCATAGTACGTCAATGGAGCACAGATGATATTGAGAACTGCCAATAGCTGGTGCCTTGGCAGCTTGTGCTGTAGGTGAAACTTGAGTGCTAGAGGAGCTGACGCTTAACACAGCAAGAGCAAAGAGCACCTGTGGATTCTTGAGGAATGCAGCCACCAGTATAGGAATACGCTTGGTACATAGCCAAGCATGGGCCCTCATGGGGTCCTGCATGGTATTCATATCCGTTGGCGTAGCTGATGGAAATGTCAGACAGAGGTCCAACACGCATTCTTCTCCCCAAAACAGGCATCGAAAAACAGGCAAGATGCAGTCCATCCAGACTGGTCTAAATGAAAGGAACCAAGAGGCGCTCAGTTCCCATAGGCGAGGCGTGCCCAGATGTTGTACCATGCGTTCACGGTATTTGCGCTCCAACAGAGCTTTGGCATCTCGTTGGTGATCGGGCCGTCCATTGCCTAGCAGAAAAATAACAATCAGGATTTCTGCTATTAATAACAGGATCAGCAGAAGACCTCCATAAACGCTTCCAAATACGGAGTGTATAAAGTTTGGAATAACTCAGAGGACCATCTGAAAGGTTTTAACAGTCCTGACCCTATGGTCTTAAGTAGGTGTACAATACCACTCTTATCACGCGCAATACTTCGGATTCTTGCTTTTAAACTTGCACTGCTCGATATTTTTAAATTGCGTCACTGTAATTGCGCAGCTGTATTTTGCTGTTGTTTATTTCTGAGCGCTGCTACTGCTGTCACCTGGGGATTAGATAGGCTTACCTGCATCTAAATTGTGCCCCCACAAGCCGCGTTTGCGAGACTGAGTTAGGGGTCCCTGGTCCTGGTGATTCGTCCGCCATCTTGGGTAGGTAGTGACGCTCTGGGACATTCTCAGGCGCCATATTGGTTGGGGTTAGAGGCTCGAGCAGCCGGAAGCCCGCTCGGCGTAATACTATAACTAGGATGTGTAAGCAGACGCGCAGCGGATGCGTGCAGCGGAGGCGCCGTAGATGCGCCGGAGGTGCGCCAGAGGTAAGCCCGTTTGCGCCCGTTCGCGTCCCGGGCGCCTCTGGCGCTCCTGCCCCTTCATACCCTGCTGACCCCTGCCCTGCTCCCTCTGAGGACTTAGAGCCCGAGCCCATCCTCACCCCGCATAAGACATTGTCTTGCGGCTTGTTGAATGCTCGCTCTTTGATAAAGCACCACGCTGAGACTGCCTTATTAATTGAATCGTCACAGCTAGATATACTGTTCGTGACTGAAACGTGGGCCACGAAGGACTGTGGCATGGAATTAGGCTGGGCTTGCCCGCCAGGCTACTTGATAAGACACACCCCCCGCATCTCAGGCAGGGGTGGTGGGGTAGGCTTTATCTTCAGAGACTCTATCTCCTTGACCGAATTGGTGACTACGAAGGTAGCAGGGTTTGAGCTTATGGGCTTTTCCATCGTGGCTCAAGGAGTTACCTTAGTAGCAGGTCTTTTATGCTGCAGACCGCCCTCTCTGCCCACGACAGCCCTTCAATCTCTGATTGATTTGATCTACGACCTCTCGAACTCGCATACCAACTTTCTAGTACTGGGCGATTTCAACCTCTGGCCTTCTGGCCCCCATGACTTGGCCTTCCGAGAACTGTGTCAAGCCTGTAGCAATATCCAACTTGCTCAACTGGTTCAGGTACCCACCCATGATAGGGGACATACACTAGACTTGGTATTTGCAGATAAGAACTTGGTTGTGGTAGATAAGGTCGAGGCCCAGGGTTGGACCGATCATTCCTTGATTGTTTTGTCCCTTCTTATGCCTGCCCCATGGAGACCCAATAAACCGACCAGCAGGAAGTTGAATCGGCAATGGAGTCGTCTCCTTAGGGAACCGATTCGACCCACACTCCTACCGGGAACCTTTCAGATGGAGGAGAATGTGGACAAGAGCTATGCTTCTCTCTGCCGGCATATTGTATCATCTCTTGATGACCTGGCCCCCTTACGTAAGGTAAGAGACAGGCCCAGGGGCCTAAACGCCTGGTTCAGCGAAGAATTGGGGCACTCCAAACTTCGCTGTAAACAGGCGGAGCGTACATGGAGGAGAGGATACAGGGAGCAGGATAAGGCAGCTTATAAAGCAGCCTTGCACGAATACAAGGCCCAGTTAAGAGCCGCAAAAGCCAAGTTTTTGGAAGACACTTTGGCGAAGGCCTCTAACAAATCTCAGACCCTGTTTAGATTGGTCAAGACTTTGTCTGACCCGCCTTGCACGGCGTCTACTATCCCGGCCTCGCAGGCACTGTGCGACTCGCTGGCCCTTGCTTTTGAGGAGAAAATCAGGACTATTCTGACTGGACTCAAAAATTCTGAACAATCTGTAACATCCGCAGTCTCTCCTCTGGACCCGTCGGACAACCTGGACTCCAATTGGGCACCTAACAAGGAAGGTATGCCTCAGCTGTCCAGCTTTCCCGTTCCCTCGTTAGAGGAATTTGTTATCCTGGCAAGCAGTGTATCGTCAGGATCACCGCTGGACCCAATGCCTCATAAGATCTGGAAGGCCTTTCAAGATGAGCTTTTCCCTCCGCTGCACTCCATCTGCTGTCAATCATTGACCACAGCGTCAGTCCCAGACAGCTGGAAGTTGGCTATTGTAACACCTCTGTTGAAAAAGGCTTCTCTGGACCCTCTCTGCTCGGCTAATTACAGGCCAATTTCGCTACTACCATTTGCGATTAAAGTCCTCGAAAGATGGGTCACAAGAGCCTTATCCAACTTCCTAGAAACAAATCTGTGTCTGGAAGCTGCACAATTTGGCTTTAGGCCAGCGCACGGCACCGAGACGGCCTTGGTCACCGTGTTGGATGATCTGCGAGCGCGAGTCGACAAGGGCAAGTCTGCATTCTTGGTGCTACTTGACATGTCGGCCGCGTTCGACACGGTGGACCATGAAGTTCTACTTGGCCGTCTTCGGAGTGCGGTAGTGTGCGGCCTGGCCCTAGACTGGCTCACGTCCTATTTGGATAACCGACAACAAGCCGTGGCATTACCACCTTTTCGATCAGCCACTAGGCGGGTGAAACAGGGAGTCCCTCAAGGATCGGCAATTAGCCCGATCCTATTTAATATATATCTCCGTCCCTTGATAGCACTGATAAAGTCATTCGGCATATCTGTTGTCAACTATGCCGATGACACTCAGTTGATTTTTTCATTTGAGGGTTCAGAGACTATTTCAAGGGATGTCTTTCACTGTTGTATGGCAGCCACAGCAGCTTGGATGCGAGCCAATGCGTTGCAATTCAACGGGTCAAAAACGGAGGTACTCCACTGCTCCTTGGACCGAACTCCCCGTACACTACCGGCAGATTTCTGGCCAGTGTCCATCCCGGGCTCGGTGGAGGCGGCAAAGTCAGCTCGCAACCTGGGAGTTCTATTCGAACCCAATTTGCAGCTTGATGCCTCCGTAAACAAAACGGCAGCAACATGTATGGGTCTGCTCTGTGCTCTACGGAAAATCTTGCCACTTCTTCCACGGGGCTCCAGAGCTGAGGTAGTGCGTAGTTCCATTCTCAGTAGGATTGACTACTGCAACGCACTACTTCTGGGTGCCCCGAAGATTCTGGTCCTAAAGCTCCAAAGGATACAGAATATGGCCGCTAAACTGGCCTTGTCTCGACCACGGTCCGCCTCTTCATCGGCAGCTTTGGCCGATTTGCACTGGCTCCCAGTCCAGCAGAGAATTGCGTTTAAGGCTCTCTGCCTTGTTTTTAGGGCCCTGCATGGACTGGGACCAATACCTCTTCAGACTCTCTTCCTCTGGTATCAGGCAGCCAGACCTTTAAGATCATCTTCGGCGTTCTTGGCAAAAGTCCCTAAAATTAATAGAACGAGAATGGTCGCGCTTTTAGTTTTGCGGCTGCCACGCTGTGGAATACTCTCCCCCTGGCATTAAGGAGCTGCCCTGATCTGCTCACTTTTAAAAAGAGCCTTAAAACTTACCTGTTTCCCAGAGTAATGTAGCTTTTTAATAGATGCACGGTTAGGTCTCAGCGCCAGGATACCCTTTGGGTGACAGCTGCGCTCAATAAGCAATAAATACATTACATTACATTAAAGATACGACCCACCATTTCTGTGAAATGAACTGGGCAATTTGTACCTTTGAGTGCCTGTATCTCAGCCGAGGTCCTTGCGATTTGAAGATCAAAGGTCTCCCGGGTGGAGGTTAGGGGCACGGTTTGCTGCAAAATCATGGCTTTCATTCTGCTCAAAGTATCAAACTGCATAAAGGAAACATTCAGTGAAGGCCATAACGGCGCCTCCCTGACTGTCCTTGCCGGGGGAAACAATACTTGCATACAGCAAGTAACCCTGGAGTTCACCGGGACCAGATAGCCTATCTGTACGGTAATTCCCATGATTCCCTAATGTATTCTCTACACATATCATCATATCTGTCTGCCTGTTGTATTTCAAGGCAATACTGGAATCGAAAAGTCGTGACCGGTAATGTAATATGGCCATGGATTAACCATTCTGTTGATGGTGATTCGGCCACAGTAGAGGGTAGTTTTTCTAGTTTTTCAATAAGCAGCATTGTATATTTTGCTCCTCTTTGTGCCAACTCTATCTTTTTTTACATTAGATTATATGCCGAAAATAAGGACATAATGTTGATAAAACGCCAAGGCACGTAACCGCCGCGCAGTGACTGCAGCATCCAGCTCAACAAGATAATAGAACGTAACTGGGACTGCCCGTGTTGTAACATGGATAGGTCTTGTTCTAGTACGTCTAAAGCAGAAGATACAATGTTGCCCAGTGAATAAATCCTGGATGAAAATGTAGTCATACCATTGTCAACTACAGTTTACTCCTTTTCTTGGATAATCCTGTCTATTTCTCTTAGTCTCTCCGCTGCTTCTTGTAGGGAGATTTTCCAGATTTTGTTATATACAGCTGTAGTGATTGAGCCATTTTGTATGGAAACGGCTCGATTATGACCGTTGCCCACCACCATCTCAGTATATTTTGCTCTAATATAATGCTGTGTAGGGCTGCACAATAGGAACTAGCTGTAAAGTAAGACCCGATAATGTTCTTCCTGTGTCTAACTGTATCTTGCTCAAAGGCAGGGCTTACCTATGGGCTTTGGCATACTCTAATGCCATCTTCAATACTAATTCGGGCTCTTTGCGGGAATAGTGGCCTATGCTTAATGACTCAGTTTTCTAAGCTGTCGCCATCTTCTAAGCTTTTCTGGGTGAGGAGTCATGTTTTACTTCTCACTTGTTTTCTGCACTTTGTACGCTGGTAGAAACGGGTTCTTGTCGGAGGAATGTGCCCGCTCTGCCCCGGAGACATAACAAACACCTAGCTAGCTGATGCTGTGGCCTTGGCACGGAGTGGTACGGAATCTGATGGGAACAGGGGGCGAGGCTTGATAGAAGCTTCGACCAATTTTTCCATTTGTACTAAAGGGGTGTTCGGGTCTCGACCACTGGTAGTCCATCACGGTGCAGACGTGCAGCTGTGACAGTGGAGCAGAGAATCGTGATTCGGCTGGAGAAACGGGCTCCCCTCTGGCGAAGTGAAAGCGGGATGTGTAGAAACTTGGTGAGGTGTTCCACTAACTCTTATTTCCTAACTGTTCTTATCTAACTATTGTCTCCTATTTTCAGGTTATATACTGATTTACATATAAGTTTTGTATATGTACATCCTAATTGCATTTAGCAATTGCTTATGGATTGATGTGAGGAAGGCCTATCGTGACATAGTAGTAATTTATTTCTTTTGTCCTTCTATCATTATGTAATAAAGAAACCCCAGATTATATCATTATTTGTCTGTGTTCCTTGGGATGGGAGGTCAGGGCCCTTCTGACGCAAATGCTGTAGCATCGCAAGGATGGTAAGTTTCCCTTCCTGCAGGTAATTGTAGAGAGAGGGATGTCCCCGCTCTCTCATCCAGGGAAGCCAAAGCTGATAAGTAATCCACCCCGAGGCATTGTTAGGAGGAGCGTGCATAGTTTTTGCAGTTCCACCAGGGTGGGTTTTGTTTCGCATTATTTCGCATTGTTGTTACCCTGTGGCCCTTGATATTGTGTTGTGTTTTCGTACCCTGGGGTACATTGTTACCTTGTGGCCCTTGGTTTCTTGCGTTGTTTTACTGAGTGGCATTGTTTTCCCGGGTTGTTGTTGTTGTTGTCACTGATATTGATTCTTGCGTTGTTGTTGCTGTTTGCAAGCTCCCCGGCAAATGCCATATATGTATAGATAATCATTAGTATTATTCCTTTCTTGGGTAAGTATTGTGAAGTGTTATATCCTTTTGGGTTCCGAGAGGGGATAAGGTAAGTATGCCCTGGTGATTGGCAGAATTATCACGTCATTACATCTTGGCGTCGTGACTCATAGGATCGAAGAGGTGGATTATAGGGGAAAAGAGAAGATTATGTTTTCTAGGAAAACAAAGGTTGACTTTCAATTGTCAATGGAAATTCCTGCATGGGAATCAACTCCATATGGAGTGCTGGCTCATGAATGGGTTAAATCTGCTGGTTTGAGTGAAAACTGTAATGCGTGTTTATTCTAAGCCGAACCGGCTCAGGTGGTTTCATGTTTGCAAAAAGTGCCGGTAACAAGAGAAGAGCTTCCTATGTTAGGACGGAGAGGATGGGTTTTCCTAAACTCTTACAGAATGAGAAATATGTGAAGTTACAGCGTGAGTGTAAAGAATCAGAAGAACAGTATGTTGAAGCAAAGAATGCCACTACGTTAACATGTCAAAATAAATTAAATTACTGTTGGACAAGATAGAGACTAATCAGACCGTAGCGGAAAGGGCTGCAGTGCGCATTGCAAACTACAAGTACAGTAACAAGCGAGGGAGAGTTAGTAAGAGGAAGGTACACTTAGTTATTGCAAAAGCAGGGTTTGACTGGGATCCTGAGAAGTGGGATGGAAATATTTGGGATTCTTCAGAGTTTTCAGGTTCGGGTGAGGAGGAGGACAAGAAAACCGAGCCTATTAAGGCTGAGACCGAAAATAAAGCGTAGAGAGGTGCATGCGAAGCCGATACATCGGAGAAAGTTGCAGGGTGGTCCGCAACATCCACAGGGGCTGGCCTTAGACAGCATGGAGGATTTTACGCAACAAGAGATTAATGACATTCTGGATAGGTTTCGACAGAGAACTGGTGAGAACTTGCTTAAATGGATGGTTCGCATCCATGACTTGGGTGCTGCAGGCGTAATGCTAGACCAAGGAGATGCTTTAAAATTTTGTAAGATAAGCACAGACCCGACAGTTCAGGAACATTTTAGAAACTATGGCCGTAATCAATCAGATTAGCCTACTACAATTATCTGTAGCCGGATGCAGTCATAAATACTCGACTGAATCAGATTGGCCAGTGAATGAAAAACCGTAGGAAGAGGTGATAAAAACATCTATTTTTCTAGATACGACACACAGACTAATGGAAGGATTACTTAATACTTCTGTAAGGAATAGGATCATTTGTACTGCTCCTCCTGCTTATAAGCAGGTAATGATGACATTGTGAATGAATCAAACAGGAAACACACTAGCTCAAGTGATTGAAGCAGTGCGAGAATGGATGAAGACAGAAAGACCATCTAGAACTGAGGTCCATACAGATAACAACAAATTGACTAGACAAGATTTGTTTACAGCCTTAATGAAGGACGGGATGAGAATAGAAGACATAGACGGGGAACCTACTCAGAAGCTATGGACTATATATAGAAAAAGAGGTTTGGATAGAAAAGAAGGGAGTAGGAGAGTTAATAAACAGGATCATAAACAGAGACATTCAGAGGGAAGCGGTGACGAGTTATATGGGGGGAGAAGGGAAGGCTCACCAGTACATAGAACACGATACGAGAGGGAAGACTCCTCAGAACACAGGATTAAAAATGAAAGAGGTAGATCTCCTGAACTGAGAATGAGAAATGAAAGAGGTAGGTCTCCTGATTGAAGATCACAGAGTGGCAGGAATATGAGAAATTCATATTATGAAGAGAGAGTGTACGAGGAAGACGTACTTTTTAAACGATATGAGAGTCTGTACCCTGATTTGTCCTGGGCGCAAGACAGGAACAAAAACGACTAGGAAATAGGCCAATCTCCGGTACTGAATTGGGCTCGTAAATATCATAGACCCTATGTAGATATAGAAATTTTCTGGAGGCATCATAATATGCAACGGGCCCAAGCCTTAGTATATACAGGAGAGGAGGCCAAATTGATATATGGAAATCCCAAGAAATTTAGAGGACAGTATTTTACAATTACAGGATTAGGTGGTAAAGAGACCCCACCAGCACAAACTAATCTTCAATTAAGAATCAGACAAATACCAAGAAGAGAATATAATGTATTAGTTGTGCCCCTTTCTGAATATATTATTCGAATTTACATCTTAAAAGGAATGACACTATGTTTAGATGTTGGATACTACCACTTTGGAACAAAACGCTATATCTCAGCTAATGCTGTGAGAGTAGGTCGCTTAAAAATGCCTCCTGTAAAAGTGCCTCAGGCGACTAAAGTAATCTCGATGAAACAGTACAGAATCCCAGGTGGGCATGATGAGATCAGTGCTACTATTCAAGAATTAATGGACGCCGGGGTTGTGGTTCCGATTACTTCTGCATGGAACAATCCCGTGTGGCTGGTGCGCAAAAGTGATAACTCATGGCGCATGACAGTTGATTACCGCAAATTGAACAAACATACACCATCTTTGACTGTTGCTGTCCCTGACACTGTTACTTTAATTGAGAGAATACAAAAACATTCAGGGACTTGGTATGCGACTATTGATATTGCCAATGCTTTATTTTCCATTTAAATAGCTTCTGAATGTCAGGAACAATACAGTTTTTCTTAGGGTTGGCAGACAAACAACATTTCAAAGTCTGCCACAAGGCTATTTGCATAGTCCGATGATATGTCACCGGCTGGTGCAGAACATTTGGATGCGGTACCGATAACTTCTGGTGTGCAAATTTGTCATTACATTGATGATATATTAATACAAGGCGAAACACAGGAGCAAGTTCAAACTCAATTAGATCAAATTGTACCTCATTTGCAAAGCAAAGGGTGGGAGATTAATCCTGATAAATTAAAGGGTGAAGCACAGAGTGTGAAATTCCTAGGTATTCAGTGGCATCAGGGAAATCGATAGGTGATCCAACAAGTGAGACAGAAAATTAGGGAATTTACAATACCCCGAAACAGGAAAGAGATCCAGGGCCAGATGTAGGTAATCCTATTTTACCGATTCTAAAATACCGAATTTTACCGATTCGGTATTTTAGAATCTGTAAATGGGATGTAGGTAAAAAAATCGGTAATTTTTACGAATTCTGTAGAATTCGGAATCAGCCATTCAGTATTTACCGAATCGGTATTTACCGAATCGGTAATTGCCATTCAATCCTATCGGCTTTTTGGCCCATAGGAATGAATGGTAAATACAGATTCGGTATTTACCCGAATCGGTAAATACCGAATCGGCTAGGAAACAAAAGTGAAACTCAGGAGTCAGCCAATCAGGTGCACCCACCCCCTCCCAATCAGGAAGTGGCTATACCCAGGCAGCTGCAAGCAATTAGAAGGTTCTGGAGAGGCTGTGAGAGCAGAGGTGAATCCCCGAGCCACAGGAAAACTTTTGTGCTTTTAAAGAAGGAAAATGGCAAACACCAGTGAGAAGGAACTTCCAGAGAGGAAGAGAAAAATAAAATTCAGCACTATGGAGCTGCAGGTTCTCGTGGAGGAGGTCGTGAAAGAACACCATAAATTGTTTGGAAAGCAGTCCCTGACTGAATCTGCCAAAAGAAAGATTTGGCTGGAAATACAGTCCAAGGTGAATGCTGTAGGAGTGACTCCAAGGGACATAGATGACCTGAAAAAGAGGTGGTACGACCTCAGGAGCCTGACTGAAAAGAAAATTGCAGAGCTCCACAAAGAGGCAAACAAAACTGGAGGAGGGAAGAACCCTGCACCCCCCCTGACTGAGCTGGAGGAGCTGGTGTAGACCACCATTGAACGAGAGAGCGTCTGTGGACTGGGAGATGCAGACAGCTCAGCCAGAGCTGCCACCAGAAAAGGTAGGAAGCATGCACAGCAATCACCCCACCCCATCACCTTCCCTTTCCCCTATGTGTCAGTGTTAACCCCACTCCAGTAGAGGTAGCAGCATACAGGAGCAATGCATTATGGGAGATGTAGTCATTGTAAGACCTACCATGTCAGACAGCACACCAAGCAACAAGTAATGCAACACATATCTGTCACAAGCAAGCTGAGGCAATATGTACAGTGTTTCAGTGAAAATAATTTAATTGTATAAGCAGTGAGGCAGGAGCACATAGCTAATGTACGCTTTTATGTCCACAGGCGAGACATCTCGCAGGCGTACCAGGGCGAAGGAAGGCACCGCACCACAGAGGGATGACAGCCAGGAGGCAGGCACAAGTGCAGGGAATGTAACAGAGGACACAGCTGCACCAACTACACAGCCACCATCCCAAGACCTTGAAATGTCACCACAGCTGCAGGCCTCCCCAGAGCGTTCACAATCCCCTCTGCTACTGTCCTCACCTGAAATGCCTGCGTCACTGCCGCAAACAAAATCTGCAGCTCAAAAGAGCAGGATGTATGCAGTTGCCCCACTACTAGAAATGGAAATACCAGCAGGTGACATGGAGGGGGATGACACTCCAACCTTGGCTGGGGAAGGAAGCAGTGCCACACAGCAGTCCAGCGCAGAGCGTGCCCGCACAGGCCCAGAGCTAGCAGTGAAGTACAACATGTTGAGTGTCCCAGTGTCTTTCTTGGACTGGAGGGTAGCATGATCAAGATACAAAGAATGCTGGGGCAGGCCATCCAGTCTGTGCAACGCCAGATGAGGTACCTGAATACAAACCTGGAAAACATAGGGAAGGGCATCAGTGCACTGGTGGATGAGAATAAAGAGATGGCATCAGGAATGAGGGAGATGGCTGCAGGGATGCAGGAGATGGCCACAGGGATGCGGGACATGTCACAATCCGTACAGCTCCTGTGCACAAAACTGGACCAGGACAGGTCGACAAGGCGGAAGGACAGGCAGCAAGCGCAGCAGCACACTAAGGCAGTGAACCGTCTGACCACAGCCACTTCCCTTCTATGCAGACGATGCATCAACATGCAAGAGGGACTAACACACAGCAGCAGTGAGGTGTCCAGGGGCATTGCAAGGGTTAGGAGTGCTGTAGAGGTGCTGCTCAATGCACAGTCAGCACATACTGCAGCTCTGGATGTACCCGAGAGCGAGGAAAGCACCAGTAGGAGCAGCATGACATGCCCCCCTGTTTCTGAGACACGGAGGAGCAGCAGGCTCCATGGTGCTCCAACACCCCACACACCCAGTGAGGACAGCCAGCAACTTACATCTGGCACCGGTAGGGGTGGCCGAAAATGACTTATGCTGCCCACACTCCATGACCTTTAATGGGGAAGTGAGCCAGGACTACCATTGTTAAATGGATAACATTTTTGTTGCAGATTTGTGCCCTTCTTTACCTGCGTAGTGGCAATGATTACACTACGTTGGGTACATACTACACATGTCTGTGTCTCTTTACTTACTCAGAAATAGTTCTGTGTGATCCCTGCCCGTCTCTGTCTGCCATCGTTTCTGGCGCAACTCCTGCTGTGTTGGGTTCAGGCACTGCATGTTCATCATCGTGTTCCTCAAAGTCGCTCAATTCCACCTCTGTGCCCTTCTTTGTAGCAAGGTTGTTCAACATTGCGCAAGGTGCAATCATCTTACAGCAGATGAATGGTGAGTACTGCCGTGCCCCTTCGCTTTTGTGGAGGCAGCAGAACCTGCTTTTTAATAGACCAAAGGTGCGCTCCACAACGTTCCTAGTGGATTTGTGTGCCACGTTGTATAGTTTCTGTCTCAGGGTTGAAGGGTTGAGGTAGGGTGTCGGTATGAATGAGCGGACGGCATATGCGCTGTCACCTATTTGTAAATGAGAGTGCCATTACTCACATGCACACAAACACATACATCTGCAATATCTATCAGGGTGTGTCACAGTGTTTTACCTAGCAGGTATCCTTCTCCAAATTCCCCCACTGTCAGGTGTGTGTAGATCCCACTGTTCTGAAAGAAGTAGGAGTTGTGGGTACTTCCTGGGAACTTGGCCACTATGTCTGTGATAATGTTGTTGGCATCACAGAGTACCTGTACATTGATTGTGTGGGTTGACTTCCTGTTTCTGTAAATGTACTCTGTGGCAGCAGGTGGGCATATTGGGATGTGGGTGCTATCAATACAGCCGATGACGTGTGGGAAATTTGCAATTTGATAAAAGTCAGTCTTGGTCTTGAGCAGTTCCGCGTGAGTTTCTGGGAAGCAGATGTAATGATGCATTCTCTGCATCATGGCCTCCAGAAAGTTCCTGAAGAAACGGGAAAGGCAGCTCTGGGACACCCCACCTACCACAGCAATCACACTCTGTTAACTCCCAAATGCAAGCAGGTGTAGGCTACACAGCACCGGCACATGGGGTGGGATGGCGTGCGCCCTTGGGTTGGGTGCTCCAGGAGTGGGTGCAGATCCCTGATCAACTCCAGGATGGTTTGGGGGTGTAGCCTGTAACTTTGCAATATCTCTGGCTCAGTGAGTTGGAAGAGCGTTATCCTCTGCCTGTACACTTGCTCCTCCCTTCTCCAGACCCTCTCTCCTGCTGCCTGTAGCCGTGGCCGCCTTGCAATGACGTGGAATGCCGCCTGTTAGACCTGACATCATTGGCATGAGTCTCTCCTCCATTTTTTCTGTTTGCCTCCTCTGTTTACGATGTTTTTGCTGGTATATTGCTTTGGGCACTGTGCCACTGCTGATCAGTGCCACAGTGCAAGTGCTCCCTATGTTAAATTAATATTGATTGGATTCCATGTTTGGCTTATTTGGTTTACTGTCAGTCCCTAGTATAGTGCACCAGGAGTGCCAGGGCTTGTAAATACAAATGCTGCTGGTAGGCTTGCTTTAAACCCACAATGGTGGCTGGGCCCAATGGGAGGGAGGGTAGGCAGGGCCACACTAACGTAGTACAAGAAAATTTGCCTAAGCCTCCAATTCACATTAATTCAAGCAATGAATGATTGTGGATAAACCATAAGTTTATTAGTTTATCCCGACAAAACTTTTTGTCACTGAATCAATTCGTGATTTAAACAACTTGCTTTATAAAGAACAGACAAAGAATTACCATCAACTTCATTTCTAGCCACACGTAATTCAGTGAATGAATACAATGAATACAACAGCGTGCAAGAGCGGGAGTGAATATTTTCAAAGGAACAACTCCTAGCTCATGAACTGGATTCGTCAGATAATCAGAAAAAGCCCATTTTATATATGACTGACAAAAGCCATTAATGTCAAGTCAAATGCCAAACATTTGACTTGACATTAATGGCTTTTGTCAGTCATATATAAAATGGGCTTTTTCTGATTATCTGTTGTATTCATAACTCTCGAACTGTGAATTGTTTACCTGTTTTTTCATTTCACTTCTGATTTATGTATGTCCATGTATGTATCATTCAATGCAATGTTTTTGGTTTTTCAAAAAAAGTCTTTTTTCACTGTAAATACGCACATATCGTTTCACTGAATTACGTGTGGCTAGAAATGAAGTTGATGGTAATTCTTTGTCTGTTCTTTATAAAGCAAGTTGTTTAAATCACGAATTGATTCAGTGACAAAAAGTTTTGTCGGGATAAACTAATAAACTTATGGTTTATCCACAATCATTCATTGCTTGAATTAATGTGAATTGGAGGCTTAGGCAAATTTTCTTGTACTACGCTGGTAGGCTTGCAGCACGTATTGTGCCACCCACAGAAGCAGCCTGGTAAAATGTGTCTAAAGGTCTGCCATTGCTAGACCTACGTGCAGTCTGGTACTGTCACGCGGACTGCGCAAGTACACCTACTTGCCAGTCCCCAAACCTTCCCTTAACTTCATGTTAGTCACCCCTATGGTAGGCCCAAGGGCAGGGTGCATTGTACGCATAAGGTAGGACAAGCCCTGATGTGTGTGGCATGTCCTAATAGTGAATTACAGCCTTATTCGTTTTTCACTATTGTAAGGTTACCTGCTCTCCATAAGTTAGAATGGGCTGCCAGGGTTATTAAGAGCTATAATCCTAGCGGGCTCGGGGAGCATGGTACAATGTCGAGTTTGGTATCCCTAAACTCAGAGTTTAATAACGCATCCGTTTGGGTGGATGGTTTTTGGACTCTGGGTTTGAAAATAGCACTTTTAGAAAGTGGCTATTTTCTTGTCTGACTATTACCGGTCTCTGCTGGTTTGGTGTGTGTGCGACAGGAGCTGGGTGGCTCCAGAGGTCTGAATGAGTCAGTGAGTGAGGCATTTGCATTGAGAGTAGGGGAAGAGTAGCTCCTGATAGCCTGCCCTGCCTGACACAATGCTGGCTTCACCTCCTGCCGGGCGACTGATGGCTCTGTGCCTGCCAGGGACAATCCTGGCTCCACCTCCTGCTGGGCAACTGAGGACCCTGCCCTACACAGTGAATAGGCCAGGTGCCTCGGCCTGGCTACACCCACAACAAACCCAGGATGAGGGGAATTCCCCTGCATGGACAAAGGGATCAAAACAGAAAAGGGGTATAAGAGAAGGACCCCTGAACCAAAGAACTTAGATCAATTCTGACAAGGAAACCTGAACCAAGGACAAGAAGCCTGCTGATCCAAGGACTTGCCGACCCCTTCTGCCAGAGTGCTGTTTGCTCGGGCGAATCCTGCAGTCACTTCTTTATTTTTGCCAAGGAACCAGGAGAGAGGAACTGAGAGTGTACTCTCAAGCTTTGCCAAGGAAATCTCCAAGGGCTGGAAGAGTGCCAGCCTCCTGTTGAAGTCAGAGGGCTAAAGGACGTCATCATTTGCTGAAATTGCTTGTTGCTAGAACCTGGAAGTCCAGCACCTCTGAAGAAATCCAGCAATCCCGACGTAGACGGACGCCGCCAAATCCAGCTCGATATCGTGAGTGCAGCTCCCGTGTCCCGCATCTTCGACGCTGGCCGCCGGGCCCGATCGACGCTAGTAGCGAAGCCGCTACCGATGCCTCGACACCGAGCCCTCTCGACGCCGTGAGCACTGCTCACTCTTGCAACATCGACATCGACATCGACGACGCCGTATCCTGCTTCGCCTCGCGAGCGCTGCTCCTGCCTGACGTCTGTCGACGCCGCTGCAGATCGCCCCGACTCCGAGGCCCGATCGACACCGAAGACTCTACGCCGGGACACCTCAACGCCGTAGATCATCTTTTCTTCGTTTTCCAAGGTACTGTGTTGTGGGGGTCTGTTTCGACTCCGGGCTCGAAGTAGCGCTCCTCACGGTCGACGCCGAACCTTTGGATTAACTTTGCCTCGACGCCATGTGACTCCTGGGGGTGTTACATTGTTGCCAAGAACTGTGATTTAAAGAAGAAGGGTTGCTTTTGTTACTACAGACTTTGTGCTAAGAAGAAACTACACTTGAACTATTATTTTTTCCTTCCAAGAGTATTTATTAAGATTGTGGTATATTTTTGTCGTTATTTGGTCTTGTGCTAAGCCTTATTTAAACACCCTTATTTTTATAATACTACTGTGTCGTCTCCATTTGTAGTGTATTCACTTTATTACTGTATATGGTCATAAATGCTTAACGCACTGCCTCTGAGATAAGCCTGTCTGCTTTGCCAAGCTACCAAGGGGGTGAGCAGGGGTTATCTAAGTGTGTGTTCCCCTTGCCCTGACTAGAGGAGGTGAGTCCCTATTTGTCAGAAGTGTATACCTCTGCCAACTAGAGACAGCCAAGTCTAACATTGGTGGGTCAGCGGTGAGGATTTGAACTTTGCATTTATGACCCATGTGCAGTGATTAGTGTGCGCTACAAAGTGAAAGCAGACCATAGCGCAGCCACAATCTATTTTTGGTAGGATATTTTATTTTTGTTCTCCACTTTCCTGGAGCTTGATTTTTTTAACACTGCCAGTTTTGACCATGAGTGATGCCGGAGTCACTAGCCCTGTTGTTGTAGAGGAGTTTGATAGGAAGAAGATAAAGAAATACAAGAAGAAGCAGCTGCAACACTTTTGCGAGCAGTTTAAAGTTCCTACCACAGGCCTCGAAATTAGAGAGGATTTTCGCAAAGCTTTGGAGGCCTGGTTAGAGGCCAGAAATCCCTCTGATGCGGTGGTGGTACCGCCAGAGGAAGGAGATGAGGAGGTGCCAGTGAATGGGCCCGAGTCCTCTCCCGGTAGCAGTGTGTCCTCTAAAGGTCTTTCTCCTGAAGAAAGAGAAGAAAGGGCGAAGGAGCGAGCATACAACATGAAAATGGCAAAACGTAAGATAGAAGGGCAATTGGAGTTAGAAAATGCAAGAGGCAGGAGAGATGCTGATCTGGAGATCAAAAGGTTGGAGTTTGAAAGAGAAAAGTTAGCTTTTGAACGTGAGAAAATGGTGAGGGATATGGAGCTTAAAACTAAGAGGTTAGAATTGAATCCCTCTGGTGGCAGCATCCCATCTGTGCCTGTAGAAAGTAGGTTTTATTTTCCCAAAGATGTTATCAAAGATTTTCATAAGAATGAAGATATTGTCCAATGGTTTAAAGCATATGAGTTAGCATTGTTGGCCCACCGGGTCCCTGAGAAGGGTTGGGGAGCGGGGTTGTGGGGTCGCTTTGTGAATGAGGGGAGAGATACCCTGTTGGACATGCCTGTTGAGGATAGGATGTCTTATGCTCATATGCAAGATGCTTTAATGTTAAGGTATGGCCTAACCCCAGAAAAGTACAGACAAGCCTTTAGAGAATGTAAGAAATTGCCTGGTACTACGTGGGTTGAATATATGTCATTTTTTGCAGAGCCATGGATGGTTGGGTGAAGGACAGCAAAGTGGAAAGTTATGATGCTCTTTATGATTTGTTTTCTTGGGAGCACTTGTCTAATAACTGTTTTCCAGAGCTGCGCCAGCACCTTATTGATAGCAAGATATCTAGCCCTAGAAAACTTGTTGAGGAGGCGGACCGCTGGGTCAGTACCAGGGTCCACAAGGGTCCAGTGGGAGACTCAGCAAAAGGTGGGCAGGGTCCCCAGCAGAAGAGTGGGGGGGACAAGGGTAAACAGAGGGAGTTTCAGAAAGGGCCCCAAAGTAATCCCAAGGGAACCAAGGGAAGGGTTCCCAGCCTCCCCCAGTGAAGAAGCCAGAGGCACCGACAGGTAAACCTGTTCATAGGGGCCCAGCTACGTTTGTAAGCAGGTAGGACACCGTTTTTATGATCCCCAGTGTCCCATGAAGAACTCTAATGCACCACCCTGTGCACCCCCGTCAGTTGGCAAGTGTAGACCTGGGAGGGGAGGAGATGGTTGCCCCTGGTGGGAGGGGTCCCGCAGAGATGTCCCTGGTCTCTTTAGGAGACATGGAAATGGTCCCTCCACCCCGCTGCCTAGTAACACTAATAAATATAGGCAGTGGGTGACCATTAATGGCCATAGGGTGGAAGCTCTCAGAGACACCGGAGCGAGTGTGACAGCTGTCAAGTGTCACTTGGTGTCCAGAGAGCAGGTGGTCCCTCATGCATTCTACCCTGTTATAGCTGCTGACAACTCCCAGAGAGAGTGTGAGGTTGCTCAGGTTCCCTTTGAATGGGGAGGAGTTTCAGGTACTCTTCAAGTTGCTGTAAGGCCCGCCATGCCTGTTGATTGTCTCCTGTGCAATGATTTGGAGGACTCTCCTTGGGCTCAGGTGGAGAGAGAGGCGCATTTGAAAATGTTGGGTGTGCCAGAGTGGGTGTGTGCAACCACTCGATCGATGACAGCAAGTAAGGGTGTTGATGGGATCCCGGAACCTGAAAGTATGGCTCAGGACCTAGCTGTAAAGAGAAGAGGCAGGGGGCGCGGGAAACCGTCCCCCATAGTTCCCATGGTCCAGGAGGAGGCAGACCTTGAGGGGGATGCCCTGGAACCTACAGGGAACAAGTTGCTGAACTGGGAGACCTGCCCGAGCTGACCCACTGGCTCCAGGGAAGAATTTTGTGCAGAACAGAAAGTGTGCCCTTCTCTTGTGGGTATGAGGCAGCAGGCCTCAGCCCAAACAGGTGATCAGTCAGGATCACATTTGGTCTACTGGGAGAACGACCTCCTGTATAGCGAGCCTAAGGCTGCTGAGCCTGGGTCAGCCCGTGTGCTGGTGGTACCCCAGCGCTTCAGAGCCTTCATACTGGGTTTGGCTCATGACATTCCGTTAGCTGGACATCTGGGGCAGGACAAGACCTATGACAGGCTTGTCACCCATTTTTATTGGCCTCAGATGAGAAGGGATACAGATATCCATTGCAAAACCTGTCGAACTTGCCAGGCAAGTGGGAAAAGCGGGAGGAAGCAGAAGGCTCCCCTCCAACCTTTTCCCGTCGTCAGTACCCCCTTTGACCTGGTGGGGATTGACATTGTTGGGCCCCTGGACCCCAAGACAGCTCTGGGCAACAGGTTCATCCTGGTCTTGGTGGACCATGACACACGGTACCCGGAAGCCATCCCTCTCAGAACAGTGACGGCCCCCGTGGTGGGACGGGCACTGATGGGTCTTTTTTCCCGCATGGGGTTCCCCAGAGAGGTGGTGTCAGACCGGGGCACCAACTTCATTTCCAATTATATGAAGTCTCTGTGGAAGGAGTGTGGGGTAACCTACAAGTTCACCACTCACCACCCTCAAGGTAATGGGCTGGTTGAGAGATTCAACCGGACCCTTAAAGGTATGATCATGGGTCTTGAAGAACCAATGAGGCGTAAATGGGACGTCCTCTTACCATGCCTGCTGTTTGCTTACCGTGAGGTGCCACAGAAGTCTCTAGGGTTCAGCCCCTTTGAGATTTTGTATGGACACCCGGTAAGAGGACCTTTGAGTCTGGTCAAAGAAGGCTGGGAACAACCTCCCAGGAAACCACCCCAGGATATATACAGTTACATGCTGGCCTTTAGGAACCAGACTAGGCGCTTTAGAGATCTTGCTCAGGCAAATCTGGAGGCCAGCCAGGAAGAGATGAAGTGGTGGTACGACCGGAATGCCACTCTGGTGGAGCTTCAACCTGGTCAGAAAGTTTAGGTCATGTCCCCTGTGGAACCTTGTGCGCTCAAGGACAGGTGGACTGGACCATTTGAGGTTGTGGAGAAAAAGAGCGATGTCACCTACATGGTGGACTTGAAATCTCCCAGGAACCCCTTGCGGGTCCTGCATGTCAACCGTTTAAAGCCCCACTTAGAAAGGTCCGAAGTGGCATGCTCCTAGCTACAGATGCTGAAATGGAGGAGGAGAGCAAGCCTCTTACTGACCTCCTGTATGCAAAAGAGCAAGATGGGTCAGTGGATGGTGTTGTCCTCTCTGACACACTGAGCCCTGAGCAGCGGCAAGATTGTCGCCAACTGTTGGGACAATTCCCTGATCTGTTCTCCTTGATTCCTGGTGTCACTCAGTGGTGTGTCCATGATGTAGACATCGGGGACAGCACTCCTGTGAAGCACAAGGCCTACAGGGTGACTGACAAGTTCAGAGCATATATCAAGGAGGGGGTCTCTGTTAGAATTGGGGGTCTCTGGTTGGTGCAAGTATTCACTTGTGACAAGCAGGGACCCTCTCCTCTAAGTCAGGGCGAAGGATGACCCCTTAGAATTACCCTTGCTCACCCTCTAGGTGTGTGGCGTGAGCAGCCAAGGCTATTCTTCAGGCGTTATGGAATTTAGCACTTGTAATAACACACACATTAAAATGTACCAATCCCCCCACAAATGGACACCAGGCTGTAAGTATACGTAAAAATACTTTCTCTTTATGTAAAAATATATATATACTCAGGTATGACTTATCACAAGACCAATAACGTTTTTTTATATGCCAACAGATTGTAATGGGCACTCTTTTCATAGTTACAGTTCGAATGTTTCTTCTTCAGCTAAATTCACTTAAAAACGGTTCTCTCGGGGCGTGGCCAAGATGGCGGGGTAGAGGGACGTGGTTGCTGGAGCTCCCGACCCCATCGGAGGCCCCGAGCCCTAAACTCAGCCGCATTTTCCCCCCGGAGCCGTGCTGACTGGCTCCGCTGATCGGGGAACGGATGATGGCCTGATTGCAGCTCCTAGCACACCACAGAGTGCTAAATTCATCGTGTTCCCGGCGCCGTGCTCGGGACCAGCGCGGACCGAAGCTGCTGCAGTGACCTGGCCCGGACAGGAGAGCGTGGCACCGGACGGCCAAAGGACTCAGAGTGGACACGCCGCTGTGAGTGGGACTCTCGGACTCCAGCGGGCGGTGCAGCTGGGCGTCGCGGAGTGGAGCGGGGAGGTGCCCGGGAGGTGTCCGCTGGCCTCCGACGCTCTAAGATGGCGGCGAGCCGAGAAGGGAGACCTCCGCCCGGACCCACTGAAGGCCCGCAAACAGCACAGTGACCGCGCTACCCAGAGCAGACAGCCTCCGCTTCCCCACGGACTCCGCCGTCAAAGCGGTAAGCAGCGGTAAGCAGCGCGCCTGGTACCGACACCTCGGCAGCCGGGACCTGGAGGTCTCCGCGTCCAGAGATACGGGCTGACCCAGGGGAGGAGCTACGCGACCACCCGGCTTCGAGGCCTCGCCGGGCGGCGGGGGAGAAGGACGCAGCGCTTGGCGGAGTAGCCCCCTGGTGGAAGCGGCCACGGCCGACGGGACGCGGGCACCTCCCGGGCCAGCGGCGCCCCAGTACCGCCGGCAACACTCGGCAAGCGCGATAGAGCGCGCACACGGCCCGTGGCGCTCGGACTACACACCTGGAAACACACTGTTGGCGGTCAGACAGCCCGGGGGAGGCTGTGGACCGCGTGGAGCGCCTGGAGCGGTCGCCCATGGGTCCTGGGGTTCGCCGCAACCCGGAGTACTGGTTGGACCACAAGGGGGGCGGCGCACACGCTTGGCTCGGGGGCCAACGGAGCCACATGGGGGCCCTAACGCAGCGCTCAGCAGGGTAGCTCCCTCACGGGGGAGATCTACTACCGATAGAACACAGTCACCCCCCTGGCGGGTGGCACCCCCAACCCCGGACTCCCCGGAGCCACCTTGTACGCACGACATAGCGCCCCCGAAGCCCGGGGTGCTCGGATTGCACTCCCTAGGACGCGCTTTGTGCGGGAGGACACCCCCAGTGAAGCCGGAGGCCACGTGGACACCTAGAACGCCCAGAAGGTGGACTTGCCAGAAAGACCAGAACCCACAGTATCAACTAGACGTGGCGACGGAGGTCGAGAACGGCCACCCCTGTACCTGAGAAGCGGCTACAGGACCCCCGTGGGGACTACCACGGCAACCTCTCCCCCCCCTCATCCTGAGGTGGGGCTATCGACCTGAACCGGTGGTGATCCTCTGAGCGGACACGGATCGACGTCTGCCACGAACTGGGAGCGGACTCCGTGGGGCCCGGGTCCTACGTGCTAGAAGGAGTAAACTAGTGGGGAGGCCTGAATCATGGCCGGTCAAAGAGGAGGAAAACGCAACGACCGCACCGACCGCACGCTCCCGGAGATGCTCAACAGACAGCAGACCAAGGGGGACAGAGCCTCTTTTTGGAATCTCTCTTTAGCACCCTGAGGGAAGACTTTCAAGCCCTAAAACAAGAAGTAGCGGGGGAGGTGCGTGAGGTCCGTAGAGAAGTGGAGGGCCTAGGAGAGAGAGTGGACACTGTGGAGACCACCACGCACAGACTGAGGAGATCACTCTTCTCCAACAGGAAGTACTGACCCTTCGAGAGCAGCACCTGGACCTACAATTGCACAACGAAGACCTAGAGAACAGGTCACGAAGGAATAACATCAGGGTCCGGGGTGTGCCATCCTCGGAGGAGAACCCGGACATTGTTCAATACCTGCAGGAACTCTTCCACAAGGTCCTGGGAGAAGGGGATGACTTCCCCGTTAGAATTGACAGAGCGCACAGAGTGGGCCCCACCAGACGATCCAATGGCCTCCCTCCGGACATCCTGGCGTTTCTCCCGGACTTCCAGCTGAAAGAAAAGATCATGGCGGAGGCCCGGAAGATGCGCTCTCTCACTTTCCGAGATCACCCAGTGGCATTATACCAGGACCTGTCCACAATCACGCTTCAAAAACGCAAGTCGTTCAAGATTGTGACGGACTTCCTCAAACAGCATGAGACACCCTACTCCTGTGGACACCCCTTTCGTATTATCTTTAAATGGCAGGGGGAGACACACCACGTACGGAACCTCCAAGACGCCTGCGAAATCTTGAGCATCACCATGGAGGAGGAGGACTCCAGTACACCTAGTCGGCGGCGCACGACGGTCGATGGCTGGCGTCGAGCTGCAAACAGGAGAAGACAGACAACGGAGCACGCGCAGAGACCAGGGTCTCCAACGATCAGAGCAGAACAGGAGGCCGCCGTCCGGACGGCGTCCACGGTGCTTGAAGGCCCAACGGAGGTGGCACTGACCGCTTAATTACGCTCCGGGGGGAACTCACAGTAGCAGTACCTCCATGGCGGGCTTTGGAAATCGATGGGGGGGAGTGAAGGTTTGACCACGTGTGGCTGGACGTCCACTAAGGTAACATTCCACGGACTGGTCCATCTGGGCTCGTCCAGGACTATTTCAAGAAGTTGGGGTACACGGGTGAGGGGGGGGAAGCATGTTCCGGGGGTTAGTGTTGAGGGCGGTGAGGGGGGAGTTTGAAACGTTGTGGTGGGTGTTGAGAAACGTGGGGGGGAAGGTCTGTTCAGAGTTGGGGATGGGGGAAGTTGGGGGGGGAGAGTTGGAAGTTACCCTGTCCGGTGCATCTACGGTATCTGTGAATGCTAGTGTAGCCGACCGACATTACTTGGCAGTCATCCTGTTCTCACGTACGCTGGTTCGCACGCACAGGCAGAGTGACCCGCATCGTCCATGGCAGACTTGAAGATATTGACCCTGAATGTTAAGGGGTTGAATAATCCCACAAAGAGAAGGGCCATCCTATCCTTATTGGAAAACTCTCGGGCGGACATCTGTCTGCTCCAAGAGACCCACTTGTTGGCTAGTGATTGTCACAGAATGAGGTCCCTCCACTTACCTACGCAGTTCTTTTCCTCCAATACGACTAAAACTGCAGGGGTGGCTATTCTTCGGTCCAAATCATTTAAGGGTGAGGTATTGCACAAATGGGTAGAACAAAAGGGTAGACTTCTAGCCTACAGACTTAAAGTAGGGGCCCTAGCGTTTACTGTGGGCGCCGTCTACGCCCCGAATGAGCAGCAAGATAGATTTCTACGCGGGGCTCTAGAGGAGATCACGGCCTCACCGGACAAACACATAATACTAGGGGGGGACATTAATTTGGTCTTTGACTCCGTTAAAGATAGATCGGCGCAGCGATATCCACAGACTGGGGAACTTTCACGGGCAATCAAGGCCCAGTTAGTTGAATCTGATCTGCATGATCTCTGGCGCGAACTCCACCCGACCGACACAGACTTTTCATATTATTCGCATGCACACAAGACTTATGCCAGACTTGATTACCTGCTGGTCTCTGGACCTGTTCGGGGTCTTGCCACGGCCTCGGACATGGGTGTTATCTCTCTGTCAGACCACGCACCGGTCTCGGGGACCCTGCATCTCCAACCGAGCTCTGCCCGGAGGGGGGTTTGGAGACTTCGAGACACCCTCCTACATAGGAAAGAAGTGGTGCAAAGCATTACTGATTCGATCACGGACTATCAGCTGCACAACTCTAATGCTGATACCTCCCTCTCGACTCAGTGGGGGGCTCTCAAGGCAGTACTACGGGGAGAATTGATTGCGATCTCGGCGGCGGATAATCGAGAAAGGAAACGGAAACGGGACGAACTCACCCAGAAAGTCAGGGAATTGGAGGCCGTACACCGTCGTACTGGGGCTCCGAGAGTCTGGAAACAATTGAAGGCGACTAGGAAACTTTTGTCCTCTCTGGACCTCGACAGGGCGGAATATGCAGCATTGCGCCTCAGACGCGCATATTATACTGGGGGAGATCGTTGTGGCCGCCTGCTGGCAGCCAAACTGAGAGTGGCCCATCAGAGTTGCCAGGTGAAGGAACTGATAGCGAATGCAGGGCAAGGGGTCACTGGTGACACCGAAATTGCCGAGACCTTTCGCCGCTTCTATGCAGATCTATATAGAGCAGACACTGCCAATATGGGGGACGCGGAGGGTTATCTGGATTCGGTGACCCTACCATCCCTGACTCAAGAACAGACAGCTTATCTAGAGAGAGAGATTAGGATCGAGGAGGTGATTGCAGCGATCTCTAGGCTCAAACTGGGGAGAGCCCCTGGCCCAGACGGCTATACAGCCCTCTTCTATAAAACGTTTTGCGGGGTACTAGCCCCTATCTTGACCACACTATTTAACTCCTTCTCGGATCCTGGAACTATCTCTCCGGATCTGCTCCAAGCGACGGTGTCGGTCATCCCCAAACCAGGGAAAGACAGGAAGCAGTGCGGCTCGTACAGGCCAATCTCCTTGTTAAATCTAGACTTGAAACTCTACACCGGAATTCTTGCGGCAAGATTGGCACAGTACCTCCCCGGCCTAATTGAACCGGATCAGGCCGGTTTCGTGCCTGGACGGCAGACCGTGGACAACACTAAGCGAATAGTTCACGTCTTGGAGAAGGCCGCACGTATTCCAGGGGAACGTATGCTTCTCTCGGTCGATGCAGAAAAGGCGTTCGACCGGGTGCACTGGCCCCATCTCGAACGAGTTATGGCGAAAAAAGTTCCGAACCATGGTCTTTAATTGCTATAACTCCCCCTCGGCCGCCGTTCGAGTGAATGGCTGTGGCTCGCGACGGTTTGATATCGAACGCGGCACAAGACAGGGATGTCCCCTCTCCCCCCTTCTCTTCGCGCTCTACATGGAGCCCTTTGCCCAGCGAGTGCGGCAGAATATGGCCGTAACCGGCGTACGAATGGGAGGTTTCACCCATGTGATAAGCCTTTACGCAGACGACGTTATTTTCGCGCTGGAAAACCCGAGGCAGGCCCTACCCGCATGTATGGCAGAGCTTAAGGCTTTTGAGGTTGTGGCTGGCTTTCGGATGAATGTGGAGAAATCCACGGCTTTGGACCTCTCCCTGACTTTAACAACGAGGACCGACCTACAAAGGCTCTTTCCACTGCGATGGTCAAACGATCAGGTGCAATATTTAGGGATTACATTAGCTCCAACGTTGCAGGCCATGGTCTCCATTAACTATGAGGCGGTTGGCAAGAAGGTGAGAGACGAACTAGGGAGATGGAACAAAGGAACGCTTTCCTGGCTTGGTAGGGTGGCAGCGATCATAATGACTGTTTTACCCCAAATTCTGTACTTATTCCGGGCACTACCCTTACAACCACCCAAGGGCTGGATGTCCCGATTTGTGTGGCAGGGCCGTAGACCCCGAATGCGCCGCACTCTCACGACACTGACGCCGGAATCGGGAGGACTGGGAGTTCCCGACCTGCGCAAATACTTCCAGGCAGCCCAATTACGGTATCTGGTGGAATGGAGTAGGTGGGAGTCCGATAAACATTGGCTCTTCCAGGATCAGGCGGTGGCTGGGCGCCCGCTACAAGAAATACCCCTTCTTCGGCGCCCACACCGCCCCCGAATCTCTATGCTTCCCACGTAACACGGGTCCCGCTGAAAGTATGGGATGCCACGAACCGCACATTCGACCTCACTACGTTCCCCTCCCCTTTCACACCAATTGTAGACAATCCCGACTTCACACCGGGGATGGAGCAAGGGGCCTTCTCACATTGGAGGGACAAGGGCTGTAGGGCGCTCTTCCATATGTACGCGACGGGCGGAGTTATCCCCTTTCACTGCCTCAAAGATACTTATCAATTGACTGAATCTGACCGTATGAGATACTGGCAGGTACGACATTGGGCCCTGCAGCCGAGTGTGAGGGAATCTGCGGACAGGGAGCTCCTCCCGTATGAACGATGGCTAATCACCCGCGCTTCAGACTCCAAACTTATTACTGACCTATACAAAATGCTTCAGCTCCCATCTTCCCACTTCTACATTCCCGGTAGGGAGCGATGGAATAGGGAACTGGGGAGAACGCTTAGCCTTAAGGATTGGGAACGTATTTCATACAGAGCACGACACGCGACCTATCATGTGGGCCTCACAGAAACCTTCACTAAAATCTCCACCTACTGGTATCGCACCCCCGAAAGACTACACGAAATGGATAGGCTCCTTAGCGATAGGTGCTGGCGGGAGTGCGGACAGGTTGGTACACTAACGCATATCCTCTGGGACTGCCCGGTACTACAAGCCTACTGGTCGACAGTGATAGACGAGATTGATAAATGCTTCGAGATTGAACTGCCCCGATTCCCAGCGTACACCCTACTGGGACTCCCGAATGACTTAATGTACCCACTAAAATCTAAGAGAGGGAGACAGATAGCCATTATGCTGGGTTCTGCGGTACAAAACATATTGATACACTGGCGCACAACCACCACTCCCTCACGCACTGGTTGGCTGCACAGGCTGTGGCATGTTCTGGGGATGGAAAAATTATCTCTCACGTTAGCGGGAGATGTGACTGGCTTTGAGGAACTTTGGCAGCCCTTTCACTCACTGCTGGCTTCAGAATTTACGGAAATCACGTGCCCGAGATACCTCAGGCTGCTGCGGCTTACGCCCCCTACGTGAGGCATTGTTTCGTTCATTAGGGGATTGTTAGGCGCTCACAGGCATGTATGGGGTTGGAAGGAAGAAGGATGACTGAATGCTTTCAGGCTATACCGCACTGGACAGGGAGGGTGAGGAGGGGGATGTTTGTTGGGGATTGTTATTTTACTTAATAGAGGTACACGCCCAAGGGGCTATGTTTTTCTTGCTCTATCATTGTGTACGCCTCCGTGCGAAAAGTAGGACATTGGAGCAGCCCCGAGGCTGGGACATTGCATTTCTGATTTAGAGTTGCCTCTTGCAGTACACAATGCATGTTTGTAAATTGCTTCCTTGTCAGCTGTACCTTTCTAATAAAATACTTTAAACGTAATAACGGTTCTCTCAGTTCTGGATACTTTAGTCTTCCTTCCCGGGCAGTTTCTGGGGACCGCAGGCCTTCTCTGCGCTTCGTAGCACTTGTGGTTCTGAAATTCTGGACCCTGCTGTAATATGGTACCGAGGCCCAACACTCGTGTTATAAAATATCATCGTACCATGACGAATTTGGTATCGGCAGACCGGTAATGATTAGGACATTATCCCCATGCATTTGCGTCGTGATTGGGTGATGCCATCACCCTTAAATCGTGGTTTCCGTCCCGAACCCTCAGACTCCATTTTGTGAACGGCATCCATCTTGTGGCTTGCCCTCATATAGTCAATTGATTAAGGACGAGCTTGATCTGAAAGGACACGTCCACCTTAGCTGACTCCCCCATGACCTGGCCGAACTGACTCCACTGCATCCAGCCAAAACCTGTTTGGGCAGTCCCTCGCCCAGTGGCCGAGTAAGATAGCATCAAGGCACAACATGCCATAAACTATTCACTACATACAAACCATGTTATCCACACACATACACCTGTCCATGTCTCTTGTTTATGGCCAGTTTTACGATGAGGAGGTGCCCGAGTTTATTGGGGTTTCATTGATATCTGATGGTAGTTCTGGGCCGAGCTGGGTAATCTATCACTAACTGTACACACAAAATTATAGGCTGGCCGTCATGACTTCGCTTTTTCTTTTGTTGAACAAATATGTATATGGTTGCATCGTAAAACAAAGAATTCTTGCCTGAAGTGTAATATTTTGTATAAAAGGAGAAGGCTGGGTCTGTAAAAACGAACAGTCTCCTGAGAATCTACATCCCGTGCTGTTGTACTTCTAGGACACTTGTTACTTGGTTGCAACCAATAACACCTGATCTCTGACTTCACCTAGAAGACTCTGTGTTTCTGTGGTCCGGAACAGGGAGAACTCAGAGGTCTTCGGGTGTTATCCCCTGGCACCACTGGGTTCCTAAAAACCCAGCACCTCAGTTGGCGCCCAACGTAGGGCGGTATCAAGCGGTGACCGTCCAAGCCAGATGTTCGTGAGGAGCTTCGTGTGAAAATTCCAGAGGACGGCCAGCCACTTCAGCGACCCCTGTATGTCGACCTGGTTCCGAAGGTCTTTGCTGCGAGGTTCCCCGCGTCCCGACGGCTACGGAGGACTGCTGCCCTGACCATCGCCCTGTTTTGGACCCAGTGATCCTTGGTAGAGCGAAACGATAGACGAGTCTTTTAGTGACGTCATCGATCACCAATACTTCAGTTAAGTATAAGTGGAGCGTCTCCCAGTCCTTAGTTTGTTCTTAGTTTTGGTATCCTTGAGATACACCTTGTTTGGGACTTGCAAGCGCCAAAACCAAGGGATTCGTGTATTCACAAAAATATCGTATTCGATCATCCTTTGAAGTTTGAAGCTAGACTAGTGAGCGAAGATGCCTGGTCTTAGCAGACTTGGAAACTTTTTTTGTCTTGGTTGTAGTAAGGACTCCCGATTAGAGGATTCGTGTTCGGTTCCTCCGATTGGAACTCCAACATATGAACTTTATGTGAAGCACGGAGTAGGCCCTATCACATATAATGAGGTATGGATAAAATACACCAGAAAGGATGGTGTTTTAAAATGGCCCCAATATGGTAGCTTTGATGCTGAAATTTTAGATAACCTCGAGGTCAAACTTTTTAAGAAGAAAGTCCGGCCGGCGATGTTTGACTCTTTTCGCTTATGGCGCAAAGAAGCCAAACAGAAAGAAATTAAATTAGCTAAGAAAAATAAAAGAGGTATGTCAATGGTGCAAGCTGCCATTGCATACAGGGATAATGAGGAAGAGCAAGAAAGTGAACAAATGCTCAGAAGCAAGAAGTTAGCAGTAGATAAATGCTACCCAATGTTGCCACATGAAGGACAAGGTTCAAAAGAGACATCAGAGAAGGATCCATTAATGTCCCATTTGCTGAGTTCACCACCCCCATATGCACTAGATGCTACCTCACCCCCGAAGCGCTTTGTTATACGGCGCCCCGGTGCACGAACTCCAGTTCTTACACAAGCACAAGCTCCTCTTCAGCTGGTTCCTATTTCTCCGGCGCAGCCCTCTCAAGGGCCGCCGCCTTTGCTACATACTCCATCTACTGTTTCTGCGACTTTGCCTACTGCTTCAACTGTTTATCATGATACTACTTCTGCTACTGCCTCGACTACCTCTGCCACTGCCTCGACTTCCTCTTTACATCAGCCTGTCTTTTCTGGCACATCTGCCTCTCCGCAAGCTTCTCCTTCTGTTCGACAGAGAGTGACAAGTACTGTCACTGGTCTGTTCCCACCTTTCTTTGGGTCGCCTAAGACGACCCCTAAAACAGGACGTAGACAGTTGCGTAGTCAACTGCCTGATTATCAGGAAAGAGAAGTGCTGAATGAGTTAGCACGCAAATGGGTCACTGATACTGTAAAGTATGATGTTCAGTCTGTTATGGAAGTATTTGAAGAGATGTGTGTATATCTTTGCGACGATTTGGAGACAAATGATCCGAAACGCAAAATGAAGGAATTATTCCGTATGCGTTTCAAGTTCTACGAAGGCATGATTGTAGGTGCCGATGTTTAACGAGCGATAGATTTGTTGTTGTCTTATAGGAGTAAGGGAAACGTCTCTAGATCACTGTATGAGGATGCATGTCAGGTAGGAAAAAGGCGCGACAGTACCCCATGAGAGAGGTTCCTCCAGTTTGGAGGGAAGGTGATGCGAATGCGAATCCAGCAATTCTGCCGCATTTCCAGCGTGTATGGGTACATGTCCCCTGGAAAAGATCCGAAGTTTTAGCACTCAAGCAGACATTGCCTGATCCTCGTAAAAATCCTGCCGGGTATTATGAGGAGTTATCACAGACTGCCAGCTCATGTATGATGAATTTAGCCGATGTAGACATGTTGTTCGGGAATGTTGTTCCACAGCCCTTATGGAGTAAGATTCGTCATGCAGATCATGACAAAGAACTAGGTGACACGTGGGCTAATATCACTACTGCTGATGTTAGACAAGTTGGTGGCTCTAAGCCTGAGCCTCTAGTAGCTGAACTTCCTGGTAGAATTATTACCTATATGAAGACTTTAATGCCTGAATTGCGTGTAAATTGGGATAAGTTATCTGCGTGAAAACAGAAGAAAGATGAGAATGTGTCTGACTTTTTCACGAGGTTTGAGGAGACTTTCGTCGATCATAGTGGTCAGGATATGGCTACCAAGGGTGGCCAGAGATTGTTTGTAGACAAGTTCGTACATAATCTACTTCCTGAACTATGTAATAAACTGAAAGATTCAGAGAGTGCTTGGGCTGTTTCCTCGTCAGCGCAGATTTTAGCCACAGCCCAGTACTACGAAAATAGACCCAAAGACGAACTAGATAAGGCAGACAAAAAGACTAAAGATTTGAAAACTAAAGTCCTTCTCCAGCATGCTTATCCACCTCGTAATAATAGTCAGCCCGATTATCAGCAACCTCAGCAGTATTCGAGAAACTCACAAAGAAATGAGTCTTCTCAACAACCTTTACCGTATGGTCCGAATCAGTGTGCGTATTGCAAGGAAGAGGGTCATTTCAAGAATAGCTGTCCAGCTTTATTGCGACGTTTAAATGGTGTTTCTGGTGCAAGAGGTAGAGGTGTTCAACAGGCTCCTAGGGGTAGGGGCCGTGGAAATTTCCCCCAGAATACTACTTCTTTTCCGCCTCAGAATTCCATGAACAGCTTTGATCAACAGAATAATGCGTCTTCCAGGTCAGCTCAGTACTATACTGATGACTATTACGCAGAAAATGAGAATGAGGGTAATAATTGCTAGGACAGCCATGGACAAAGAGAGGGAGTTGTTTCAGTTCCAGTAGATCAGAATGGACCTTATGTTGAGGTGATTACATCAGGAGTATCAGAACATTTTCTTCTGGATACTGGTGCTACAAAAAGTTCGATTATGCACTCAAAACTTCCTGGCGCACCTTTGTCTGGCGAAATGAATGTCTCAGTAGGTTTTTCTGGCCCCCCATTTAGAAACCCGATTTCTAGTCCTATGCCCCTTTCTGTTGGCCCATATGAATTAGAAGCACCCCTCATTCTTACAACAGGTTGTGGCAAAAATTTGTTAGGTTTGGATTTGTTAAAGAGATTATATGCGACTTTATACTGTTCTCCTTCGGGAGTACAACTTACCCTAGGTAAGAAAGTGATTTCTCCAATGTATTTGGCAAAGGAGAAAATTCCACCTAAATTGTCATCTCTTCCAGATATACTTTGGGCTACTGGTTCTAATGATGTGGGTCTTTTGGAGATAGCGCCATATGTCATAACTTTGAAAGCTAATGTTAGGTTGCCACGTATTCCCCAATACAAGATCTCCAGCGAATGTGAAAAGGCTCTGTTAGCGATCGTTTACGATCTGATTGAGAAAGATGTCATTGAAGAGACAACAGGCAACATTTGTAACAGTCCTATTCTGCCAGTTTTAAAGCGTACTGATCCGTCTCAGCCACCTGTGAACAGATTTGTGATTGATCTTAGAGAAGTGAACAAGATTGTTGTGCCACAGTTTTCAGTTGTTCCCGACATTACTGCCCTATTGACTATGGTTCCAGCTTCAGCCACTTGGTTCTCGGTGATTGATTTGAAGAACGCCTTCTTCAGCATCCCGATTGCTGAGGAGAGCAGAGATATTTTTGGCTTCAATTTAGGAGGACGAAGCTTCCGCTTCAAACGCGCTCCTCAGGGCTACTGTGAAAGTCCATCGATATTCAGTCAGGCTCTGAAATTACAACTTGACACGATTGTTCTACCTGATGATGCGACTCTCATTCAGTACGTAGACGATCTGCTGATCGCTGCAGATACTGAAGAGATTTGCAAGGAAGCCACATTGTCGTTGTTGCGTCATTTATGTGACATGAAGCACAAAGTCTCTCTTTCAAAATTGCAATTTTGTCGACAAGAAGTGACCTACTTAGGTCACATCTTATCGAAGGAGGGAAGGAAGCTGACCCCAGAGAGAATACAGGCCATTGCAAGATTGAGTGTCCCAAGGACACAGAGAGAAGTGCGTGCTTTCTTGGGCATTACATCGTATTGCAGACAATGGATACCGAATTTCTCGCTGTTGGCTAAACCTTTGCTAGCCCTAATCTGTAAGGATACACCCAATCCTATGCCCTGGTCTGAAGATTGTCAGAAGAGTTTTCACGAGTTGCGAGATGCATTGTGTTCGGCTCCTGTGTTGGGCAACCCCGACTACAGTAAACCTTTCACATTATACGTCCATGAGAAGGAAGGTTGCGCATTATCAGTCCTGACACAATCCTTTGGGGAGAAACAGGGTCCATGCGCGTATTTTTCCGTGACTCTAGACCCTGTAGCTAAGGCATTACCAAGTTGTTTGAGGGCCACTGCTGCAGCAGCTGTCTGTATTCGACAGTCTGCTGGATTAGTAATGAATAATACACTGATCGTTAGGGTCCCACATGCAGTAGACATTTTGCTAAACAGAACGAAGACACAGCACTTAACTAGTGCTTGACTGTCAAGTTATGAGCTGACACTGTTAGCGAGTCACATTCACATAAAGAGGTGCGATACACTCAACCCAGCCACGTTATTGCCCATTCCAACAGACAGATGAGGTCGAAATGCATGATTGCTGTTTTAGGACTGAAGAAGAGACAAAAGGGAGAGTAGACTTATTGGACACTCCCCTTCCTGAATGTAATGATGCTTTATGGGTTGATGGTTCATGCTTCAAGCTGCCAAATGGTGATACGACTGCAGCATACGCTGTGACAACATTGCACAAAATTGTAGAAACTGCACATATCCCCTACCATTCTGCGCAAGCAGCAGAGTTAATTGCACTTACAAGAGCGTGTGTGTTGGCAAAAGGAAAACGAGTGAATGTGTACACAGACAGCCAATACGCCTTTGCCGTGGCTCATAGTTTTGGACGATTGTGGCGTGAACGTGGGTTCCTGACATCGCATGGCGCGAAAATACAGCATGGTCAGCTAGTTAACGAGCTTCTCGAGTCACTGACCTTGCCACTACAAGTCGCGATTGTAAAATGCAGTGCACACAGAAAGATTCAAGATGATGTTGGTCGTGGGAATGCATTTGCAGATGAAGTTGCGAAAGAGACTGTAAGGAACACAATGAGTCGAATGTACGTTGTGGGTCCTGCGAGATGGATTGCTGATGTGGGTATGTGTGAAGACACTATTGAAAGTGTGAAGTCTATACAGTCCGAGGCGACTGAGAAAGAGGTGAATAAATGGAGAGAAAGCAAGGGTAGATTGGATGCGAATGGTTGTTTGGTCGAATTGTCTGAACATCAAAGATGGCTGTTACCCGACGCGTATGTACTTGCAGTGGTGACAATGGCTCATGGGATGGCTCATATCAGTGCGAAAGGTATTTGTAAGTTGTTGGCCCCAGTATGGCAGAATAGTGGCATCCCAAAATGCGCAGAGAACATGGTCAAGAACTGTATGGTGTGTTTGAAATACAATCCCGGTAGGGGAACTCCAACTCCAGCTGGTCATTTTGCGCCTCCAACGTATCCGTTCGAGGTTTTGCAGCTCGATTTCATCCACATGGAGAGGTGCAACAATCTGAAATACGTGCTCGTTGTTGTTTGCGCCTTCTCCAGGTGGGTGGAAGCGTATCCCCTTAAGGACAACACTGCCTTGTCGACTGCCAAAGCCCTGGTCAAGGAATTCTTCCCTAGGTATGGTATGCCTAGAATTGTCTGGAGTGATAATTGAAGTGAATTCGTGGGACGAGTGATGAAGAGAGTGTGTGAGTGACTAGGCATACACCAGAAATTTCAATTTCACGCCGCAAATCACCCCCAATCACCCGGATTAGTAGAGTGCTACAACGGCACGTTAAAACTAAAATTGGCCAAGATACAAGCCAGCACAGGTCTTAAGTGGCCTGACGCCCTGCCATTAGCACTCCTGTCTACCAGAATGACTGTCCATTACAGGCTAGGATTTAGCCCCCACAAGATTGTATTTGGCCGCCCAGCCAACGTCTGGGGCGTGCCAAGGCCCAAGAAACTAAGCGAGATAGAGCACCCTGTACTGCTTGACTATTTGCACGAATTGACAACTAAATTGCGTGTTTTACACCAGCAGGTCCACAGCTCCTCTCCGCCAGCGTCTGATGATCCAGGCCACGCCATTGAACCTGGCTCCTGGGTCCTAGTGCGGAACTTCAGGCGAACCAAGAACGAGGAACCTCGTTGGACCGGACCCTTTCAAGTCCTACTGACCACCCGCTCTGCAGTACGTGTCCACGGCAAGAAGAATTGGGTGCACGGCGCCCACTGCAAATGGGTCCCTCTGCCCCTCCCATATGACCGGTGGGTCCAGGAGGGAATTGCTGACTCAGAGACTGAGTCTGTGCCCCGCTTCCTGCCTTTCAGCGATGTACGTTTGAAAGGAACTGGTACGGAAAAGGAGAGCAACCGAGTTCTGCAAGGATTTGTGCCACCGTCAATGCAGTTGGACACTACAGAACCTGAAACTTTGTTTGAGGACAACACCGTACCTGGGAAACAACGATATAATCTGAGGCCAAGAATAACGAACTAATAAAAATAAACTAATGAGATTTCCCTTTTCCCCCAAGAACTATTTTTGATTATACAGCTCTCTCGCCCAGGGAACTTGCTCATTTTTGATTTTCGAACCGCCATCCGGTTCTGCTGCTAGGGTCGCGGTTGACAGTCTGGGGAGTGCAGCTGGAGACGTTTAGGTCAACGGTTCTGGTTGGTCTAAGGGAATTACCCTGGGCTGAACAGAAAGCACTCCTTGGCAGAATCAATCTCCCACCGCGGGAAGCAACTAGAGGATGGAGTTTCTAAGGGTAGAGAGACGTGTTAGATCTACGAACTTTGAAAAGAGAGTTTGCGCTGTGAAGTCAAGAAAACGATTTTTAGTAATATGCATTTTAATGTTGTGTAGCATAATAATGTTTTTAATTGGCTATGCTCTGTTCATCTTTCGAGTTACCTTTGTACACAACACTCAGCCCACACCTCCTCCTACTGTCTCCCCACATTCTTTCCACCCTCTGCCTGAACAAGAGTCTGCCAGAAGGTTAGAATTTGTAAATAATTCATTCGTCCAACTCCTACACCAGCACCAATCTCTAATTAAAACCACAAACTGTTGGATATGTGGACTTATGCCACACACAACAGATAAGGGTATACCGTATTTTGTCCTGCCATTTGGTTATCATGGTTCTCTGTGGGCATTTAGATCAATGTTCCTGTTCGCCCTCGAACCATATGTTCCAGGGAAAAACTCAAGCAACAAGGCGCTAGTGGCGGGAATTAGGAATATGATTAGGGATGTCGACACATACAAAACGATCCCCCGAGATGAATTGATGCCTTACAGCAGATGGAATACAACGCAATATGGAATCTCCTTGGCTGAGAGTCTGAAAGCAAAGAAATCCTCCCCAGTCTGGATAGTACCCCACCAAGGTCACCTATGTCTGCAGAGAACTGGCAACAACCCTAGAGCCCATTTCGGGAAGAGTGTCTGAACTGAGACTTACGTTTTGCAGTCTCAGACCTCCCCTTCATTCTTAGCGGCTAAGGGTACCTATTTCGTCTGCCACGATAGAGCGTATAAGTGGTTGCCCCCTGACTTCTCGGGCACATGTTTTATCTCGTTCCTGCTGCCGCCCACCTACACGGCCGAGGCAGATTACCATCGGACAAGGACAGTTAGGGGTGTCGTGAGTCAAGACGACACTGCGGGTCAAGAGTTTGGAGACTTCGCAAAGTGTTTTCTGCCGTTTTGGGGGCCTATGGTGAACAGCAGGAACATTCACCAATTAACGAGGGTAGTTGAGTCCGCCGTGATCGAAACGGCCGGTGCCCTCAGTAACTTGACTGCTGAACTCCAGTCGGACCGAATTATGACTCTCCAAAATAGGGTTGCCCTAGATGTCATACTTGCAGACCGTGGTGGTGTGTGCAGAGTGATCCAATCCAGTTGCTGCATTTTCATCCCTGATAATGCTCCGACAGTGTACCAGGCCATCTCCAAACTGCACAAAATCTCTGATTCCCTTCACGTGGATAAAGGGGATTGGTCCCTGCTAGGGTGGTTTTGGGAACTGATTTCTGCCTGGGGATGGAAAACTCTGATATTCATTGGGATGATCTTAGCCATTCTGTTTATGTTCTGCCTGTTTGTGCAGTGCGCTCCTGCAATATGTGGCCTCTGTGCTACCTCATGTGTAAGGAAGCCTGTGTCAAGGGACGAATTGAGCAACAGAATGATGCTACCGCAGCATCTCCATAACTTCATGAATACAGATTTGGACTCAGATTAGCATGAGTTATTGCCTAATATGAGGGCAAAAGGAGGGCCTGTGGTTCTGAAATTCTGGACCCTGCTGTAATATGGTACCGAGGCCCAACGCTCGTGTTACAAAATATCATCGTACCATGACGAATTTGGTATCGGCAAGACCGGTAATGATTAGGACATTATCCCCATGCATTTGCGTCGTGATTGGGTGATGCCATCACCCTTAAATCGTGCTTTCCGTCCCGAACCCTCGGACTCCATTTTGTGAACGGCATCCATCTTGTGGCTTGCCCTCATATAGTCAATTGATTAAGGACGAGCTTGATCTGAAAGGACACGCACACCTTAGCTGACTCCCCCATGACCTGGCCGAACTGACTCCACTGCCTCCAGCCAAAACCTGTTCGGGCAGTCCCTCGCCCAGTGGCCGGGTAAGATAGCATCAAGGCACAACATGCCATAAACCATTCACTACATACAAACCATGTTATCAACACACATACACCTGTCCATGTACCTTGTTTATGGCCAGTTTTACGATGAGGAGGTGCCCGAGTTTATTGGGGTTTCATCGATATCTGATGGTAGTTCTGGGCCGAGCTGGGTAATCTATCACTAACTGTACACACGAAATTATAGGCTGGCCGTCATGACTTCGCTTTTTCTTTTGTTGAACAAATATGTATATGGTTGCATCGTAAAACAAAGAATTCTTGCCTGAAGTGTAATATTTTGTATAAAAGGAGAAGGCTGGGTCTGTAAAAACGAACAGTCTCCTGAGAATCTACGTCCCGTGCTGTTGTACTTCTAGGACACTTGTTACTTGGTTGCAGCCAATAAAACCTGATCTCTGACTTCACCTAGAAGACTCTGTGTTTCTGTGGTCCGGAACAGGGAGAACTCAGAGGTCTTCGGGTGTTATCCCCTGGCACCACCGGGTTCCTAAAAACCCGGCACCTCACGCTCTGCTCGTTCTGTTAATGTTAATGTTAATGTTAGTTGGGATTTGTTAAGCGCTCGTACGCCCGGAGGCTTCATGGCGCTGTAGAAGGAGCCAAACAAGACAGTCAAAGGATAAGCAGTGCTATCAGTAGTAAGCTTGAGAAAACAACCAGGTCTTCAGAGATTGCCTAAAGCTAAGGATGTTATCATTCTGCTTTATATGGAGAGGAAGAGGATTCCAGAGTACAGCAGCTTGATGGTCGAAGCAGCTGCCTCCGTGGCGTTTCCTTTTGAATGGAGGAACAATCAAAAGTGATTTGTAGGTGGATCGAAGGTGACGGGAGGGGCAATATTTTTTGAAAAGATCTCTGATAAAAGAAGGGCCAGAGTCGTTCAGAGAACGGAACAGAATACACCCAGCCTTAAAGGCCACACGTTGCTCAACTGGCAACCAGTGTAGTTGCTTAAGGCCAGGTCTGATGGATTGCCTCCTAGATATATTCAGCAGTAGCCTGGCAGCTTGGTTCTGAACAAGCTGGAGGCGTTTAAGCTCACCAATTTGGAGGCCGAGGTAAAGACTGTTAGAGAAATCCAGCCTGGACAGAACCAAGGAGAGGACAATCTGTGTAAGGGCTGCTGAAGAGAAAAAGTGAGCAATTTTTCTTATTTTCTTCAGTTGAAAAATGCTGGAAGATACCACCGCTCCAACCTGTCTTTTTAGCGAGAGATCCTCGCTGATAAAAATGCCTAGGCTTTTAACCACGGAAGATTTAGTGGGGGGGGCTCCCATGTTAGTGGGCCAGAAGTTAGGGTTCCAGCTTAGTGGGCTCTGTCCGGGCAGGACCAGCTCGGTCTTGCCCGGGTTGAGCTTCAGATGATGGTTCTCCGCTATGAAATATACCAGGACCCTACCACGGCCCACGCATATCGTGTGAGCAAGCCTACGCCGTGTACGGCCCTTCCCAGCGGCTCGGGAAGTAGCGAGGGCAGAGCTGGATGCGAGCCGGGCTGAACTGTGTGGCTCATACTGCGGGAGGGTTCTGAGGAGCAGGGCGCTTGTCAGGGGGTTGGGGGGCCAAGATAGGAGGACGGAAGGGATGCGCTCAGCTCCCACTCACCCGCAAGGACTCTCGTGGGGTCGTAGACTCAGGTGCTCACAGCCTCGATGACAGGGAAATAACATGTTGCGGGCCCCGAGCCCGTTACAGGAATGTTTTGATGAACGTTGCGAGTTCTGTGTGTGAGTCGGCACGGGTCAGTGGGACTCAGATGATCAGGTGACACCTTTGGATCCTTACGTCAGAGGGTGCATGCGCTCAGGCAGGCGCGGCCCACGACCCTCAGCACGGCGGTGCGGGGGTCTCCACTGCGGGGGCGGCGCTGCCTGTCCAAATTTCAGGATAGCGAAACGGGGTCACAGGGCACGGCCTGTGCAGCTGTAACCCGGCGTAGATCGCGATCTCCGGAGAGGGATTCCGGCGGGAGGGGTGAGAGCGCTTCAGCGCGTTCCTATTACCAGGTGGGGGCAGAGGAGCAGGTAGCCTAGCCCGGGGGCAGAGAGCGACTTCAAACAGAGAGAGGCTCTCACGGGGACAAAGGCAGGCAAGCTCCCGAGTGCCACAGCCCTAGCAGGGGGCGATGAGGGGTGCAGTCTTACTCCGGCTGGATGCACACACGGCTCGAGTTTCAGGACGAGCAAGGACACCAAGAACCCACTAGTCCTGGGGTTCAGATCAGGGGGCAAGCTCCAACAAGCCCTTGGAGAATGTTTCAAAGCACAAGTCAAGCAAGCAATTACAGGGGATTGATTCAATTAAGGTAGTCAGAGGCTGGAATCAGGGTAAATTATATCAAATAGGAATTGCCTCTGACACCATAGATTTCACGCATAATTTTGTCCGATGTCCTCTTTATTGACATTGTCTGCATTTATAATTGTGCATTTTCTTCAAAACTGTTCAATGGTACACAATTGGGTGTTAGCACATTGTTTATAATCATCTCCTTTGGTAGAAAAAACATTCAGCCTGTCATCTTACAGAAGGTCGAAACGCGTAGGCTTATTATTCAGGCCAGGAGAAGTGTATGCCTTATGACCTAGTGAATTAACAGGGCATACTGTGAGAGAAGTATCTCACGCAAGGGAAAAAATCAAAACAGGAACTCTCCGACCTCATACAGGACTATAATTATTGATTCTTTGTGGGGAAAAGTATTTATACCCCAAAGTTAGTCAATCTATTGATTTCAAGTAGGGCCCCTCTCTTTTTAGCTAACTTGGAAGAGTAGCAAATTCGAAATAGATTGTTTGTTTAGGAGCAAAAACACTAGTAAAATAGGTCTTTTTATTGTTTTGTACTTATGTATAGTATTGTTAAATGTTGTGTAGACAAATGTTTTTGTAAGGAAGTCATTTTTTGATATATGTTGAATGTTTTTTCTACCAAAGGAGATGATTATAAACAATGTGCTAACACCCAATTGTGTACCATTGAACAGTTTTGAAGAAAATGCACAATTATAAATGCAGACAATGTCAATACATAGGCCATTGGACAAAATTATGTGTGAAATCTATGGTGTCTGAGGCAATTCCTATTTGATATCAAAGCACAAGTCAGCAAAGTCTTTTTTAGCAAGTCTTTTCCTCTCCTTCCTTAGCAAGGCAAGCAGCAGGCCAGTCCTTCCAGCGTCTTCTTCTCCTTCTAGTCGGGCAGAGGTTCGTTGTGGGAAACAGGATTCTGATTTACAAGGAGAAGGCTCCTACTTTTATACAGCATTTCTTTTGTCTTTTCAGGCCAGGGGGGCCTTTGCATAACTTCTTTCAGTCTCTGAGCACTTGTTGGGTGTACTCTGGCTTCTGCTTTCAGTGTGAGGGGCAGGCACATCAGATGCTCCACAGGAGGTGGAGCCAGCATTGTGTGGACAGGGGCAGCCAGGAGTACCTTGTTGATAGTGCTTCTCCCTTCCTGGGCCAGGTGTCGGGCTGAGTCATCAGTCGCTCCCCAGGGGGCGGAGCCAGCATTGTGGTGGCAGAGCACAGCCCTATTCAGAGTCCAGGGGCACTCCCACCTCCCACCAAGGTGTAATCCTTGCATTCACCACCTGTCATCCACCAGCCCTGTCACTCACATAACCCAGACAGTCAGATACACATCCTAGCAGAGGCGGGCTGAAATGGTTAGGCAAGCAAATGCTAGCTTTCTAAAAGTAGCATTTGCAAACACAGGATATTAAAATAAACTTTACTAAAAGATGTATTTTATTATTCTGAGTTCAGGCATACTAAACTTGACTTTCTAACATGTTCCCTGAGCCTGCTGGGATTATAGGGTGTAATAATTCCAGCAGCCCATCTTAGCCTAAGAGAACAGCTAGCCTTACAATAGTGAAAAATGAATTTGGCTGTATTTCACTATTAGGACATGCCACACACATCAGGGCTTGTCCTACCTTACACTTACAATGCACCCTGCCCTAGGGCCTACCATAGGGGTGACTAATATGAAGTTAAGGGAAGGTTTAGAGGCTGGCAAGTATGTGCACTTGCCCAGCCAGCATGACAGTACCAGACTGCACACAGGTTCTGCAATGGCAGAACCTAGACACATTTTAAGGCTGCTTCTGTGGGTGGCGCAACCAGCGCTGCAGGCCCACTAGCAGTATTGGCATTTACAAGCCCTGGCACTCCTGGTGCACTTTACTGGGGACTGTCATTAAATCCAATGAGCCAATCATGGAAATCAATCACATATACACTTTTCATTGGGAGAGCATGTGCACTTTAGCACTGGTCAGCAGTGGTAAAGTGCCCAGAGTCATTAAACCAACAAAAACAGGTCAGAGAGAATATTGGAGGAAGGCAAAAAGTTCAGGGATGAACCTGCCAAGAGGGCCAAGTCCAACAGTCTCCAAAATGTTTGCCTTAGGGGTGGGTGAGTCCTCTAGCAGTCCTTGGGGCAGCCCAGTGGTCTTGGTCCCGAAGGCTGCAGCGCCTGGTGCTTTACCAGAACTTTGGTTCTGTGTGGATTACCGAGGACTCAATTCAGTCACCAAGACTGATGCGCACCCCATCCCCAGAGCTGATGAGCTCATAGATCGGTTAGGGGCTGGCCGGTACCTTAGTACGTTTGATCTAACGTCGGGGTACTGGCAGATCGCCTTGACTGATGGGGCAAAAGAGAGGTCAGCATTCTCCACACCAGATGGGCACTACCAGTTCCGGGTTATGCCATTTGGGATGAAGAATGTCCCTGCCACCTTCCAGAGGTTGGTCAACCAGGTATTGGCTGGACTGGAGGATTTCAGCGCCGCCTACCTGGACGACATCGCAGTGTTCAGCGCCAGCTGGGAGGAACACTTGCGCCACCTCCAGAAAGTGTTGTTGGCCCTGCGCAGAGCAGGCCTCACAATCAAAGCCAGTAAGTGCCAGATTGGGCAGGGTTCAGTGGTGTACTTGGAGCACCAAGTAGGGAGCGGCAAGGTGGCCCCCCTGCAACCCAAGATCGATACCATCCTGGCTTGGGCACCGCCCAAAACCCAAACTCAGATGAGAGCCTTCTTAGGTCTCACGGGTTACTACAGGAAGTTTGTCAAGGATTATAACATCATTGTGCACCCCTTGACTTCACTAACTTCCAGGAAGCAGCCAAGACTTGTGATCTGGACTGACGCCTGTCAGACGGCCTTTGACACCCTGAAAACTGAAATGTGCACAGCACTTATACTCCAGGCACCCGACTTTTCTAAAGAATTCGTTGTCCAGACGGACGCTTCAGAGCATGGCGTGGGGGCTGTTCTAGCTCAGGTGAATGAAGAGGGCCGAGACTTACCTGTAGCCTTCATCAGTAGGAGGTTACTTCCCAGGGAAGAGAGGTGGAGTGCGGTAGAGTGAGAAGCATTTGCTGTGGTCTGGGCGCTGAAGAAGCTAAGACCCTACCTGTTTGGGACTCACTTCCGGGTTCAGACAGACCATAGGCCCCTCAGATGGTTGATGCAAATGAGGGGTGAGAATCCAAAGCTGTTGAGGTTTTCCATTTCCTTACAGGGGATGGACTTCACGGTGGAACACCGCCCTGGTACAGATCACGCCAATGCTGATGGTCTGTCCAGATTTTTCCGCCTTAGTGATGAGGACTCCCTAGGTCAAGGGTAGTTCTCCCCACATTTCAGCTGGAGGGGACACGTGTTAGACCTGACATCATTGGCATGAGTCTCTCCTCCATTTTTTCTGTTTGCCTCCTCTGTTTACGATGTTTTTGCTGGTATATTGCTTTGGGCCCTGTGCCACTGCTGATCAGTGCCACAGTGCAAGTGCTCCCTATGTTAAATTAATATTGATTGGATTCCATGTTTGGCTTATTTGGTTTACTGTCAATCCCTAGTATAGTGCACCAGGAGTGCCAGGGCTTGTAATTACAAATGCTGCTAGTGGGCTTGCAGCACGTATTGTGCCACCCACAGAAGCAGCCTGGTAAAATGTGTCTAAAGGTCTGCCATTGCTAGACCTACGTGCAGTCTGGTACTGTCACGCGGACTGCGCAAGTACACCTACTTGCCAGTCCCCAAACCTTCCCTTAACTTCATGTTAGTCACCCCTATGGTAGGCCCAAGGGCAGGGTGCATTGTAAGCATAAGGTAGGACAAGCCCTGATGTGTGTGGCATGTCCTAATAGTGAATTACAGCCATATTCATTTTTCACTATTGTAAGGTTACCTGCTCTCCATAAGTTATAATGGGCTGCCAGGGTTATTAAGAGCTATAATCCTACCGGGCTTGGGGAGCATGGTACAATGTCGAGTTTGGTATCCCTGAACTCAGGGTTTAATAACGCATCCGTTTGGGTGGATGGTTTTTGGACTCTGGGTTTGAAAATAGCACTTTTAGAAAGTGGGTATTTTCTTGTCTGACTATTACCGGTCTCTGCTGGTTTGGTGTGTGTGTGACAGGAGCTGGGTGGCTCCAGAGGTCTGAATGAGTCAGTGTGGGGTGAGTAGGGGAAGAGTAGCTCCTGATAGCCTGCCCTGCCTAACACAATGTTGGCTCCACCTCCTGCCGGGCGACTGATGGCTCTGTGCCTGCCAGGGACAATCCGGGCTCCACCTCCTGCTGGGCGTCTGAGGACCCTGCCCTACACAGTGAATAGGCCAGGTGCCTCGGCCTGGGTACACCCACAACAAACCCAGGATGAGGGGAATTCCCCTGCATGGACAAAGGGATAAAAGCAGAAAAGGGGTATAAGAGAAGGACCCCTGAACCAAAGAACTTAGATCAATTCTGACAAGGAAACCTGAATCAAGGACAAGAAGCCTGCTGATCCAAGGACTTGCCTACCCCTTCTGCCAGAGTGCTGTTTGCTGGGGGGGAATCCTGCAGTCACTTCTTTATTTTTGCCAAGGAACCAGGACAGAGGAACTGAGTGTGTACTCTCAAGCTTTGCCAAGGAAATCTCCAAGGGTTGGAAGAGTGCCAGCCTCCTGTTGAAGTCACAGGGCAAAAGGACTTCATCATTTGCTGAAAGTGCTTGTTGCTAGAACCTGGAAGTCCAGCACCTCTGAAGAAATCCAGCAATCCCGACGCCGACGGACGCCGCCGAATCCAGCTCGACATCGTGAGTGCAGCTCCCGTGTCCCGCATCTCCGACGCCGCCCGCCGGGCCCGATCGACGCTAGTAGCGAAGCCGCTACCGAAGCCTCGACACCGAGCCCTCTCGACGCCGTGAGCGCTGCTCACTCTTGCAACATCGACATCGACGACGACGCCGTATCCTGCTTCGCCTCGTGAGTGCTGCTCCTGCCTGACATCTGTCGACGCCGCTGCAGATGGCCCAGACTCCGAGGCCCGATCGACGCCGAAGACTCGACGCCGGGACATCTCGACGCCTTAGATCATCTTTTCTTTGTTTTCCAAGGTACTGTGTTGTGGGGGGTCTGTTTCGACTCCGGGCTCGAAGTAGCGCTCCTCTTGGTCGACGCCTAACCTTTGGATTAACTTTGCCTCGACGTCGTGTGACTCCTGTGGGGGTTACATTGTTGCCAAGAACTGTGATTTAAAGAAGAAGGGTTGGTTTTGTTACTACAGACTTTGTGCTAAGAAGAAACTACACTTGAACTATTATTTTTTCCTTCCAAGAGTATTTATTAAGATTGTGGTATATTTTTGTCGTTATTTGGTCTTGTGCTAAGCCTTATATAAACATCCTTATTTTTATAATACTACTGTGTCGTGTCCATTTGTAGTGTATTCACTTTATTACTGTATATGGTCATAAATGCTTAATGCACTGCCTCTGAGATAAGCCTGTCTGCTTTGCCAAGCTACCAAAGGGGTGAGCAGGGGTTATCTAAGTGTGTGATCCCCTTGCCCTGACTAGAGGAGGTGAGTCCCTATTTGTCAGAAGTGTATACCTCTGCCAACTAGAGACAGCCAAGTCTAACACCGCCATTCTGGTCACACTGTTGCAATTTGGGGGCTTTTTTATGGCCTGCACCTGGTTACCACCTGCTTTCAATCCATGGTAATTACCGACTCTTAAATACCGAATTTCATGAAATTCGGATTTTTAGAAGTTACCTACATCTCAAAACTCATTTTTTACAATTTCTTATTTACCGATTCGGTAAAAAAGAATTCGGTCATTTCCGATTCGGTTAATTCCGATTTAGTAAATTACCGACTCCTATTTACCGAATCGGTCTTTTTTGGGCTCCTACATCTCAAAAGCCAAATACCGGTTGGTAACAGCCGAAATTCTGTATTTTCGGCCGTTAACGACCGGTAATTTGGCTACCTACATCTTGCCCCCAGAGTTTTTTTGGCTTGTTTGGGTTTTGGACACAACACATTCCCCATCTGAGTCAGATTTTTGCCCCTCTGTACAAGGTTACTCGAAAAAAATGCATTTGAGTGGGATGAGCCACAGAAGACTGTATTTGAACTGGAGTAAGAGGCTATTCAGCATTCTTTGGATTTGTGGCCAGTGCGAGATGGTGATATTGATTTGAATGTGACTGTATAGGGTCTATATGCAAATTGGAGTTTATGGCAAAAACAAGGTCAGACAAAAGTACCTCTAGGATTTTGGACGAAGAAATCGCCCGACGCTGGTGAGCGTTATACACCTTTTGAGAAACAGTTACTTGCATGTTATTGGGCTTCGGTAGACACAGAACAATTGACCTTGGGACACAATGTAAATTTGAGACCTGAGATTCTGATCATACAATGGGTTATGAGCTCCCCTAAAACTCATAGAATTGGACATGCACAGGAAGTTAGTGTGATCAAGTGGATGTGGTACATACAGGACAGTGCTCGAGTGGGTCTTATGGGTACAGCGATGTTACATGAGCAGGTGGCGCAGGCACCAATAGAAGAGACTGATGTGGAGTACAACGTATCTATAGTACAGGAACCCCTTGTTAAGTGGGGTAAGCCATTTAGCAATCTCTCCGTGGAGGAGAGGAAGCATGTTTGGTTTACGGATGCTTCAGCCAGGTATTTTGGAGCAAAGAGACAATGGAAAGCAGTATCCTATAATCCTGTTACCCAGATATTATTAAGTACAACTGGTGAAGAAAAGAGCAGTCAGTTTGCAGAACTTTATGCTGTTTATCAGGCTTTGAAACAGGAGTTACCGGGAGTTTGCCATATTTACACTGACTCCTGGTCGACCGCTAATGGATTGGCGACTTGGCTTCCCACATGGCACGCTCATAACTGGATAATTAATAGGAAGGAACTATGGGGAAAAGAATTGTGGAAAGAGGTGTGGGAGATGCTTCCTCAAAGTACTGTATTTGTATTCCATGTAGACGCTCACTCTTCTGTTGATTCATTTGATAGGTGGTTTAACCTCATTGCAGACAAAAATGCTAAGATCTATGAGACAGAGGTGGAAAGGCAGAATCCTGGTTGGATTGGCGAGGTGGGCACATCAAAAGTGTGGACGCTTTGGAGAAAGAATTACCAGCAGGTGGGCAGCAGATAGAGGGATACATCTTCCCCATGATATGGTTAAAACAGTCATCTTACAGTGCCCAATTTGCCAGCATTCTCGAAAACGAGAGGTACCACAGCAAGTGAGAGGTCAGTTACATCGAGGTAAGTCATCAGCACAAATCTGGCAGATAGATTACATAGGTCCCTTGCCAACATGCAGAGGTTGTCAATATGTATGTATAGTAGTAGACACATATTCAGGATATTTGGTTGCATCCCCTTATAAACGTGCTACACAGGTAAAACTTTGGATTTGATTGCTCTTTATTATGGGGTGCCTTTACAAATTCAATCGGACAATGCTACACACTTTAAAGGGAGGATGGTGCAAGAATATTGTGCTTGACGCAATATCGAGTGGGTTTTTCATATTCCTTATTACCCACAGGCAGCAAGATTGATTGAGCGCATGAATGGCCTTTTAAAAGATCAATTGAAAAAACTGTCTGATGGTTCATTACGCAATTGGAGAAATCATCTAGTTGATGCCTTACAAATTCTGATACACCCATCATGCGAATGTTGTCTCCTTCTGTGAATGTGCGACCCCATACGGCGGTGGCTACCATTGTTTATTGGGAAATTACTCCCGGAGCCTTGGCTCCGCACAGAGCGACTCCTGAAGCTGCTGCTTTAGATTTGCATACTTTGAAACAACATGTGTTGAATCAAAGAGATATTGTCCTCAGTGAAACTGGAATTGGTGTCCAAATACCAGCAGGACACTTTGGACTGATCGCCCCACGCTCTGGACTAGCGTGAAAGGCATCCAGGTGCTGTAATCGATTCTGATAATCAAGGTGAAACCAAATTTATTCTGTTGAACAGTGGTGGTCTCGATTTGACAATTTAACCTGGTGATCGAGTTACTCAGATGGTTATAATGCCAGTTCTTGGAGGATTGGTGAGAGAAGGGACTGTCTCAACCCTCCTAACTGTACGTGGAGAAGGAGGTTTTAGCTCAACTGATAAAATCCCAGCCTAGTCGCCTAATCGACCGTCTGAACCGGCTGAAATAATCGACAAAGGCGGTGATAACACAATATTGGTCATGACCTGGACAGGAAAAATGGGACCGTGTCCCAGCTGACAAATGTTATCTTCGATAATGAATAATGCCTGTTTTTAACTTGTTTTCTTTAGGTCATTATATGGATTGTCGCTGCGGGAAGTGTCGTCGCTGGACACCTTTCAGCATGGTGCATTTGGGGCCGAGATGGGCCGTGGAGGATCAAAAGCGAGACAATCATCCGAGAACGCAGAACGGATTAGATCCTTTTTGACTCTACAAACGTTTGGGAGAATTTGGCAAAAGGAATTTTGAACAATTCCTATTTCTGCATGTCCAACATGAGAAGCGCCCTTGACATTTTGTCCACATACCTCGTTTCAATTCCAACTCCAATGGCTGTTTTGATTAATGCTTTCAACGTTACAAATATCAATAGCAGTATTGACATCGACACAGTGAAAAGTCGGCTGTCAGTGTATGACTTTTGTGCCTCCTGCACCGTGTTACCTGATCTTGATCAGCCGAAGACTTTTGCTGTTACCACTTATAACATTACAGATGGCGATGTTTGCTTTGATTTCATGTGTGATCCACGATTGATTGGCAAATGTATTCAAACTAAATTTGACAATGTTTCCACACTTCCCCGACATGTACAGATATTGTGTTATAGTCGTAAACCCCATATGTGCCTTTCAGTTCGTAACTCTATGTCCTGTAGAACAACTGTTCTTTCAGTTAGTTATTACAAAAATGTCCTACTACCAACAGGATGGCTATTTTCTTGTGGGAATATGTCTTGGTCCTTTATTCCTGCGAACATTCCCAGTGGACTGTGTGCCTTAGCCAGACTTAGTCTAGCCATGTTTCCTCTGCTTCCCTCTATGCATACTCAAACTGTACGTGAGGCACCTCCATTGGATGAACAATGTGACCCTAATCTGAATTTGCTCTCTAAATCAGAATATATAAGCCTTGATGCTTCAATTGTGGGAATTCCTGGGCTCTCAATTTACAATTCCAGAGCCATTAGTAAACTGGCATGTATCCTGGTCAAATCTATCAATCACACTTCAACTGCTTTGTCAGAAATTTTATTAGATGCACAGGGTGAGCGCCGAGCTATTTTACAAAATAGGGCTGCCATTGACTATCTTTTGTTAAAACATGATCGTGGGTGCTCTGATTTCGAGGGTCTGTGTTGCTTTAATCTGTCAGATCATTCGAGATCTATTAAAGTCACCACATGAATGCCTTGCATAATTTGTCCATGGAAGTTTGTCAAAATTTGGATCAAGAATGGTTTAATTGGCTTTTTGGGTGGCTGCCTGATTTTAATTTCCTTTTGAATATGTTTCGACCTGGTACTATATCGAGATCTGTTAGTTATGTTTCCTATTATTCTAGTAATGATTTGCAATCTGTTTAATGTTTATATACATTCGCTGGTATTGGACAATGGTCATGGTTGGAATGTAGTGATTGAGCCATTTTGTATGGAAACGGCTCGATTATGACCGTTGCTCACTACCATCTCAGTATATTTTGCTCTAATATAATGCTGTGTAGGCCTGCACAATACGAACTAGCTGTAAAGTAAGACCCGATAATGTTCTAACTGTGTATAACTGTATCTTGCTCAAAGGCAGGGCTTACCTATGGGCTTTGGCATACTCTAATGTCATCTTGCATACTAAGTCGGGCTCTTTGCGGGAATAGTGGTCTGTGCTTATGCGACTCCATTTTCTAAGCTGTCGCCATCTTATAAGCTTTTCTGGGTGAGGAGTCATGGTATACTTCTCACTAGTTTTCTGCACTTTGTACGCTGGTAGAAACCGGTTATTGTCAGAGGAATGTGCCAGCTGTGCCCTGGAGTCATAACAAACCCCTAGCTAGCTGATGCTGTGGCCTTGGCGCGGAGTGGTACGGAATCTGATGGGAACAGGGGGCGAGGCTTGCTAGAAGCTTCGACCAACGTTTCCATTTGTACTACAGGGGGTGTTCGTGTCACGACCACTGGTAGTCCATCACGGTGCAGACGTGCAGCTGTGACAGTGGAGCAGAGAATCCTGATTCGGCTGGAGAAACGGGCTCCCCTCTGGCGAAGTGGAAGCGGGATGTGTAGAAACTTGGTGAGGTGTTCCACTAACTCTTATTTCCTAACTGTTTTTATCTAACTATCGTCTCCTATTTTCAGGTTATATACTGATTTACATATAAGTTCTGTATATGTACATCCTAATTGCATTTAGCAATTGCTTAGAGATTGATGTGAGGAAGGCCTATTGTGACATAGTAGTAATTTGTTTCTTTTGTCCTATCATCATGTAATAACGAAACCCCAGAGTATATCATTATTTGTCTGTGTTCCTTGGGATGGGAGGTCAGGGCCCCTCTGACCCAAATGCTGTAGCATCAGAAGGATGGTAAGTTTCCCTTCCTGCAGGTAATTGTAGAGAGAGGGATGTCCCGGGTCTCTTCCAGGGAAGCCAAAACTGATACGTAATCCACCCTGAGGCATTGTTAGGAGGAGCGTGCAGTGTTTATTCAGTTCCACCAGGGTGGGCTTTGTTTCGCATTGTTTTGCATTGTTGTTACCCTGTGGCCATTGGTATTGTGTTGTGTTTTCGTACCCTGGAGTACATTGTCACCTTGTGGCTCTTGGTTTCTTGCGTTGTTTTACCGAGTGGCGTTGTTTTTTCAGGTTGTTGTTGTTGTCACTGGTATTGATTCTTGCATTGTTGTTGCTGTTTGCAAGCTCCCCGGCAAATGCCATATATGTATAGATAATCATTAGTATTATTCCTTTCTTAGGTAAGTATTGTGAAGTGTTATATCCTTTTGGGTCCAGAGAGGGGATAAGGTAAGTATGCCCTGGTGATTGGCTGAATTATCAGGTCATTACAACAGCATATAAGAAAGCGTTGTAGAATTTTGCCACCCTTCCATGTTTGATGGGAACCGAGGTGTGTTCATGTCCTTATTCTTGGCTAGTCCAAGACAGGATGCCTGTTGTACAGTGTCATTTAGAAATAGCATTTGCTGAGGAATGAGGCATGCTCTAAATAGTGCTTCTGTTCCCTGGACTTGCCATTCTATAGTACCCCAGACTAATTTTAAGTCTATTGTGTCTTTCCATAAGTCGAAACCTTGTTCAGACAGTTAGGTAATAAAAGAAGCAGAGTAAATCTGTTTGGTGTTAGTCAACATATTTTTCTGTGTTGATGTTGGTGTAACCTTATAATAATATGAGACTGGGTCTGAAATGTTAAACCCTAAAAAATAGGAACATTTCTGAGCAAATGTCTGTGAACTACTCTTTGGTAGTGTTGGGCAATGCTCTCACTGGAGGTAATCAAAAACATTTCTATGTGCAATTCATTTATTTAAAAAATGATGATCATAATGTTGATAACAGTACATTGTGTCCTAGTCTGAAGTACCTTCTAACATTTCAGTATTGGGGAATGCAGGATTTTTTTCTAAATCAGACCACATGTTATTAACAGTTTCACAGAGTCCCAATCATCAGAAAATATACTCGAGGTAATAATATCATTCAATTAAATTTTAAATGAATGTGCAATTTTCAGAAGTTCCCTAGGACGAAACATGTAGTTTTAAAATCAAGTTCAATGTTGAAGCTGCAGAGCTCTGTCTAAGATATGTTCCAATAATTAATAAGCAAAAACCAGTAACTAATCCTAACCGGAAAAGAAAAAAGAAAATCCCAGTAATTATCCACAGTTGCAGCCATGGTGATACCAGGTAAGTCTTTTTAAGAAAAATCAAAAAGTCAATAGTTTGTTTTTAAGTGTTTTTGGGGCTGGCATAATTTCTGGTTCACTTGGATCCAATGAAAAGGTATCGAAGTCCACAAAGTAGCTAGAGGTTGTTAGATCAATTTTTGGAAGCCCAGCAGTTTGTGTTGAACTTGAAGGTGGCTCTTGACATGGCATGTTGACGTAGATATCAGTGATTGGCTTGATAGCAATTTGTTGTTCATTTTGAGTTGAATTGTATGTTGGATTTTCAATTCCAAGGGGAACGAGTTCCAAGGCATTATTGCATAGTCCATCATTCCGTTGCGGCGACTCTTCAATGGTGATGAGTCTTTCTGTTTGAACTTCCTGTATGGTAGTGAGAGGAGGACATTGGCTAGCCAGGAATCCACAAGGCCTACTGTTCAATAACAGCCACATAGTGTGGTTTAATCAGGTCAATGGAGACAAATCTCTTTTCCATTCCGGCAAGAGGTGGTAGAAGTATAGTTCTTGTTCCTTGTACTGCTAGGACAGGTCCAGGTTTTCTGTAAGATCGCCCAAATTCCTTTTTGCCCAGTATCTTTTCTCTGACCAGATCCAAGACTTTAGGAATCCAGACAGATCTTGCAGTGACTGATTTGACTTCGTCAGTGGCGGTCTGTGTGTCTTGGACGGTACTTAGGTCCGTCCTGGCATCATTTAGATCCTGTAAAACAGCCAAACGTTTATTGATGTCAAACTTGTTTTCATCCACCACTGTGCCTTCACAATCAAGATCAGATACCCACATTGTGGTCCCAAAAAGGAACTTGTAAGGAGTGACCCCCCCTAGAGGACTTCTTGGCAGATTATTAAGGGCATGCTAGACCCCATATAGATGATTGACCCAAGTACCACCCGAACCTAACACCCTAGGTTTTAAAGATTGCTTTAAGTCCCGGTTTTTCCTCTCCACAACGAATTTCCCTCAGGATGGTTTGGATAGGAGTACCACACTACCACACCCAAACCGTCCATGGCTTCCTTGTAAACCCGATACCTAAACGTGGGGCCACGGTCAGAATGTAATGTGTCAACAGCGTATGTCCCGATAAAGACTCACAACTCTTCTCATAACAGTTTGAGCGTCAGCCAAGTGCTAAGGCTCTACCCATAGGAATCTCGGGCATAGATCCACTGCGACCAGGATGTATTTGTAAGCCCCATCTGAATGTAGGGGGCCGCAGTGGTCTAGATAGACACAAGCTAATGGTCTGTCTGAAATTAATAAAGGTGTCTGTGCTGGACATTACACGGTGGAGCCTTTTATTTGTTGACAGATGTCACAATTCAAGACAAAGAACTTTTTTCTGTGTTAATAAAGCAGGCCACCAATAACATTTCAATAAAGAAATTGTTGCGTTAACTCCAGCATGTGCAGAACCTAGACCCTCATGTGCAGCTAGTATTAAACCTAACCTGCAATCTTCGTTTGGTATTACTATATCCACCACTCCAGGAATCTGAGCATACCGAATATTGTTTACATCTAACTTGTAGGAGTACGTGTGTGGAAAACCAAAGTAGTGCTAAGTTGTTTTTGCATGAAGCAATCATAGCCACCATTATCTGTCCAACTATTCTAATTTTTGAACAAGTGATTGCAGCTTTGGAAGCAGGTTGAACTGCCCCCTTTGCGGCTTCATCAGCCAATTAATTCCCTTCAAGGTGAACGCCATCGCGTTGATGACTCTGTGTGTGTATCACGTGAGTTTTCGGTAGGTCGTTTTTCAACTTCGCTACCTGTTCTCATAGCAACTTATGCTTGATTGTGCTACCTTTTGCATCTTTGTACCAATTCTGTCCCCAATATTGAAGGTATTCATTGTAAGACTGGACACAGTAAAAAGAATCGCACATAATTAGTGTGGGGAATTCCCGATCCATTTTTACTAATGCCAGTATCAGAGCCTTTAATTCCGCCAGCTGAGCTATGCAGTCTCCTAGTGACTGCGTTTTTGTACAGCTTGGATAGAACTGTCCATCCCGCATGTGACCTTTTATGATAGCACAAGCTGCGCTGTATTGCTGCTTACTCCCTACTGCCGGCTGAGCCGAGCCATCAGTGTAAATGATTTCTTTATACAAATCTAGAGGCATTATTTCATTTCGTATCGGATATTCATTTTCGTATTGCAGAAATGCTTGTGTTTTTAGACGTAGGTGGTATCTGTACTCTACATCTGATGCAGTGAGAGAATTAGCCCACTGTATCCATCTCGGATGTAAGGCTTTAGCATTAGGAACATTTCACTTTGTCGCAGCCTCTAAGGCTGGAACCGGAGTCACTACTATTATTTGTTTCCCCTGAGCCAGTGCTCTTTCCCTCACTACAGCAGTTTGTCCGGCCAGCAAGATTTTTTCTGTGGATGTGAAACGCATCTCAGGACTTGTGTACAAATTCGATTTGTATGCTATTGGTACTGTCTCACCTTCATTATATGTCAGGTAAGTGCATCCTGATTGACCCACGATGACACGGATAACCAAATTGTGGACGTTTGCACATGTCTGTAAATGTTTGAAGCGATCATGTCCACTTGTAGGGAACGCAGTGTATCTGTGTGTTTTTGAGTCCATTGCCTAACTGAGAAATCAGGTCTTATGAGGTCGTAGAAAGGTTTTTCTCTTTCTGTATAATTCAAAATGTAAGTTCTGCCAAAGTTTAAGAATCCCAATATGGATTGTAAGTTATTTTGAAGACTTAGAAGGTTGTCATAGGGCACACTTTTTGTAAAATGTTTGTTGCCAAGCATTTTCCTTCACTTGAAGGCTCGTATCCCAAAGTTACGACACTGAGGTGGGATATTTTTTATTTTTTTTAATTGAATTTGTAGCCCTCAGAAACGAACCCCAAAATTATAGTGCTCACCCTTTTCAAGTGGTCTTTTAAGTCATCATCCGTCAGATAAATTTCATCTACATAGAACAATGCTTCTTCATCCAAATCCTGGAGTAATTCCATTACCCTAGCACTGAACAATGCAGGACTGTTGTTATACCCTTGGGGTAGTCTGCAATATTGACGCTGGGAACCTAGCACTGAGACGGCTTTTAAGCATCTGCTTTCTGGCGCTATATTTTGGCAGAAAAATCCATTTGAGATATCAAGTGCTGTTTTGTATTTCTTTCTAACTATGTTATTCATTAATGCGGCACTATGTGCATTTTTTTTCACAGCAAATGTTTTTGTACATGAGTTTACGTGTCAAAAATCTAAAATTATACAATATGAATTGTAGGATTTCATTACGGGAAACAAAGGGTTATTCATTGAGGAGGTGCAAGTTTCAATCACCCCATGATATTCAAGTTGATCTAAGATCTCCCTGACCTGTGTTTTAGCTTCTTGCTTATTTGGATATGGTCTGTGTGGAGATAGGGTCGATTTTAATGGCATCACGTGGTGGGTTGAGTCCTCATCCCATCCTTTTTTTTTGTCAAAAAGAGGGAGGAAGGAGAAGTGATCACTTGATCAGCGGACACTGTTTACCACTCAGGTTGGTGGAAGGTCCAGTCACAGCGTGTGCCCGTATCTGAGAATACAACAACGAGGGGTTGCTGGACTGTTCCAATGTGTAACTAAGGGAAGATTTAACTGGCGTGACCAAAGGTGTAGGAGTAACACCCTAGGGCATCCATTTTGTTGGATGGATTTGCCTCACACCCAGAAGGGTGTCATGCTTCATCATCGGCGGTTGCTCCTCGTCGGGGAGGCGGTGCAATCCCCGACGGGCTCACCTCAAAGAGGGGCTCTTTGGCGGAGATCTTTTTATCCAACAGCCTTATGGTGAGGTGTGGGTGTGTGGGCAGGGTGGTGTGTGGTAGTGAGAAGGGATGTTAAAATGTAGCTAAGGGTACCGGAATTCACTTTATTCTGGGGGTCCCCTGGCTGCAATTAAAAACAGGGGGCTAGCTCACTAGGTGTCAACGAGTAAGGTCAGGTGACCCTAGATGGGGCTAGGGGTGAAGATGGTCGGCATGTTTCTCGCAATGGGTAATGCGATGGCTAGCAAATCTTGTGGGTGCTCCCGAGCTAGGCAATCTCATGGGCGATCGCAAGTGCAGGGCAAGTCACTCCCATGTTTGAAAGAAAATTTTGAGCATGCAGAAAAAAAACTCTGCTCCATCGCGGAATGTGGAGTTGATCTGTAACTCTGCATTGTCCACGGAATGTGGAATTGCTGAGTGCAGCAAATTCCGTGAGTCGAGGGTAGTTTTGCGCCCAGGCTTACTCAGGACCCTCGTTCTCAATATGTCTGTCTTTTACTCCTGTACTCATTAAGTCTCTGTTCCTCAATAGACTAAGATATAAAGGCATCCAGCGGCTTCAGCTTCACTCCAAACACAAATACACATAGCTGTGGGAAAAAACTCTTGGGAGAGAGATCCTGGAGGAATCCTGGACAGCAGTTTGGCATGGGGCAATTAAAGCATGATCTGTGTTCCTACCAAATATTGTCTGTGGTACCTCCTTCGGTCTGCCTGACCTATGTTAGAAGGGTTGTGGGGAGAGTGGTCACTACTTCATGCTTGGTGGGGGAGTGTCCAAATCTTACCTCACATCAAGTCCATACATGCCAACATTTTAGAAAAGGAAAGTGGAAGATTTAAAAAAAAATAATCTAGAGAATGTATTTCTTACAATGACTTCTATGGAAGCAGAGGCAATTTCTAGCATGAGGCAGCCAAAATAAAGCCATTATTGGCTTAGAAATTCTGGAGTCTCCCACCTGAATCAGGTCTATTGGTATCTATGACCTTACCCTCCAAACCCTAATACTTGTACTGGGTAACACAGGAGACAATCTTATGTTTTCCTTAACCACACCCTTAGATAAAATTCATCTCCCAGCTGCTCCTGCAGCATGTCTTTCCATAGACCGGATGTGGAAGCAGCAGCCACCTCCTCACCTGACTATTTGGTGGACCACATTCTGTGGTAATCACTAGGGGGTAACTGTTCCTAAACCACAAGGCCCAACCATTTGCCCCAAACTCTGCGATACTTCGGACATCTTCGTGCTTCATGTATAGGTTTTTCCTGTGTGGCACACCAGTCCACCCCCCTCACGCCACTTCTTGAGGCTAGGCGGAGTAGGACATTTCCAGTTAGCGACTATGTCCCGCTTCGCTACAATCATTGCCGTGTTAAAAAACAGTTTCTCATTTCTGGACCCATCCAGCCCATCAGTGAACCCCAGGAGCTTGTGCAGTGGGCCATGGGGAAATTCCCAAGCCAAGACTTCCTAGAGTTTCTCTTTTATGCCCCCTCCCATAATCGTGACAGCTGGAGACATGCCCAGACCATAGGGAATAAATCTACCTGGTCTTGGCTGCAGAGCATTCAGGAGGTAGTTGGTCATAGGCCTGCCCTATGAAGGTGTGCAGGGGTTTAAGTAGGCAGTGTGCAAGTAATACAGTTGGATCAGGCGAAGTTTGGCCTATGCAGTGACTGTCTTAGGCACCATTAATGCGTCCCTCCAATCTTCATCCTCCAGTGGACCCACCCATTCTTCCCACTGGTTTCTGAGCCGGTATAGTGTGACTGGAGTATTGTCCAGTGTGACTGGAGTGATGTTGGTTAATGTGCGGTAGATACGGGAGATGCCCCTCTACCCCAGGTTCTCCATCAGAGTTTGTGCCTTCGGAGGGCTGCATTCCAGTACTGTTGTGCTGTCTGCTATGTGTGGGTAGAGAGAATGATGCAGCTGTAGGTATCTTTAAAATTGTGATGGGTGTAAGGAATACCTGGATTGTAGGTCTTCCAAGGAGCGCATATAACCGCTGGCCCACACATCCCCAAGCTGGGGGATCTCAATAAGGTCGATTGAAATCCCTTGAGTCCACTAACCTCCCTGAGCCACACTCCGTGCCAGAGTGGCATTTGCTGGGTTAATTTCTGGGCCCATTGGATGTGGCGCTGTGATGCCCGCCAGGCCAGGAGGACTGTACGTGTCACCTCCGGTAAATTGCAGGGTATGGACCTCCTGTACAGCATGGTCTGGATGCAGTTCAGACCTAGTTCGCCCAGCTCAAGCCTGTAAGCCGAGTTGGACAATCCCCCATTAAACCATCATGCAGTGCGAGGAGGCGAGTCGCCAAGTAGTATAAATATAAATTGGTCATTCCAATGCCCCCGTCAAAGGTGGGGATCTGGCAGCAGGCTAGAGCTAAGCGGGGTCTCTGACCCCCCCCCCAAAGAAATTTGGTAGCTGCACTGTCGAGCTCCCGAAACCAGGCCTGTGTGAAGCAGAAGGGAGTGTTTTGAAGGACGTAGAGGAATCTGGGGAGAATCATGATTTTGAACAGAGCGACCCTCCCCAGGGGATTCAGCGGCATCCTTCCTTCATTTTTTTCACCAGCGGAGTTATGTTAAGGGACCAGGTGAGTTCAGGGAGCAATGCCACCCAGATCCCCAGGTATTTGAAGGATTGTCACCTGAGGGGTATTGTGGATTGCCAGTCATAGCAATCTCTCAATAAGTGTAAGGGTAACGAACCCCCCTCCCCCAAGCGCCTTGAGACCCTCTGGGTGAGTAGCGCGCTATACAAATGTCATGATTGATTGATTGATTGATTGAACTGACTTACTGGTATTGAGCTATAGGCCAGAGGCCTACCCAAAGGAGTGTAGCACTCAGAGACAATCGGGGGCCAAAGAGGTCCCGTTCCAAGAGGAACATTAAGACGTCATCTGCGTACAGGGCAATTTTTTCCTCCGTGTTGGGCAATTCCCATCCCCGAATGTGGTCGTCTGACCATATGAGGCTCGCTAGGGGCTCCATTGCCAAAGCGAAGAGGAGGGGTGAGGGGGCATCCCTGCCACATATCTCTACAAATGGGGAATGCCTCCGATAAAAACCTGTTGACTATTACCCTTGCTTGAGGTCGAGCACGGAGAACCTTCACCAGGTTACAAAAGCGTGGGCCAAAACCCATCTCAACCAGCAAGTCACCCAGGTAGTGCCAGTCCACAGAATCAAAGGCCTTCTCGAAGTCGATGGGAAGAAGTGCCAGAGAGGGAGTGAGCAAGTGGCGGTTTGCCAGGGCCAGATGGAGACAACCAAGGCAGTGTCTAGTTCCCCGCATCGGCATGAACACACACCGGTCGGGGTGGACCAGTTTGGTGAGGTAGGGCCTCATCCGCTTGGTGAGAATAGTAGCGAATATTTTTACCTCTATATTTATGAGGGAAATTGGGTGGTAATCCGCACAGCGGGGTGACGGCGGTTGTATTTTAGGGAGAACAACAATAGTGGTGATGTCTGTCTCTGGAGGAAAGGAGCCCTTCTGTAGGGCTTCGTCGAAGAGATCGACGCGGTTCGGAATAAGGGTCTCCCGGTATGCAGCGTAGTACTCCTACAGGAGCCTGTCTGGGCCAGGGGTTTTGCCTGGAGAGGTATGCGATATCGCTTCGTTAATCTCCTCGCGGGTAATGAGGAGGTCCAAGTCAGCAGGCTCTGCAGTGCTGAGGCACGGAAGACGAAGACGGTCTTAACCAAGCAACTCAGAGAGGGAAGTTTCAGGGCACAGCGCAGAATAGAGCTCATGATAGTAGGAGGCAAAGGCCTGGCCATCATCGAGGGGGAGCGATGTGCCAGACAAGCTGGGTCCACAGTCTCCAGCATGATGCGGTTGGCCCTTGGGTATGTAGCTAATCAGTGAAGGATATTCCCGTTATTGTCACCCCATCTGTACACCCTAGCTATAGACTATCTCCTGAGGAGCTTGGCGGCATCTAAGGAGAGCTACTTAATTTCGCCCCTCAGGCGTGCGAGCTGCCTCTCGTGGGCAGTGGCACCATCACCGGGAGGACATTGTTCAAGGCGCAGTGCCAGGGCCTCTAGCAGGGTGATATGAAGAGTCTGGGTTTGTCACTTAAGTTTAAGTTGGCCCTTGGCGAAGCCTCGGATAGTGACTTTGCAGGCTTCCCAGAGGGTACCTGGAGAGGGAACCGAGCCAGTGTTAGCAAGGAAGTATTGCTGGAGTTCTACCCAAATCGCCATTTTAAACTCCTCCTGGAGGAGTCAGTCATTCATCCACCAGGTTGGACGCGCCGAAGGGGGAGGGGTTTCCAGTGCTGAGGAGTACTGCTGAATGGTCGTAGGTAGTGGTACCTCTAGGGGGATTGTGGATGTTTTTAATCATTTGGCAGTCAATAGAGGGGAAGAATATAGCATCTATACATGCCTGGGTGTGGTGTGCAGCTGTTGTGAGCAAACTGCTTGCTTTGAGGATGCCAGATTCGCCAGGCATCGCACAGGCCCAGGGAGTCTGTTCAATTCGATAACTGTTTGGCATGAGCAATTCTGATGGTGGACGGTGAGCCTGTAGTGTCGAGGTGGGGGTCAAGAACTGCATTGAAGTCGCCCCCAACTATTGTGGCACCCAAAGGTGAGAAGGGTCAGTGGTGTGCCTCAGAGTCACTGTGAAAATCGATGGGGTTGAGTAGATAAAGTCAAGATTGGGAGGGCAACCGTTCAATGATCCACACAAAGCCACATAGCTTCCCTGAGGATCATGGGTGACCTGTGTGAGCACAAAGGGAAGATTATGCCTTATAAGGATGGCCACCCCCTTGGAGCCCCGGGCAAACCCTGAATGCCAGACTCTATGTTACCCATACTGTGCCAGAAAGGGGCAGTGGTTCCCCACCAGATGAATCTCCTGGAGCAGGAGTATGTCAGAGGTCTGGCACTTGAAATAGCGCAGGACAGCCGTTCGCTTGACTCTATGTAGGAGCCCAATACCGATCCAGGACATTGCACAGAGGGAAGCACCAGAAATGGTTGTGGAAGTCATGGTGGCCAAAGGCGGGAACAAGGGTTAGCAGGACATGGGCTGGTAGTGGGTGCATGCGGGGCCTGGCGCTAGCGAGGGACAATAAATGGAACTGTACTGTGGAGGAAATGCATGGGAGTATCATAGTATGTATTAAGAAATCTGGTGGAGCAACATATTGAACCTACATCGACAAAGGTCCCAACCCCCCTCCCTACACACTCCCCCCACCCTTTACTTCGGGAACAAAAGCTTCTGTTGTCTCAACTTAGGCAAAGTAGAAAACCAAACTAGAATGTTCGGGTTGGACTGTGTGGAGGACCCCTCCTTAGAGACGGATGTTCAGTGTCTCGGTAGAGAGACAACAGGATCGGAGCAGAAACTCTGCTGTTGCGCTTTTAATGCTTAAAGAGTAAGGATGTGTCACTGAGGGGGGTCCCTCCCACCAGGTGTGGTGGGCCTTGAGGTCCCAGGGTCGGCAGGGTATTGCAGGAATGTCCGGTATGATAAGCCATAGTTCAGTTCCTTGCGGCTTGTAAAATAAGATCACTGCAGAGTGCAGACAGTGTTCAGGGATACGTGCGCTCCGAGGCGCAGGGGGGTGCCTCCACCCGCATTGGCCACGGGAAAGCCATCCGCCCACTCCCCAGTCCACTGTGTGACATCCCACAGACCGTCCTTTAAGCTGAGAGGTAGCGCTCCCTGATCAAGGTCCCCTCTTTCCAGAAGGCGTCAGATTGTTGTGCTGCATGACAGGTCAGAGTCTGCGGTAACCAAACCCTGTTGGTCCAGCGGGAAGCTCCCCCCCCCCCTGGGTGAGCAGCTAGTCGAGTAATTTCTCTGGCAAGGTGGAGATCCCAGGAGGCCAGGAGAACCAGGCCCATGGGATGCCAGGCTCAGCGATCTGGGCTCCACTCTGTGGGGCTGGTGCTCCCGGAGGGACTGTGTACGCTTCTGGCATTGTTGCTTGGAATCAAGGCTGCGTGGGCTGGGGGCCCAAGGGCGCAGGCGACAAATTGCGCCAGTACCCAAGGGGACACTTCTCGGTCAGCCAGATTCAGGCAGCCTGAGGTGAATCAAAGAACTGTGTCCGGTCCTGGAAGATGACACAAAGGCTGGCTGGGAACTGGAGCCAGTGTTGAAGACCAAGAGTCCTTAATTTCTTCTTTGCCTCCATTTAGGAGCAGTGCTGGTCGTGTACCTCCATAGTATAGTCCAGAAAGGCCATAATGGTGTGGTTTTGGAACTTTAGGGGCCCCAGGGACCACACCTCACCAAGCATCGCATCCCGGTCTTTAAATTTGAGAATCCAGACTATAATGGGACAATGGGGGGCCCGGGTGGCGGTTTAGGCGTGAGGGACCAGTGGGCTCTCTCCACCGCACACCACGCTTAGAGCTCGTCCTTGGGCATCCAGAAGAAGAACAAAGATTCCATGAAGGTGGACATCTGCTCTTTCTCAGTGCCTTCAGATAAGCCCACCAGGTGGAGATTATTACGGCATGAACAGAGTTCGGCATTCTCTGCACGCCTGTGGAGCTCTTTGGTATGGGACTGCAAGTGGGTCACCTGCTCTTTTAATTGGTGGATGTCATTCTCCGCCTTGGAGTGGCTGAACTCGGCCTCTGTGAGGCAGGCCGTGGCATTGCGCAGATCCTGCTGGATGAGGGACATGCCTACGCTTTCCTCTCTGATCCTCCCCTCCACCGAGGCCTGGGATGCGCTGATTGCCTGCACGATAGCGGCCAAGTTTTTACCTGGAAGAGGAGGGCCAGCTTCACCCTGCCCTGCGGGGTCATGGGCAACTGTGGTGAACTTGTCGATCTTTGTTTGGTTGTGGGATGCCAAGGATTTGGGACCCTGGTCTCTCCGCATGGTTTGCAATGGACGGCACACCAGCAGAGGGTCCAGGTTGGGAGCCTGGGAGTGTGTGCCTCTTCTAAAGCCGCAGCTGAGCGTTCAACTGTGCATGGGGGCCTCCCCGGGTGAGTGCCAATGAACGTGCCGGGGGTGAACAAGAGGAAAAACATTGCACCCAAGCTCCAGGGTACAAGCAAGAGCAGCGCCCACCACAGTGTGTTGGAGATCCGGTGCATGCACGTGTGGAAGCACTAAGTCAGTGATGTCGGGGGGGGGGGGAGGGGGGGAGATGATGATGAAGGGCAAATCCAGCATGAGCCGCATTTACTTTCCCACAGGGCCCCAGCCCCCTGCATGATCTACGTTGCAGGGAAGGACTCTAGGTGTTCGCCGCTAGCACCTTGGCATGGATTGGGGGCCCGCAATGGTCACTCCGGGGGCACAGGTCCCCACTCCAGGGCAAGTACCAAACGAGAAGCCGTCCTCCCTGGCCTCCAGCAGTCACCGTTGCCCACCATCAGGAAGCAACCCACAATTAGGCCAGGGAGCAACAGCAGGGTGTGCAGGGTTCAGCGGACTCCAAGCGCCCAGGGGAGGAGGAGGGGAGACTCTCTCATGAGCCTCCCGCTGTCCGAACATGCCAGCTGAGTCACCTACCGAGCGATGGTGGATCAGTTGGGCGCTGGAGCGCCACAAGAAGAGGGTTCCCTCCTCCTCACTCCCCTGAACCCACCAGGCCGCTAAGGAAAGTAGGGCCTCTGGGCATGAATCCCAGCACTGCTGGCCCAGTTGACTAGAAGGCCGCCAAGGCCTAGAGGAGGAAGCTGGAGAAGCGGAGCGGTGGAGGGGGCCCTCCTTCAAGACCCCACACCGCTCGATTGATGCGTCTGGTTCCACCCCCACAAACCCACCGCAAACATTTACAACGCCCAGGGAGCACCGCTCAACAAGGGTCCCAGCTCCGACTGCCGCCACTGCCACACTCAGTTTACAGGAGCGGCAGGGTCTTACTCCAGCCTCCGGAATCACGTCTGTCTGGCTGAGGTGTTGCCACTGAGTCGCCACGTTCTGGGTCCCGCTGAGCCACGGGGGGGGGGGCTGGTAGTGCCACGGATGATGTTGCTCTCTGCCGCCCGAAGTGGCGGCCGAAACTGCAGTCCCGCCTCAGCGCATCCTGCGGTCAGGTCTCACAGCCTCAGGCCTCCCCTCCAGCGTCGGGGCTCAGGCGATGGCCGGGGCCTCACTCCCCGGGCCCCTTTGCCCAGCATCACACCTCTAGTCCTTAGCCAGCGAAGGGCCAGTTCAGGCCTCACAGGGTCCTCTCGCTGGACAGCCGAAGGGCCACCATGCCACACGGCCTCGCCTAGGGCCTACCTCATCGGCTCGTGATCTCCCAACGAGGGGCAGAAGGGCCTCTGATTGAGGTCAGTGTAGCCCACAATTCTCACTGTCCCACCGGGAGAGGCCTCCCTCGCGAGTCGCGTGAGAGGACAACTCGCACTCGGCCACCAGGGAGTGGGAGCAGGTTTCCCGTGTTCCCTGGTCTCCACAGTAGCCCCATGTCACGGCGAAGTAAGTGTGGGTCATAGTCTCACAGCGGCAATGCTAGCACACCGCAGCTTGGAGGGCAGGCATCGCCATCTTGAAGAGCTGGGGCGCCGTGGTGATCAGGTTGGCACAGAAATGTGAGGCGGTCATGGACATTTTTGCCGTACTGGAATATCAACAGTCGTGGCAAGACATTGGCTGCAGATTTGGAGGACGGATGGCTGCATATTTTAGTTGATCTTGGCGCGGATGATGGAGGGGTCCGTAGCACTCTTACAGTGCGACCGCCTTATTTACGCGCCAAGCCACTCCCCTGCCAATGTGTAATCTAGATCCACATCTGTAACATATTAAAGTTTTTTTAAGTGCAGATCTTCCAGAATTGCTAATGGTGGAAATCGCATTAATAGAAGCCTCAGTTGGGAGACAAGCGAGTTGACAGATTGGCTTTCATGGATAGCTTTAGAAGAAATCATAGAGCGTTCTATTGCTTTGGCTATGTCAATGGATTCTGATAAGGTGGGATTCCTGCAACTCAATAGTCTCTCCTGAATTTTATGGGAGAAACATGCGAAGAAGAATTAATCTCTAATGGAAATGTCTGCATTTGCTCCAAATTCACATGTAGAAGCCAGAATTCTTGGTTCTGCTATGTATTCTTCCACAGTTTCATCAACATTCTGTCTTCTTTAAAAGAACTTGTGGTGCTCAAGCATGATACTCTTCATCATATTGTTTTGTTTAGTTAGACAAGCTAATGCTTCCTTAAAAGGATTCCAGTCATCAGCTGAACCTTCTTTTCGGTGCCTGAGGCAAATTGTCAAAAACCTTTTGCGCAGCGAGGCCAATGCAACTATAAAGAACAGCTGCTTTACGTGCAGGTGAAAAACGTGCGGCATCAATTGCTACCAGATAATTATCAGAACGTTTGATCTACTGACGCCATTTAACACGTTTGCCTGGGGACTAGAAAAAAGGTGGATGGAGTGTAATTTGCTGTGCAGAAGCCATGGTTTGTAGATACAATAATACAACAAATGTAAGAGAAGTAATAATATATAGTCAAATTGTCTCCTTTTTAGGTCTCGGCCTGATCCAGCGCATGCGCTGTCTGACCGAGACATTTAGTAGCTGCTTTGAGAAGTGCTACTTTCCCGGCGACCAGCTTACTATCACACGCACAAGAGCGCGCGCGCATAATTGCAAGCTGGTGTGAAGGACTGGGTTCTTTTGGACCCAGCGGTGCCAGGGCACAACACCTGAAACCTTCGTGGGTAACCTGCTCCGGCGTACAAGTCACAGAGACACGGGACACTTCCTTCGGCGTCAAAGATTCAAGGTTTATTTGCTGCAGGGAACACAGAGATCACAGGAAGTACATCAAGTGTAGTTCGGGGAGACTGCTTCAAATTGGTTCTGTGGATCGCTCCTTTTATACAGTTTTTACCCATAGGATAACATTGAACACAAAAGTTTACAACCCGGTTCCCACAATTAGCCCCCAGAGGGGTCGCTTTGGTCACTTAGAAACACACAAGGTCCGGAACATAAGTGCGGAAACATTTGGCGGTTCCCAACTGTAAAAACCATCTTCCCACCATTAGCAAATTCCAATCAGCAGTAAAATAGATCGAAATAGGAACGAAGACAGGTGCAGAGGAAGACGGAGACAGTGGGGAGATCGGAAAGGGTGTAAAAGGGGAGGTATCGGGAAACACGAGATACAGGCATCAAAGGGACGTGCCTAATGAGATGCACGGCTGACACAATAAGTCCGTGCGGCAAGATGATCCTCGAGCGGCGCCATCTGCCTTACAGCAGCAACCCCCTCGTCATAAAGACACTTACAAAGAACATGTGTCTTCCGCAAATATCTTGGGAGTCCCAGGGTCGCGAAGCGGACAGCGTCCGTTCGCTGGCTACTTGAGGGCAAGAGACAAAATGGATGCCGTATCTAAGATGGAACCCGTGGGTACAGATGAAAAACCCACATAACAAACGAACGGTTTAAGTTAGCACAGCGAAACTGCGCACACTTACTAAACTCGTCATTTGCGGTTCATAGATACCAGACTCGACCATATTCGTGCGAGTCGAAAACACCACTTACAATTGTCACGGAACCTCAGACGCTCCTTTTGCCCTCATGTAGGCAAGCACTAGTCGGAATCATACTCGATATTCATCAGACCATCAAGATGTTGTTGTAGCATAGCTCTGTCCAACCGAGTCCCCTTGGTAACAGATGGTTGTCTCATACACGTTGTAGCACAGAGGCCACATAAGGCAGGACCACACTGCACACAAAGGCAACACGTGAACAGGAACACTACAACGACTCCGATGATCATCAGAATCTTCCAACCCCAAGTCGACATCAGGCCCCAAAACCATCCAAGTAGCGTCCAATCCCCTACATCCACGTGTATGGATTCGGAGATCTTATGCAACCTCGAGATGGCTTGATAGACAGTAGGAGCATTATCTGGGATGAAAATGCAGCAGCTCGAATGGATCACCTTACATACCCCACCGCGATCTGCTAAAATGACATCTAAAACCATACGGTTTTGTAACGTCATAAGTCTCTCCGCCTGAAGTTCTGTGGTGATATTACCAAGGGCACTGGCAGTAATATTAGCTGTCGATTCTACCACTCGAGTCAACTGTCTCAGGTTCCTACTATTAACCATAGGTCCCCAAAACGGGAGGAAACCCTTGAAAAAGTCTCCTGCCTCTTGACCGGCAGTGTCTTCTTCGCTAATTACGCCTCGTACAACTCTAGTCTTATGATAATCGGCATCTACAGTGAACGTCGGAGGCAACAGATTTGCAATAAAACATGTGCCCATGAAGTCAGCGGGCAACCATGTGTATGCACGATCATAACAAATAAAGTAGGTACCCTTGGCAGCCAGAAACACAGGGGACGAGAACATAGGCAGAATGTAATTTTCAGTGCAAGCACTTGCTCCAAGTAGGGCTTGCGATCTTCGGCCACGACCCATAAGACAAAAATTACCAGTGTGGGGTACGACCCATATTGGAGGCGAGCTTTTAAGCTGCTTTTCACTAGTGAACACACTATATTCACCTCTACTTAGGACCTTATAGGCTTGTACCTCTTCTTCAGGGATAAGCGAATAGTCATAGATCTCACTTTCCATATCCTCTATTGCTATCGATAAAGGCTTCTGATATGAGGTAGGACCAGAGTAGGGGGAACGTGGTTCTCGAATGGGGTGGATTTCTCTGCGGATTTACCATCCAACCCATCGCCATATTATATAGCGCAACGCGTTCCCTGTTTCCAGGAAGCTGACTACGTCTCTGAGGACCATCGGAACCAGCAGACCCATGAACAGGTCCGAGTGACTGAAAGAAACTTGTCGCAAGGGGAGAATTGCGACTACGAGTAGAGGGAGAAGAATAAGACACCGGGCTAACAAGAGAAGGAGTAGAAACAGTAGCAGCGACAGGGGTTAACAACACAGGAGCAGTAGCGGGAGCAGGAGTATGTGGAAGCGGAGGAGCAGTAGGAATAGAAACAGACAAAGGAGCAGGAACAGACGGAAGAGCGGGTGCAGGTTGAGGAACAGGCGGAGGAACAATAGGTGGAAGAACAGGTACGGCAGGGACCACAGGAGCTGCGGTACCCTGTACGTACGGAGGTGGCGACTTCATAAGATAGGACATTAAAGGATCCTCAACTGCCTCTTCCTTCTTATCCGACTCCGTAGGCAAAGCAGGATAACATTTATCTATGGTCATACGCTGTAATCTCTCAAACACTTCCTTATCCTTATCCTCCTTATCACGCTGGAACTGCTCAGCTTTCTTCACTATAGTAGCAACAGTATCTCGCTGACTACGTTTATTTTGTCTGATCTCTTTCTGTCGGGCTTCTTTGCGCCACAACCGAAAGGCATCAAACATGGCCGGCCTTGATTTACGTTCGAACAATTTTATTTCCAGATTATCTAAGATCGACGCCTCGAAGCTACCGTGAGGTGGCCAACGAAGGTCGCCGTCTTTCTTTGTATATTTAACCCAATAATCGTTAAAAGCAATCGGGCCTAGCCCATGTTTGCTATATAAGTCATAAGTAGGAGTTCCAACCGGAGGTATCGGACACGAGTCCTCCAGCAGGGAATCCGTACCACAAGGTCTGAAACAACTGAACAAAGTACTGCGACCAGGCATCTTGCACACTAGCCGAGTTTCACAAACTTCAAGGGTTACGGGATTTACCAAGTCCCAGCAAAGAACAAAACCCTCGGTTTTTGGCGGCTGCAGTCGTCAAACAATACAACAACAAAGTACGCTAGCAAAGTGTCACCGACAAAAACACTCACACAGCGTTAACAACAAAAACACTTGCTAAAGTGTTCAACAACCAAGAACTCTGGGAGCGACCCACAAATACTTAACTCAAAGATCGATGGCGTCCTCAGGAAGGCCCGTCAATCGTCTCGCTATACCAAGGTCTACGCCAGGCGCCAAAACAGGTCTACAGTCAGGGCAGCAGTCCGTCGCAGCCGTCAGGAGGCGGGAATCTTCGCGGGAAAAGTCTTCGGGCCACTTATTTCGACAACAGGATCGATGAAGCGGGGTGCACCTTCCCTCGGAGATTTCACACGAAGTTCCTCACGATCGTCGGGCTTGGACCGGTACCACTGATGCAGCCCCACGTTGGGCGCCAACTGAAGGACTGGGTTCTTTTGGACCCAGCGGTGCCAGGGCACAACACCTGAAACCTTCGTGGGTAACCTGCTCCGGCGTACAAGTCACAGAGACACGGGACACTTCCTTCGGCGTCAAAGATTCAAGGTTTATTTGCTGCAGGGAACACAGAGATCACAGGAAGTACATCAAGTGTAGTTCGGGGAGACTGCTTCAAATTGGTTCTGTGGATCGCTCCTTTTATACAGTTTTTACCCATAGGATAACATTGAACACAAAAGTTTACAACCCGGTTCCCACAATTAGCCCCCAGAGGGGTCGCTTTGGTCACTTAGAAACACACAAGGTCCGGAACATAAGTGCGGAAACATTTGGCGGTTCCCAACTGTAAAAACCATCTTCCCACCATTAGCAAATTCCAATCAGCAGTAAAATAGATCGAAATAGGAACGAAGACAGGTGCAGAGGAAGACGGAGACAGTGGGGAGATCGGAAAGGGTGTAAAAGGGGAGGTATCGGGAAACACGAGATACAGGCATCAAAGGGACGTGCCTAATGAGATGCACGGCTGACACAATAAGTCCGTGCGGCAAGATGATCCTCGAGCGGCGCCATCTGCCTTACAGCAGCAACCCCCTCGTCATAAAGACACTTACAAAGAACATGTGTCTTCCGCAAATATCTTGGGAGTCCCAGGGTCGCGAAGCGGACAGCGTCCGTTCGCTGGCTACTTGAGGGCAAGAGACAAAATGGATGCCGTATCTAAGATGGAACCCGTGGGTACAGATGAAAAACCCACATAACAAACGAACGGTTTAAGTTAGCACAGCGAAACTGCGCACACTTACTAAACTCGTCATTTGCGGTTCATAGATACCAGACTCGACCATATTCGTGCGAGTCGAAAACACCACTTACAATTGTCACGGAACCTCAGGTGGCCGGCAAGGTAGCACTTGCGGTGACGCGCGTGCGCACCACTCGCCTTTTTTTTTTATTTCGCGACCCTGCGGCTTTACTTTTACGACCGCGCGTCAAATGCAAGTTGCAGTATAGAAGCGTGCTGAACAGTAAGCAAAATGCAACGTTTTCCATGGCCAGCAGATGTCAGTGCTGCAAAAGCATGTGGCTTTTTCCACTGGGTTGGTTATATTATTAAACCACTAACCAAGCTCTGTGAAGTCTCCAACGCCGTTGAATAGGAATCTGTCACTGGACTGTATCACGCTGCTGAATCATGAAACAAGCTGTCATTTCTTATGGTGGAAAAGATATTGTAAATGCTCTGCTGTTAAAGACAACTAACACATTTTATTATCTAAAGCAAAGGAGAACTGGGCTGCTTGCTGCCTTATCTTCGGTTTCCCCCTACCATTGGTTAGTCGACCTCTGTTTACATCTCTGCGTGCATGCGCCACTGACACCCACCTGGTTCCTTTACTACGGTCAGGGTAAACTTCCAACTGGCGTCCTCATAGTAGTGAATCTCATTACGCAGTCATTTTCCGTTTTGTAAACGCACTGAACTGCCTCTTCGTCAACGGTGTCTGGAAAAAAGAAAACAAGGACATTCCTTAGGCATCTGCAGTGTAATTGTTGGCAGAACGTGGCTTTGCGCCACTATTTGTAATAAATGAATGCGAAAAGCTGGCCTCAGCAGAAAGTCAAATTACCGAATTTTCATGCTGTGACATAACGCTCTGGCTAATGTTACTGCTGCTCCTCAGCTGTTTTTTGAGCGGGGGAGGGGAGGGTGGAGAAGAGACTTTAGGGGAAACTTGATTTGAGCAGGGTATTTCCTGGAACAGTGCTCTAGGGAGCTCGAATTCCATTATATGCGAGAGGTTTTCCTATGGAGCGCATTAGGCACCGGGTAGAATGCCTGAAATAGCCGATAATGTTAACCCTCGGAAGGAAAAAAAATGAAACACTGTAAACCCCTCTACCCGCGCTCCACAAGCAGGCGGGAGGAGAGGAAATGCGTGTTTGTATTGGTTCCCTGATGCGAAGAGCGGAATAGCTGTTTCTCCTCTGGCCAGCACAGTCCATGTCCTCTACAAATTCTTTGTGGATTTGGTTACGTTATGTGCCAGATTTCCTCAATCACTAAGCACAGCAAAATAAATCTATATAACATTGACACATGCCACTGGCACAATTCAAGTGCTCTCCTGCTTAACATTTATGTACGACCCCTCCAGTTATTGGCCACTCTTCCCCACTTCTACAGGAATGCTGATGATACTCAGTTTATCACTGGGTTAAAAAGTGTGCTGTCTTCATCAGCATCAGTCTGGCTTTCTTGCCAAGGAAGGGTGAGTGGCCACTGGCTCAAACTGAATGCTGGTCAGAAAATAGTGGTGGTGGTTTGCAAAGGACTTGAGCCCTAACTGGACAGGTACTGACTCACTCACCTGGGACCCTGGCCTGTCAGTATCTCATCTATAGGCAGGGCCAGTAGAATTATGCGATTTGATGGCTGCAGCCTTTTTCGCATAATTGTAGATTTGCCACACAATCTATTATCTGCTGCATAATCAGCAGATTTTGACAAAAAAATTGTTTCTACCGCAAGGGGTCCAAAAGTTACTGAAAACTCAGCAACACATGTTGCCGTGCAGTGGAAGGCCCTTTGCAAAGTTTGACTGGCTACCTTTCCATAGCTTATTGCTATATTTGGGTGTTAATTTGGTACTAATGAGGTCCAGCCTAAGCCCAGACAGTGTTAACAAGTGTAAAAATGGCAAAATAATGAAAGAGTACTATAATAAAATGTGCCCCATTACAGTGCATAATTTGACTTTCCTTGCTGCATAATTTACTCAACCCTGCCGCACATTTTGCCCCTCCCCTGCCGCAAATTTCTAGTGGCCCTGCCTATAGGTACTTTAAAATCAATTTGAGCCTTAATGTGATTCGCCTTGTCGGGCGCCAGGACGCTCCTTGGCTGGAGCATCTGTGCGCCTAATAAAAAACGCATAACATAACATAACATAACATAAGTATCATAGCTGGTTTCTTTGTGCCAGTATCATCCGTGCAATTTACATAAGTTTCTACCCAAACGTAAGCATGATTGCAAGAGATTGGCTCAAGTTGTCTCTCTTTTAGACTATTTCAACTTCCTGTACTTGCGAATTCCTAAACTTTGTCTTCACCACTTATGGGTTACTGAAAACAAGGCAGCTTACATGCTTATTGGTAGCACATGCTTCTGCCACTCAAACCCCCTTTTTCTTCACATCTTCGCTCACTTCGATCAGGAAGCAAGTTTCACTCAAAATGATTTTACTGCAACAACATTAACTGTTGCATGGCTAAACACTTATAAGGTCCCAAAGTTGAGACCTATTGGCTATGCCAATGCTTGTTTAGAATGAAACATCTGGCATCTGGCGCAGCATTTTGGGTCTTGTAGCAAGCCCCCCGTTTGTGCTACAATGCCCCGTTTATTGAGAACCTCCAAATGGTTTTTCGTTTTCATTAGCACCTTGACATCGAGCGCAGCGGTTGTGTTATCTTTGCCCCGCTGGTGCTCGCGGTTTACCAATCATCCAATATTCCTTTTCAGCCACGAGCCATCACCGCGTTTGCCAGAGGACTCGAGAATCTAATTCTCCCTAAGGTAAACACGGGTGCTATGGCGCACAGTAATGTGTTGGCTCTTAAACTGGGGGTGCAACGGAGAGGATATTTTGTATGCCCTCTTTTAAATCGGATCCTTGGTCCCCCTTTTTCTACAGTAGTGACATGATGACGCCATCTCTTGGATATTACACTTGAGGATCCTCGAACCCCCATATCATGTTTTAAGGTAATCACTGGCGCTTGTATATGTATGGGTTTGCATGACCATAGTCCTATGAGGACACTGACTTCGTTACGTTTCCCCTTGGGCTGCTCATATTGCAATAAAATCCCGTGGGCTGAGGGGCGCCTGGCAACGTTTGCTTCACCACCTAGGTATCAAGTGCGATTTGTGTACCCCTTTTTCCCCCCCTCTCCCTTTTGAGAGGGAGTGGCCAGTGCTCAGTACTGTTTCACGTTATGTTTCCTTTTAGAAGTACAGAAGCAGGTGGTCCACCCTCGTGATATCACCCATTTACATTGTTTTGCTCCTTTGAGGCGATACTGGGTTCACTCTGTAGTCCTTTGTAATATATGTGTGTCTTGTAGACGCAGTCCAAGTGTATACCCACGTTATCTGCTATTGCCTGGTAGGGATCTGGTATATAGACCATTTATAAATTCCTTTTTCTTTTAATTACCCCTAGGAGGTCTTCCCACTCCACTGCCTTTGTCCTGACGAAGACCTGCTCTGTAAGAGAAACTGCCCCTACAAGTAACAGGGTCGAAACGTAGACTACCTACCCCCATGACACCAGCTTCTACCTCTAGCAGGATTTCTACAGCTGTTTACAGAAGCCTGGTCTACAAGAATTGTCTGATTTATTTAGCTAATTTTGTGGTCTCTTTGGGGAACCACTTCAAAACTGTATATATGAACAAAAAGACTTGGATTTGTTTTTGTCACCCAAATGACGATTGTCTTCCTTTTCATCTTTCACAAAAATCCCCTCACAGCACCCCCTTCCCCTTCCTTCACATATGTGGGCACAATTGTTTTTCAAAAATATAAATACAAAATGTCTGATGTATACTTCATAACTAATGAAAAGTTTCCAGTACTTTGTGAATTAAAACATCGTACTTTGATTTGTTTCTGTGTTTCCATTTGTGTTACAAATTGTTTCTTATAAAATCTTGACCTTTTCCCCCTAGTCTGGGACCCCTCTGTTTATAACTATCTTCTACCCAGGTCCCTTTTCTTTTTCTTTTTGGGTTAACCCTGTTCAATATAACGTTCTTTCAGAGGGCCGAGAAAAGCCCAGGGGCCAAAGCTTTTCTCTGAAATCAGAAGGAAAGGACCAAACAACAGCACCTCAGACTTACCTTCATTGCATTTTAACTGGGCATTAGATAACCAGTGAAAGACAGAGGAAAGGCAATTTTGTGCCAGCCCGACCGAGTCCTCTTCCTTGGGCCAGGTAAACAGCAGCTGGGTGTCGTCGGCATAGGCCATCACCTTAGCCCCCAGTGACTCCGCCAGATAAACAAGCGGGGTCACATAGATTTTAAAAAGGAGGGGCCTAAGGGATGAGCCCTGAGGCACCCCCGTTGACACCGTGAGAGGTGCAGAGGCACTCGGGGGAAGCCAAACCTGCTGCTGCCGGCCCTCGAGGAAGGAAATAATCCAGTGCCAGGCGTTTCCACTGATACCAATGGCAGACAGGCGGTTAAGCAGCATGGCATGGGGGACCGTGTCAAATGCCGCCGAGAGGTCCAGCATAACCAATGCTGCCTTTCCGCCAGCATCTTGACACTCCCTAATAGCCTCAGCAACCTCCAGCAAAGCCGATTCCGTGCTATGAGCTGCACGGAAACATGACTGAGCTGGGTGAAGCACCTTGGACTCCTCGATGAGCTTAGTAAGTTGAAAAGTGACGGTCTTCTCGCACACTTTCGCCAGGCTGGGCAAAAGCGAGATAGGGCGATAATTTTCCGGCACTAAAGGGTCCAGGGACGGCTTTTTAAGCAACGGTAGGATCAGGGCAATTTTCCAGGCTCTAGGCACGGAGGCCGAGCAGAGTGACTTATTAATCAAGTAGTTCACCTCTGGGTTGGGTGACCTCTGTGCCTCTGGGCCTCTGGGCCGGTCACTCCTCCACGCACTGCGCACACTCCCCGTGGGTGTGCCCTTGCTGCCCGTTCCCGCCGCTGCTCGCAGCTGTGCCCCTGACCACGAGGCATGGTCTCTGCTTCTGAAGCGCAGCGCCGCTTCTGCTGCCTGCGTGACCTTTTCTTTTCTTGCCTCTGCCTCTGCACTCTGGTCTGTCCCCGCCGTTTTTCCCGCCGTTTTTATTCCCGCTGTGCCCCCGCCACCTCCCCGCTCCCCGCCGCTGATCCCCTGCGGCCCGCCCCCCTCCACCAGGAGCCTTCCCATTTGCCGCCCCGCTCCCGCCTCCCAGCTGCCCCTCCCTCGCTCCGCCCCCTCCACTCTCCTCTTATGGCAGAGTGGCCAACGCGCAGCGTGCACGCACAGCGGTTGCGCCGATTGTGCGCCGAAGGCGCGCCAAAGGTAAACCCGTCTGCGCCCGTCCGCGCCTGGACCGCGCCCAGTGCCAGGACCCCTGGCCCTCGCAGACCCCAGCCCTCCCGCCGGACCTACGACGCCGCCACCATCAACGCACTCAACACCGGCCGAATCCCGGGTTGCTACCGAGCCACCCCGAGACGGACCCACGGACCCTTCAGCTGCCACGCCTGCAAGTTCACCTGCATCCGGACCTGTCCCGCACCAACACCCGCCAAGCCGAACAGCAGCAGCAACCACCTGAAGTGCATCCTCCTCAACACCCGCTCCGTCCACAGACACGCCATCGAACTCTGGAACCTCCTCGACCCCACAGCTCTTGACGTCGCCTTCCTCACGGAAACCTGCATGAACGACTCCTCAGCGCCCGACATCGCCATCGCCATCCCAGAGGGCTACAAGATCATCCGAAGGGATCGCATCAACAACACAGGAGGAGGCATCGCCATCATCCACAGGGACACCATCCGCATCACGACCAACACCGACGACACCCTGACAACCGCCGAACACCTGCACTTCCAGATCCGCACGGCCCCCTCAGAGGCACCCTGATCTACCGACCCCCGGGACCACGCACACAATTCAGCGAGGACATCGCCGACTTCATCAGCCCGCATGCCCTCCCCTCCGCTGACTATATCCTCCTGGGGGACATCAACTTCCACCTGGAGAACAACAACGACCGCAACACCATCACCCTGCTCGACAACCTAGCCAACCTCGGCCTCAAGCAGCTGGTGTCCACCCCCACCCACCTCGCGGGACACACACTCGACGCTGTCTTCTCATCCAGCAAAGACATCGCCTTCAGCCACGCCACCGGACTCCACTGGACGGACCACAGCTGCGTCCACTTCACCTTCAAAAGAACGACGATCCACCACCACCTGCAACAAGTTGCTCGAAGAAGCTGGAACAAGATCACAGCCGACCAGCTCGCCGCGTCCCTGAGCCAGCACCCTCCCGCCAGCTCAGCGAACCCCAGCCAGGCCGCCGACAACCTCACGAAGTGGATCAGCAACTGCGAGGACGAACTCGCCCCACTGAGGACCCCGCCCAGCAGACCCGGCAGCAAGAAGGCCCCATGGTTCACCGACGAACTCAAGAGCTCCAAGAAGAACTGCTGAGCCCTCGAGAAAGCCCAGAGAAGAGAACCAACACCGGACAACATGACCACCCTCAAGCTTGCCACCCGGAAGCACCACCAACTGATCCGCGCCACCAAGAAAACTGCATTCAAGGACCGGCTGGACAACAATGCACACAACTGCAAGGAACTCTTCAACATCGTGAAAGAGCTCTCCAACCCCAACGCCGGAAACAACAACATCACCCCATCGCAAGACCTCTGCAACTCCCTCGCCTCCTACTTCCACAACAAGATCGCGGACATACACAACAGCTTCAGCACCCAACCGACGAACGCCACGACCGAACCACCGCCCCCCACCACCACCCTCCGCGCCTGGACTCCGATCAGCACCGAAGACACCGTCCGCATGATGAACTCTATCCACTCCGGATCTCCAACTGACCCATGCCCTCACCACGTCTTCAACAAGGCCGACGCTGTCATCGCACCCCACCTGCGGGACATCATCAACACCTCCTTCGACACCGCCACCTTCCCGGAGAGCTGGAAGCAAGCCGAACTCAGCGCCCTTCTCAAGAAAGCTACAGCGGACCCCACCGAACTCAAGAATTACCGCCCCATCTCGCTCCTCCCGTTCCCAGCCAAAGTCATCAAGAAGACCGTCAACAAACAGCTGGCCGCCTTCCTCGAGACGAATGGATCCCTCGACCGCTCACAGTCTGGCCTCCGAGCCAACCACAGCACCGAGACCGCCCTCATCACTGCCACCGATGACATCCGAGCCCTGATGGACAACGGAGAAACAGCGGCCCTCATCCTCCTAGACCTCTCCGCGGCATTCGACACTGTCTGCCACCGCGCCCTAGTGCAGCGCCTCAGCAACGTCGGAATCCAGGAGAAGGCACCGAGACCAGGAAGACGGTCACCCAGGCCCTCGTCACCAGCCGTCTGGACTACGGCAACGCCCTCTACGCCGGAACCACCGCCAAGCTCCAGAAGAGGCTCCAGCGGATCCAGAACACCTCAGCCAGACTCATCCTCGACATCCCACGACACAGCCACATCTCCGGACATCTGAGAGACCTCCATTGGCTCCCCGTCAACAAAAGAATCACCTTCCGTCTCCTCACCCAAGCACACAAAGCCCTACACGATCAGGGCCCGAGCTACCTCAACAACCGCATCAACTTCTACGCTCCCAAACGCCATCTCCGATCAGCCAGTCACGCCCTCGCCGCCGTTCCCCGCGTCCAAAGAGCGACAACAGGAGGAAGGTCCTTCTCCTACCTGGCCGCCAAGACCTGGAACTCCCTCCCGACCGACCTGCGCCTGACCCAAGACCACCTCTCCTTCAGGAAGAAGCTCAAGACCTGGCTGTTCGAGCAGTAGCAGCCCCCCCCACCAAGCGCCTTGAGAGTAGTGCGCTCTACAAATGTCTTTGATTGATTGATTGATTGGGTTGACGACATCGGCCACATCCGACAGAAGTCTGGCCGCACAGGGATCACTAGGAGAGCCGAATTTAAGAGCTTTCAGGATTTTTAGAGAGCTAGCCAAGTCCACAGGGTTAAAGTCTGTAAAAGGAAATAGGGGCTCTACCCCATTGATAGACAGAGATAACCCCGCAACAGGATGCCCTGAGAAGATGGAAAGAGAAGCTTTAATGTTCACTATTTTATCCTTGAAAAAGGTTGCCAAGGAATTGCACCAAGAATCCGAGGTAGGGGTGGCAACTGACTGAGCACAAGGGGCCAAAAAACTTTGCACAATGGAAAAAATCTCTTTGGAGTTGTTTTTGCCACGCTCAATAAGCGTGGCAAAGTAAAGACCCTTAGCTTCTGCGATGGCTGTGTAATATAGCCTCTGTCTTGCTCTGAGAGTGTTCTTATCAGCTAGACTGTAACCTCGGGCACGTCAGGCTCTCTCAGCCGCTTTACACTCCCGTTTCAAAGTCCTTAGCCTAGGATAGAACCAGGGCTTAGAAGGGGATTCTCTCCTCAGCTTGGACTGGCTCAATGCAGAATGTACTGAGACAGACCCAAAAATCCACTCTGCAAACTGGGCGACATTGTCCTCAAGCTCCCCACAGAAGGAGGGACGAGAGACATCCAGAGCGGCACTCAGAGACCCTAAGTCAGGTCTCCTGAAGACAAGGGGCTAAGAGCAATGAGCCGAACGGGGAGGGATTACCAAGGCCCAAGAAAAGAAGATAGGGAAATGGTCGGACCAAGCAACTGGGCTAGGTTTCCTTACCAGTAGATGAAAATTAGCTCCTATAATATCTATGTCCACCAAGGTGGGTGGGAAACAAAACTCTTTGGGTAAGGTTCGCCAGGTGGAAGGCATCCAACAGGACGGCGGCATCCAAGGCTTCCGCGTGGTCCAAATGGATATTAACATCGCCAAGAAAAATAAAACGAGAAAAGTGCAGCGCTCGCTCAGCTAAAGCATCTCCACAGGAGTCCAAGAAATGCTTTGGCGGACCCGGAGGTCAATAGACCAACGAGCCTCCGAGCGTAAAGTGCGCTGAGAATTGGATGCAGAAGTTAAGGACCTCGCAGTCACCCAGGAGCGAAGAAGGTTCACCAAGCAAAGTCCAACTATCCCTAAGCCAAATGGGGAGTCCCCCGCCCCTACCTGACTGGCGGTCCAGCCGATGAACTTTATAACCGGCTGGAGTGGCCAACGCCATAATCGGATTGGAATACGCATCAAACCACGTCTCAGTCGCAAACAGCATATCCAAATCATTATCTGAGATAAGATCAGCCACATCAACATAGTGTCTTCTTACTGACCTAGCGTTGATAAGGCAAGCCCTGATAGTCCCCATTGAAGTGCCGATAAAGTCGAAGCGCATGGCTCGGTGGAAAAGGTATAACCACAATCAGCACAAACAAAATCACCAGAGGGGCCAGAGGCACCAGAGCTAATTAAAGAGCAGCTCGAGGGCCTAAGAACTTTCAGCTCCTCGCCAGTGTAATGAGTGAAGATATCACTGGAAGTGGTTGCGCCATGTTGAGCAGAGTGTCTCGCCTTGAGCGCTGACTTAGCGCGGACGGACGCAGACGGGCTTGCCTTAGGCGCGCCTTTGGTGCGCCAGCGGTGCGCCCGCTGGAAAGGCATGCGGAGTCCCCCTGCGGGGCCCGTTGCAGGCCCCCAGGGACTCCAGGGGGGTGCACATGGGGGGTACCTATGGTACCCCCCTGCATTCCAACGCACAACATGACAGGCACCACAACGTGCATTTTTAGCATTACGGCGGGCGGTGCTTTCAGCACCGCAATGCTAAAAATGCAGTAAGCGCCCGCCACTGTGGCGGGCGCATCTTAATCTTTAGGACGGGACCCCCGCCCTTATGGCGGGTGGTTGCATGCACTGGTAGTATGACGCAGGGACTTTGTCAGCCCGTCATCCTAATGGACCCCTAAGTGCTTTGGGAGGGCTCAATTATGTCAGCCTTTAACATTGCCTCAACTTCTTGTTCTATGGCCTGGTGGCAGGGATTCCATAAGGCTTTCATTTGGCAACTCGCCCTCTTTCTGTGATAATGTCGTGGGTGATGAGGGAGGTCCACCCAGGGTTAGTGGAGATGAGACCAGGATATCGGTCTAGTAGGGCGAGTACCTGTTGTCTTTGGTACTGAGTCTGTTTGGTTCACATTTTTGGTGTTTATATTGGCCAAAGCCAAAAAGGTTGTAGAGGAGCTTCTAGGGGTTGGGTAAGGTTAACCTAACCTATTTCCACGTCCTGCTATTCCCCTTGTTTCAGGGGTTCCTCCCATTCTTTAAAACAATTTATATAGTAGATTTGCCCCAGATGTTCTTTCTGTGGTACTGCTACCCTATACTTTACTGGTGTCACTTTTTTCTGTGACCTGGTAGGGCCCCAACCAGGTTGCAAAGAGATTTTTCTTGGAGCTGGGTAAGAGGACCAAGACTTTTGCTCTTACAGTTAGTATTGTTGGTGGAGTGGTGTGGCTCACTGGTTAGAGGCGGCAGACCCGGAAGCAGAGAACGGGCCGGGACCAGGGTTCAATTACCGACACGGCAGGGTCGTGGACCAGGGTCAGCGGACTTAATAATTCTCGCCTCTGTGCCTACTCTAACCAGGGATCACACTCGGCAACTCTGGGCATTAGCTTGCCTCATCTCTACAACGGCCCCCCACATTCGCCGGGGATACCTGGTTTCCCCTTGGAGATACCCAGTAGGGACCATCTCACAGGGATAGCCAGGACGGGTTCCCCAGCGGTCTACAGCGCCACGACGCCTCAGGGCAGCAGTGCGCTTTACAAGACCACATACATACATACCCTGAGTTTGCTTACTTTGTCATTTGCTTCTTTTTGCTTTTGCTGGGCCTTTTCCAAGGTATTGTGAACTTCCTTTCAAATGTAGCCAAAGTTTATTTCAAGGAGGCACTATACACCAAGAGGGGGTTTTCCTCATCCTCAGACAATTGCTCTGCTGCTATATCCAGTAAGGTTCAGGGCTTAGTTCTGAACTACAGTGAAACCAGAAGATTTCAGTTTGTGAGTTCTAATGGTGAATAAAAAAAGAGGTAATTTATGGTCCCAATCCCTTCCTGAGTCTGTAACAAATTTCCTTAACATTGTCTTAATGACCTTGTTATATCTTTCTACCAGTCCGTCAGTTTGTGGGTGGTAAACAGCCGTTCGGATCTAGTGAACACCAGGGAGTTTACACACTTCTTTCATCAGTTGAGACATAAAAGGGGTCCCTTGGTCTGGAAAAATCTCATGGTGAAACCTGAATCGTGAAAAGAAAGAGACCATGGCATGGGCAATAGATAGTTTTGTCATACTAGATAGGAGGATGACTTCTGGCTACCGTGTGGAATAGTCCACGGGCACTAATATATATTGGTGCCCTCGGGCTGACGGTGTTAGCAGTCCCACTAAATCCATCCCTACCCGTTAGAAGACTACCTCGTTAATAGCAAGGAGGTATAAGGGGACTTTATTTTAATTCTGTTAGATTTATTAGCTGACACCTTGGACAGATGGTACAACATTTTGCGACGTCCCTTTAAACACCAGCCCAGTAAGGATCTAGGGGTGTGTTTCTGACCATAGTGCCCACCTCCAACCTGGCTATGTGTGAGTAGTAGAGCTTGCTTACAAAAGAACTAGGGGTACCAAAAGTTGTTCTTTCTGTTGTTTAGTCTCCCACTGCTCATGTACAATATCCCCCGCTTAAAGCAAAAATAAGGGCCTACTTTGTCTGTGACTTCTTCCTGTACTTGCTCCCAAGCGTAGATCAGCATGCTGTCCTCTTTCTGGGCAATTCGGAAACTCTGTGAAGGAGTAGAGACCTTGTCTGAAGATGAAAGAAGACAAGTAAAATGGGGTTTGGACAACGTCTGATGCCTCTCTTTGTCCAATACATTACCACTGGCGTCCAGTGTCCTCCACAATGGCTGCGATCTTGACCATGTTCTCTGGTCTATGGAGCCCGAGTAGCGGCCCTCGGTAGATGAGCAATATGTATCAGCATCAGGCCTCTTCATCTGTGTCTCGTGCTCCGTTTGGCGGCGCAGGACCCCTTTCGTCGGCCATCGGTGACGGTCTTCTCACAGAGCGCAAATAATCTTCTACTTGCTGCGGGTTGGTGAAGAAACGTTGTTTTCCTTGATGCGTCACCCGGAGACGTGCCGGGTATAGTAGCGCATAATCAATTTGCTCTGCGCGCAGTTTCTTTTTCACGTCTATAAACTTACGACGTTCTTCCTGTACCATTGGTGTAAAGTCAGGGTAGATCGAGAAGGACACTCCATTGTAAGATAAGGGTTTCTGGTTGCGTGCAGCTTTCAAGGCCACGTCGCGGTCTCGGTAATTCAACAGGCGCGCTATAACGGGACGCGGTGGTGCCCCAGGTTGAGGTCTTGGTCCGAGTGATCGGTGGGCCCTTTCGACTATGAACTGTGACGAGAAAGCTTTTGTGCCAATAGAGGTGAGAAGGAGTTTTTCTATGTACTCTTCCATTCGCCCAGTGTTTGTGGATTCTGGAATGTCCGTTACGCGGATGTTATTGCACCGGCTACGAGCTTCCAAGTCTTCATTTTTGGCCGCGATCACTCGTAAAAGGTTTTTTATCCTTTTAAGTTGCGCCGTGTGGGATGCTGTGATGTCATCATTATCAGAAATGCGCCTTTCAGTTTCCTTAATTTGTTCATCATGAAGGTCAAGCTTGTGGGCGATAGCATCTATTCTTGAAGACATACGGTCTACTTTATCAACGACCGTCGCGATTTCTAAGATGATCTGTTGCATAGCCACATCTGGTGCCATTGGACTTCCATCTGGCACACTAGTTCTGTTGAGTCCGCCAGAGCTCGTCGTGGGTTTAGGGTCCCTCTTACTGGTAGTGTCGAAGCTGAGCTTCAGCTGGCGCGTGTCTGGCTTGCCCATAGTTTTGTCGCTAGAGACAAGTGGGTTATTAGTGTCCCTCTTCGTGTGCACAGCCAATATTTCCACGTATGTGGGTCTCACTGTATGTACTTTTCACACTGATCTTGCTATATATCCCGCAGTTATGTGTGATTAGAAATCGCCGTAGGAGTTTGAGCCGTAGTGTCAATTCTCTTCAGGTGTCACAGAGATGTATGCACACACAGCGTTACGTGCAGTTCTCAAGTCCCCGGCAGTCACAGCACAATATATCTACCATGCCTCAAGTAGGGCATGCAGCTAGCAATATCCACAAACGCAAGCCGGGCAGTGGTGGTCAGTGGTGACAATGTAGTGTCCTCCGGGTCATCCACACAGTTCAGCACATTAGCGCCACTTAGCTATGGCCAGTCGCTTGTCTCCCTTCGGCGCCCAGCAATCACACCGTTCGCTGGGCCCCCGCAGACTATGGGGCCTCGATCTTCCTTCCTGGTCAGGGGCGCCTGACTCAATCCGGCATGCCCTAAGTGGCCTCCCGTAGCCCGTCAACATACATGTGTGTGCATATTAAAATGTCCACGCGTTGGTCGCCGCGTCCTAGACTTCAAGCCAAGTGTGGCCGTGCATAGGGTTGCTGCCATCCGCCTGCGTCCTGCGCCCTGGTGCTGGGTTCAGCCGTTTCTGCCATGTAACATTTTAGGCTAAGCGGGTGGGGCTTGCGATAGCGCCGTGACTGGTTGAGCGCTCCGGGGCGCAACGTCCATCGACACGCTTCTCACTGGGCTCAGTAGCTGCGCTCTCGCCGTAGAATACGTGTGTCCTTCACGCCCAGCAAATCACGGGTCTCGGGGCAAGCCACTTCTTCTGAGTGAGTGCGCGCATTGGAGCATTTACCAATTGTCCTCCGCTAGTCAGGGCTCAGTATGGGGTCTAGGCTCATCGCGATGCACAGCGGGCCGAGTTAGCAGTAGTGCGCTCCGAATTTTTCCAGCAGGCCCTGAGGCGGCCTACCTGACACGTGTAGAGCCTCGGGCTGTTGTAGCTGTGGTTGCCGTCAATCTCGCTCCGCCCACTTCTGGCCAGGGCTCGGTTGCAAGTTACGGTTCCCCTAGCTCGTCGCTGCATCCATAGATCGCCGCGAGACTTTCGCCGAGTCTGGAGCTAGCCTGGATACGGTGAGGTTCCGTGACGGTTCCGTGACGACTTGAACCCGTGTTTTCAAGTTCGACGGAAATACCTAATATTGGTATCAGTGAACCGCAAATGATCTATTTAGTATATCCTAGTGTTTTCGCTACGCTACGAGCAAGAGCACTCCTTCCATTGACATATTTCTGATCTACCCACGGCATCCATCTTAGATCATGGCCGCCATTTTGTGTTTCCTTGCCCTCACATATGCAATAGCCTCGGATCACTTCATTCACTCCACTTTGATTAAGGACACGTAGCCTTAGCCGGAGATTCACCTCTTACATGACACGTGCACCTTAAACCAGATCACGCTGTAGCTGCATGACTCGACAAAGGCTGCCTCCTCTGCCCGAGGCCAGCCCTGCCAAACTGGTCTTCGTGTCCATTGTACCTGATCATGATTAGGCGGCCGAAGCCGGTAGCCTTGCCCATTTACAACCCACAAACATCCCTTATCCCACTTTTCTATCTTCCACACCTGGCTCTGTTTCTTTCTTTCTGAATCTTTATTAGGGGGAGGTAACGAACTTTACGATGAGGCGGTCCGGGTCCTGAATACAATATTGACAGGGAATTGTGACAAACTAGTGGGAACCCCTCTCTTCGCAATGTTTGGCCTCAGATATTATCGACGGTTCCTGTGTAACACCAAATATTTATTGTTTTAGACACAAAGGTTTTGGGAATGTATTACATGTAAAGAATTTGCCCCTAGCATAAAAAACCGTATATAAGGAGCAACCCACTTTGTACAAATCGAACAGGCTCCTAGTCTCTGCCCGTGTGTAGATTCTGTGACTTCTGTGTCCCTGCAGTAATAAACCTTTGGTCCTTGACGCCACCATCGAGAAGCCCGTGTTTCTGTTCATTTGTGCACCAAGGCAGGTGGAACTCCGGGGTCTTTGGGTGTTGTACCCTGACACCTCTGGACGGAACCAAAAAGTCCAGAACTCCAATTGGCGCCCAACGTGGGGCGACGTCATTCGGTACCGGTCCAAAAGCCTGAAGAGTTCGAGAAGCTTCGTGTGAAGATTCCTGAGGGAGGCGCCCCACTTCATCGATCCCGGCATATCGCAAAAGTGGCCCGAAGTTCTCTTCCACGAGGGTTTCCCGTTCAGGACGGCTGCAGTGGGCCGTTGCCTTGACCGTCGCCCTGTCTTGGACCCGAAGTGGTGCAGTCCTTAGTACGGCGAAACGTGACGGGTTTCTCCTTGGTGACGTCTTCAGTGACTCAGTTAAGTATTTAGTGATAGCTAGCTGGTTACTTTGTGAGGATTGTTAAAAATCCTTGATCGGTTCTTGGTTTGGTTTGGTTTTGTCAGATTATCACTGGTTGTTCTAGTTACGATAATCTATTTGGTTTAGTTTTGGGTATCGATACATCAGTTCGTTTTGGTAGGCCTAAGTTCTTGGTTCGAGTGCACATATTTGTTCCGTGTTTGTTTGTTTTGTGTTCCGGACTGAAAATGGTAAGTCGGAAAATGTTGTCTTGTTTTAGTTGCAACAGTGACTCACGATTGGAGGACTCTTGTCTGGTTCCTCCGATTGGGACTCCCCTATATGATTTATATTGTAAGTATGGCGTGGGTCCTATAACTTATAATGAGATATGGGTCCGCTATTGTAAGAAGGATGGTGTCCTTAGTTGGCCACTGCATGGTAGTTTTGAGCAAGAGATTCTCGACAATTTGGAAGCGAAATTGTTCAAGAAGAAAGCCCGGCCGGCAATGTTTGATTCCTTCCGTTATTGGCGGAAAGAATCCAAACAGAGAGAAATGAGAAGGTTGAAGAAAGAGCAGAAAGAACAAGAAGAGTTAACTCTAGAGCAAGCGACTAAACAGTTGCAAGCTAACGAGTGTGAGAAGGTCATAGATGTAGCCATTAGAGAGCATAACTTAGCGATTGACAAGTGCTATCCTGCCTTGCCATCGAAAATGGCTAAGATACTGGAGGACTCCGAAAACGATCCTCTGCTATCTTATCTGTTACGATCACCTCCACCGTATGCACAAGGTGCTACGACTCCACTCGTCCCGAATGTTCAATTGCCGGTTGCTGGACAACCTGGTGCTCCTGCTCCTATCCCTCAGAATCAAGTTCCTGTACTTCCTGTGATGAATGTGAATGTTCCTACAGCTCCTCCTCTTCCTACACTGCCAGCCACTATACCTGCCTCTGTACCTACTGCTCCAGAAACTATTTTCCTCGATACTCCTACTGCTTCCTCATCTATTCCTACCTCCACTGCATTCTCTATGTCTGCGAGTGTACTAACTCCACTTTCTGTTCGTCGAAGAATCACTGATTCGGTTACTAATATGTTGTCTCCTATATATAAAACTTTGATTAAGACTCCTACTCCTGACTCTGTACAGAGACGGAGTCAGCTTCCGAGTACTGAGGAACGGGGAGTTTTAGACTCCACGGCTCTCAGATGGATTTCGAAGGGTAGAAGATATAGTACGAGAGATGTGCTAGACACATTTATGCAGTGGGGAGAACCAACGCAACGATACGTCTTTGATGAGATGTGCTTGTTGTTACGTGAAGAGATAGAAGAAGACAATGTCGAATCAGATTTGGAAGATTTAATTAGGGTTCAAAAGGAGTTTGCTGCTGGAATGATAGTGGGTGAGAAAATAAAACAAGCGATGGAACTCATTTTAAGTTTTAGGAATGATCCATCTCTTCGTTCACCAAGAGATTTAGAGAAAGGTAAAATGAAGCTAAGTCGCCAATATCCTATGAGGGAAGTTCCTCCAATCTGGCGCGAAGCAGTGGCACGTGATGATAATGCTGGTATTGCAGGTGCTCCAGCGCAGTTCCAACGAGTGTGGATACACATTCCATGGAAGCGAGCAGAAGTATTAGCAGTAAAACAGGCCTTGCCAGATCCGCGTAAGAATCCAGCCGGATATTACAAGGAATTAACACAGACAGTTGAGGCTTGTATAATGAACTTAGCCGACATTGATATGTTGTTTGGTAATGTAGTTCCGCAACCAGTGTGGGCTAAAATTCGTAGAGAAGATCATCAAGTTGCTTTAGGTGGTGATTGGGCAGCTATCACTGCAGCAGATAATCAACAAATAGGTGGTGCGAAACCTGAACCTTTGATCGCTAATCTGCCAGGTAGAATAATTGATCTAATGAAGACTCTGATGCCAGCATTGCGTGTTAATTGGGACAAGTTGTCAGCATGTAAGCAAAAGAAAGACGAAAGTGTCTCGGACTTCTTCACGAGGTTCGAAGAAACTTTTGTGGATCATAGTGGTCAGGACATGAGTACAGAAGGAGGACAAAGATTGTTTGTCGATAAATTTGTGCATAATTTGTTACCTGAATTATGCAATAAATTAAAAGACTCAGAAAGTGCGTGGGCTGTATCTACGACAGCGCAAATACTTGCGACTGCGCAGTACTACGAAAATAGAGATAAAGAGGAGAAGGAAAAATCAGAAAAGAAAACGAAAGATTTAAAAACTAAAGTTCTTTTGCAGCAGGCGTATCCGCCTCGCACGAACCAAACTAATACGCAGCAAAACTCATACCAAAGGGCAGATTATAGTACATCAAGACCTCAATATCAATGGAATCAATGCGCGTACTGCAAGAAAGAGGGTCACTATAAAAATGAATGTCCGATCTTAGCGCAAAATAATGCAGCAGCAGCTCAAAGAGGTCGTGGTGGTTTTGTGCAGAATTCTAGAGGACGAGGACGAGGTGCTATGCCTCCACAAACGAATGATCGTCCCTCCAATCACTTTGATCAACGAAATGGACAATCTGTTCAACAAAATAGATCTCAGCAATATCTTGTTGAAGATTATTGTGAAGTAGATGAGGGTTTTCAACAAAATGGGTACTAGGACAGCCATGGACAGAGAGAGGGAGTAGTATCAGTTCCAGTGGATCAGAGTGGGCCTTATGTCGCAGTAGCAACATCAGGTGTAGTCGAACCGTTTCTGTTGGATACTGGTGCCGCAAAAAGTTCTATCATGCATGCGAAACTCCCTGGCGCACCTTTGTCTGGCTCAACAAATGTTTCCGTAGGTTTTTCAGGCGCCCCTGTGTACAACCCGATATCTGGTCCTTTGTCTATTTCTGTTGGACCGTGCCAATTGAAAGCACCCCTGATTTTGACGACAGGTTGTAATGAAAATCTGCTTGGTTTAGATTTGTTAAAACGACTATATGCGACATTGTACTGTTCTCCGGAAGGGGTACAGCTTACACTGGGTAAAAATATCACTTCTCCAATGTACTTGTCAATGGACGCACTCCCGCCGGAGCTACGTTCACTCCCTGATTCTCTTTGGGCGACTGGTCCTAATGATGTAGGTCTCCTAGAAATCCCACCGTATGTAGTAACTTTGAAAGCAAATGTGAAATTTCCAAGAATTCCCCAGTATAAAATATCGAGTGAAGGTGAGCGTGCACTTTTATTGATTGTGCAAGACTTGATTAAGAAGGGTGTAGTTGAAGAAACTAGAGGAAATGTCTGTAACAGTCCTGTATTACCGATTCTGAAGCGAACTGACCCTACAAAACCTCCAGTTTATAGGTTTGTCATAGACCTTAGAGAAGTTAATAAGATTGTAATTCCGCAGTTTCCTGTAGTACCAGATATTACTGCCTTGTTAACATTGATACCTGCTACAGCTACATGGTTCTCAGTTATAGATCTAAAGAATGCTTTCTTTAGCATTCCGATAGCCGAAGAAAGTAGGGATATTTTCGGCTTCTGTCTAGGAGGTCGCAGTTTCAGATTTAAACGCGCTCCACAAGGCTATTGTGAAAGTCCATCCATTTATAGTCAAGCTTTAAAAAGTCAGCTAGATTCTTTTGTCCTTCCTCCAGGTTCGGCTCTAGTGCAGTATGTAGACGATCTTCTAGTGGCTGCCGATGACAAGGAAATTTGCAAAGCAGCTACGATTTCGTTATTGCATCATTTGTCCAATTTGAATCATAAGGTATCACCTTCAAAAATGCAATACTGCTGCCAAGAAGTGACCTACCTAGGTCATCTCTTGTCAAAGGAGGGAAGGAAGTTGACCCCAGAAAGAATAAAAGCAATTACGCAGATGAGTGTTCCACGCACACAGAGAGAGGTACGTGCCTTCCTAGGTATTACCTCTTACTGTAGGCAGTGGATCCCAAATTTTTCTCTTCTAGCAAAACCGTTGGTAGCTTTGACTGGGAAAAATGTTCCGAGTCCGGTGCCATGGTCTGATGAATGTCAAGAGAGTTTTACTGAATTGCGAAAAGCATTGTGTTCAGCTCCTGTATTGGGTACACCTGATTACAGCAAGCCATTTACGCTCTACGTTCACGAAAGAGAAGGTTGCGCGTTGAGTGTTCTGACACAGAAATTTGGTGATAAACAACGCCCTTGTGCGTATTTTTCATCAACATTAGATCCGGTAGCCAGAGCGTTACCTAGTTGTTTGAGGGCTACAGCGGCAGCTGCAGCTTCCATTCGACAATCTGCTGGTTTGGTGATGAACAATATGCTAGTGGTCATGGTTCCTCATGCAGTGGATACACTCATGAACCGAACGAAGACACAACATCTTACTAGTGCGAGATTATCTGGTTACGAGCTGACATTATTAGCGAGTCATATTCAGATCAAAAGATGCAATGTATTGAATCCAGCAACATTGTTGCCGACTGATCAGGAGTCGAGTGATTCTGAGCCACATGACTGTTATTTCAAAACGGAGGAAGAGACAAAAGGACGTATCGATTTAAAAGATACTCCTCTATCCAACCCAGATGGTACGCTGTATGTGGACGGGTCATGTTTTAAATTGGAGAATGGTGATGTGACTGCTGCTTATGCGGTAACGACTTTGAAGACGATTGTGGAGACAGCAAGAGTGAGTCAGAATTCTGCCCAAGCTGCAGAATTAATCGCTCTTACGAGAGCGTGTGTTTTAGCTAAGGGAAAGAGAGTGAATGTGTTTACAGATAGTCAGTACGCATTTGGCGTGGCCCATAGTTTTGGCCGGTTGTGGAGAGAAAGAGGTTTCATTACGTCCCATGGGACTAAGATCCAACATGGTCAGCTAGTTAACGACTTGTTGGAATCTCTAACCTTGCCGACTGAAGTTGCGATTGTGAAGTGCAGTGCTCATAAAGCAATCACGGATGATGTTGGTCGTGGGAATGCCTTTGCTGATGAAACTGCTAAGCAGACAGCTAGAGACACGATGAGTAGAATGTATGTTGCTACGTCTCCAAGATGGATTGCTGAGTCTGGAATGTGTGAGGACACTATGGAAAGTGTGAAAGAGATTCAGAAAGAAGCGACTGAGGAAGAGAAACGTGTATGGAGAGAAAGTACGGGCAAATTGGACTCGAATGGATGTTGGATTGATTTGACAGAACAGCAGCGTTGGATGTTGCCTGATGCATATGTGCTTGCAGTAGTGACGATGGCACATGGAGTTGCGCATATAAGTTCTAAAGGGATATGTAAGATGTTAGCTCCGGTCTGGAAGAATGAGGGAATCAGTAAGTGTGCAGAGAGAGTGGTGAAAAATTGCATGGTGTGCTTGATGCATAATCCTGGCAAGGGAACTCCAACTCCAGCTGGTCATTTCGCTCCTCCATCCTGCCCCTTTGAAGTGATTCAGTTAGACTTCATTCACATGGAACGCTGCAACAATTTAAAGTACGTCCTGGTGGTAGTTTGTGCTTTTTCCAGGTGGATAGAAGCATACCCACTAAAAGACAACACTGCCCTATCAACTGCCAAAATTCTTCTCAAAGAATTTTTCCCTAGGTATGGAATGCCACGGATTGTATGGTCAGATAACGGAAGTGAGTTTATAGGGAAAGTTATGCAGAGTGTGTGTGCCGGTCTAGGAGTGAAACAAAAATTCCACAGTGCAAACCATCCCCAGTCTGCTGGTTTAGTCGAGGGTTATAATGGCACTCTGAAGCTTAAGATAGCCAAAATACAAGCATCCACAGGTTTAGCCTGGCCAGACGCACTTCCTTTGGCCTTGTTATCAACGAGAGCAACAGTGCATTCTAGAATAGGGCTTTCTCCATATGAGATTGTGTTTGGCCGCCCAGCAAATATTTGGGGTGTGCCAAGACCTAAACAATTGTGCTCCATTGAATATCCTATGTTGATAGACTACCTTTACGACTTGACTGCTAAATTAAGTCTTATTCATCAACAGGTCTTCGATGCTTTGCCAAAACCTCCGGAGAGTCCAGGGCATCAGCTGAAACCCGGCGACCACGTGGTGGTCAGAAATTTTGCGAGGACAAAGAATCTTCAACCTCGCTACATCGGCCCCTTCCAGGTCCTACTGGCAACGAGGACAGCCGTACGTGTCGCTGGCCGTAAGCATTGGATTCACGCCTCTCACGTAAAGCGTGTTCCTTTGCCGCTGCCCTACGACAACTGGGTGAAGAAGGGAATTGGTGCCTCCGAATCTGAAATCACTCCGAAATTTATCCCTTTCAGCGATGCCGATTTGATTACTGACACTTTGAAACCTGACTCTCCTCCTGAAAAGACTCCTTTGAACACTGAACATTTGACTCCGGCATCAGAAGAAACTTTGCTATCTGCGAACTTAAACTCTGCAACAGCTGCTAGTAATACACTATTCTCCGATCAGACAGTACCAGCGAAGAAGAGATACAACCTTAGAAGCCATAAAAAGGACAAATAAAGCAGGCAACTGCATATTGTGATTTTTGATATATTGAACTTTTGCCTTCAGCCAGGAAGTTTGCTATTGTTTATTGTTTTTAAAAAATTGCCTTGCCGTCTGGGTAGCCGTAGGGTCGTGGCTGTGTGCCTAGTTTGAATTTGCAGGGGTCTGACACAAGGTCGATCTTTCTGTTGGTTCTGGGAACTCCCAGGGCTGATAGAGGCATTTTCATCTACGTACACATCATCAGTGGTCGCGAGCGGATTGTAGAAGATGGAGCTTCCTGCGCTGCAACGAAAGAATGTGATTTACGTTCGCAGAAACAGACTTAATAGAATTCTTCACAGCAAATGTTTCTTGATGCAATGTGCCGTTACATTTTTGATTGTTTTAGCAACATTGGTGGGTGGAATCGTCTTTAGCATAAATTTGATTTTTGTGCCAGTTTCTACAGTACCTCCCCTTGATCCTGCTATTTCTACTGTTTCCTCTATACACTCTTTTCACCCGTTTCCGGAACATGAGCAAGCCAGACGCTCAGAATTCACCAACAACACTTTTGTACAGCTCTTGCACCAACACCAACTGGTAGTTAACACTACAGACTGCTGGGTATGTGGCTTGATACCTCACACTATGGATAAAGGTATTCCATATCTGGTTTTGCCTTATAGCTATAATGGATCATTTCAGGCCTTCCAAACCATCTTTGCTTATGCCCTTGAAACCTATCCTCCACGTCCACCACGTTCCACTAAATATAACTCTGCTAACAAAGCTTTAGTCCAGGGAATTATTGACATGGTCAAGGACGTCAATAATACTCCATCATACCCTAGAGACGAATTGCGAGTATATTTAAGTTGGAATACTTCAGAGTATCGCCTTAGTTTAGGAGAAAGCAAGCGTAAAAGCTCAACTCCAATCTGGGTCGTACCCCACCGAGGTCAGGTCTGTTTGCAAGGTAATGGGAGAAATCCGAGAGCTCAGCTAGGGAGGAGTGAGTGCGTAGAGACTTATGTGTTTCCGGCTAACTCTTCCCCTGCCTTTCTTACTGCTAGGGGTACCTATTTCATTTGTCGAGACAGAGCTTATACATGGTTGCCTGCCGACTTCTCAGGATCATGTTATATTGCTCGATTATTGCCTCCGACATACACTGCTTCATCCGATTACCACAGAACAAGAGTAGCGAGAGGTGTCTTCAGCAAGGAAGATACCGCTGGTCAGGAAGCCGGAGACTTCTTCAAAGGCTTCCTTCCGTTCTGGGGACCTATGGCCAATAGTAGAAACATACGTCAGCTAACACGGGTAGTTGAATCTACTATTACTGAAACTGCTGGTGCCCTTAGCAATCTGACAGCTGAGCTTCAGGCGGATAGGCTCATGACGTTGCAGAACCGTATGGTTCTAGACGTTATACTTGCAGATCGAGGTGGGGTATGCAGAATGATCCAATCGAGCTGCTGTGTCTTTATTCCTAATAATGCTCCAACAGTCTATGAGGCGATCTCTAAGTTGCACAAGATTTCAGACTCCATACATGTAGACAAGGGAAACTGGTCCTTCATGGAGTGGTTTTGGACTCTGATCTCAGCGTGGGGATGGAAGGTTCTAATGGTCATTGGTGTCATCCTAGTATTCCTATTCTCATGTTGTCTGATTATCCAGTGTGGTCCTGCTCTGTGTAGTCTTTGTGCTGCGACTTGTCTCAGAAAACCACCTGCGTTTGGAGAAAAGACACGAGAAAGGATGATGATACAACAACATGTCACTGACCTGATGAGCATAGAACTAGATTCTGACATAGACTGAGTAATTGCCTATGTAAGGGCAAAAGGAGGGTCTGAGGTTCCGTGACGGTTCCGTGACGACTTGAACCCGTGTTTTCAAGTTCGACGGAAATACCTAATATTGGTATCAGTGAACCGCAAATGATCTATTTAGTATATCCTAGTGTTTTCGCTACGCTACGAGCAAGAGCACTCCTTCCATTGACATATTTCTGATCTACCCACGGCATCCATCTTAGATCATGGCCGCCATTTTGTGTTTCCTTGCCCTCACATATGCAATAGCCTCGGATCACTTCATTCACTCCACTTTGATTAAGGACACGTAGCCTTAGCCGGAGATTCACCTCTTACATGACACGTGCACCTTAAACCAGATCACGCTGTAGCTGCATGACTCGACAAAGGCTGCCTCCTCTGCCCGAGGCCAGCCCTGCCAAACTGGTCTTCGTGTCCATTGTACCTGATCATGATTAGGCGGCCGAAGCCGGTAGCCTTGCCCATTTACAACCCACAAACATCCCTTATCCCACTTTTCTATCTTCCACACCTGGCTCTGTTTCTTTCTTTCTGAATCTTTATTAGGGGGAGGTAACGAACTTTACGATGAGGCGGTCCGGGTCCTGAATACAATATTGACAGGGAATTGTGACAAACTAGTGGGAACCCCTCTCTTCGCAATGTTTGGCCTCAGATATTATCGACGGTTCCTGTGTAACACCAAATATTTATTGTTTTAGACACAAAGGTTTTGGGAATGTATTACATGTAAAGAATTTGCCCCTAGCATAAAAAACCGTATATAAGGAGCAACCCACTTTGTACAAATCGAACAGGCTCCTAGTCTCTGCCCGTGTGTAGATTCTGTGACTTCTGTGTCCCTGCAGTAATAAACCTTTGGTCCTTGACGCCACCATCGAGAAGCCCGTGTTTCTGTTCATTTGTGCACCAAGGCAGGTGGAACTCCGGGGTCTTTGGGTGTTGTACCCTGACACCTCTGGACGGAACCAAAAAGTCCAGAACTCCAACGGTGCAGCGAGCGATTACAGCAAGTTTGGTCGCCAAGAAGGTAGGATAATTGTAGGATGAATAATTCCGGCGGCAGGAGACTCACAGAAGTGCAGCCATACTGTGTGCGCGCCCTCTAGCACCCCGTCACAACAACAATAATATAGTTGACATGAATATTGACTGACAGGTAAGTAATATCGATTACAAAAATATAGTAATAAATATCGTTTACAAACATATAGTTGACAAAAATATTGATTTTTTATTAATGTTATGTATTTTAGTGTTTTTAATGAGAATTGTTTGTCATTTTATTATATGGTTTAGAATTTTACTAGGTATTAATTTATTTTAAGTTTCGTTTTGCGTTAGTAGTTCCATAGCGGGTTGTGGGTTTATAGGGGAATAGGGTGGGAAGTAATTTAATGATATAACATTAATTGAATAATAATTGTGGGGGGACTGTGGAACACTTCACAGACTTGCTGCTTTCAGGAGAGGCTCGTTTCGGCGTTCTGCTGCTGATTCGAGGAGGAGAGGCGCTTTGTGACCCTGAGCGCCTGGAGCCCCGCAGCGCTAGTTGGTAGCGCTTTATACCACTACGCTCGTAGCAGGGGGCCAGGCTACAACGCAGGAGGCAGGAACTTCAACGCCCACTGGACACCTGGGCCAGGAGCACCTCCCCGCCCGGCGTTCTGCTGCTGATTCGAGGAGGAGAGGCGCTTTGTGACCCTGAGCGCCTGGAGCCCCGCAGCGCTAGTTGGTAGCGCTTTATACCACCTCTCGCGTTTCCCGCTTCGCGGGAAACGCTCGTAGCAGGGGGCCAGGCTACAACGCAGGAGGCAGGAACTTCAACGCCCACTGGACACCTGGGCCAGGAGCACCTCCCCGCCACGCCCCCCTCAGCTGGGTGAAAATCGGCACCAGCGCGGGGGACTGTGGAACACTTCACAGACTTGCTGCTTTCAGGAGAGGCTCGTTTCGGCGTTCTGCTGCTGATTCGAGGAGGAGAGGCGCTTTGTGACCCTGAGCGCCTGGAGCCCCGCAGCGCTAGTTGGTAGCGCTTTATACCACTACGCTCGTAGCAGGGGGCCAGGCTACAACGCAGGAGGCAGGAACTTCAACGCCCACTGGACACCTGGGCCAGGAGCACCTCCCCGCCACGCCCCCCTCAGCTGGGTGAAAATCGGCACCAGCGCCGCGTACAGCGGGACGCGAGCGGGACGCCCGGACGAAGCCCGGACAAAGGGCGGGCCGTCTGAGGCCGTCCGAGGTTGGCCACGGTTGGGTTGGGCCAGGGACTTTGCCTCTAATTACATCATCTCCAACGCACGAGGCAGACCAGGCTTACTAAGCGCCAGGTAATCTTTTACCCCACTATTTGTAGCACTTGTTTTTGTCTCAAGAGGATTTCTGTTGTCAAATGCCTGCAAAAAAGCAACCCACACCTTCTAATACAATGGAGAACTATCTTGTACAAGTTGTGGCAAAAATCAACACTGATAGAAGGACCTCACTGGGTCTGGAATCACCTCTACAATCACCACTGGTAGTTATTGAGAACGAGGATTCATTCACCTTGCTAAATAATAGCCTTCACGGCGGGGCACATGCCTCCCTCCAGGACTCAAATTGCATTCAGCCTAGCGGCATTGTTGCTAACACAGAAGAAAATAGTGACACAGAGGCACCAACTGTGCTTTCCGTAAATAGCGAGTCTGCTATTTCTACTGCTCCCCCCATCCCCGCACCTAGGGTTTCAGGGGGTAAAAGGAAAGCCATACAAAAAAGAGGAGGCTTAAGGTCATCTAAAAACAAAGTGGCGTCGCCACCTAGGAAATCTATCGATGATGACGAAGAGGACTTGAATGGGGAAACTTATGTGACTCTTTCCGACGATTTATTGCAAAAACTTTGTTGTCTGATGGATACAAAAATCAAAGGGATGGTAAAACCCCTGATCAGTAAAATCGACAAATTAACTGCAGAGGTAAGCAAATTGGAGGGTCTATTGGGAATAACTCTGGGGGAGGTGAGAAAACTACCAGAAGTCATCTCAACTTGTGTCCAGCCTCTGATGAGTGAAATTCAATCTAACCACTCTAACGGACCGACTTCTGTTGTTACACAAAAAACCCTGTTGCCCTTATTGGCAAACTCATCTGATAGGCCTCTCGGAGACGTCTCATCTGTCTTACCTCATGGGGAATCAAATACCACGAAAGGAGCATCAGAGCTCGTCGTTGAAGCCTCACCATTAGTTCTTGTTCTTGCTAATGTACCCAAATTAGCCCCCGGTGATGTTGAGTCGACCGCGTCATTACTCAATAAATCGTTATCCTGGCTAACTAATAACATGGCCATAACACCATGGGGCAAGGAGCAACTCGCGGAAGAACTGGTGAATGCACGAAGGGTCGAGTGGATTGGTAACAGGGCAAAAAAATTCAAGGGGGATTGCGTTGTACTTAACTTCTCTGACCCCGAGGTCCTGCCAAATATTTTACCAAATCTCCACCCGCCCCAGAAAAGATTTACCCCTATTGTTCCTCTGACTTTAGATTTCTTTTATCCTAGGAAAGGTAGAGGTCCTAATTGCAGCACTCTCAGAACAAAATGGAACGTTGTAACCAAGAGGGGCAGCAAGAACTCTGATCTTGCTGAGTGGGGTCTAGGAGTGGAAAATAGATTTGCTGCACTCTCCAACCTAGACGCTTGTGACTGACTACCATGCACCTCTACCATTGTGTCGCAAGTTCCTATGGCTGCAAACAATATAGTGGTTTCGAGTTGTTTTAAACCATTTCAGGATGTGTCAGGCACTACTGTACCTAGAGCTGGTGTAGCTATTGCAAAACCTAATGTATCTGGCAATGTTGATTTATTGTTAACAGGGTCGGATCATTGCACTTGTTCTACAGCAGCAAATACAACCGGGAATTTATTGTCTTGGAATATTGCGGGGCTTTGTTCTAAATTGGTTTGTGGTATATGGTCTGGTTTTGTCAGCCAATACGATGTCTGCATTTTCCAAGAAACCTGGGCTGTAGATCCTGTATTTGCGCTTGGTTATTTGAATTTTTACCTCCCAGCTACTAAGGGTCCTAAAGGGCGACCGATGGGGGGACTTACGATATGGGTGCGCCAGGCTCTCATGGTTGATGTGAGTAATATTGAGCTTCACCAAAAGGACATTCAGCTCATTCGATTAAAGGGTAGTTCATCTACCCCCATGGACATTTACAATATATATGCCAGGGGGGGAAATGTAAGAAAATCTGAGGTCCTTTTGTCTTTGTATAACTTAATAGAAACTCACTCATCAGGGAATAATATATTAATAGCCGGCGACCTAAATCGCACTTTTGAGCCTTTAGACACTGGTGATGTACAATTGGGTATGGAAGAAGACACCCTATGGGATATCCCCGCTCTCACTACAGTCCCAATAACTCGTTGGACTGAGGACATCCTTGGCCTAAACGCTATGTGTTTTGAACACGGGTTAAGGGCCCTGAATGGCCGGACAAAGTCTGACAGAATACCAGCTATGACTTTTAACAACGGAAGAAACAAGAGTCGTATTGACTACGTAATATGCAGTATGTCTCTATGGCCAAAGGTCATTGATATGGTTGTGTTGGAAAGGTTAGAGAGCGATCATGACCCCTTATGTGTCCTTCATAACTGGTGGAAGTCTGATGTCGTTTTAAATACCTGTGCAGAACCTCTCCCGCCATTGATTATACCCACTAATGATATGCGAAGGCTGAGGTGGACCAGTGTTAAAACTGACCTGCTAGCTCTGGAAAAAATAAACATGGCAACTGACAAGGCCATTGTGGCCCTTGAGGGTGTGGTCGGGTTACCCCCTACCCAAAACATAGTTACCCAGGTCCACAACGACCTTTTCAAAGAAATTCAATGCCACTTTTTAAAACCGATTAATAACAAAAAGCCAGGGAAACTTAGGCCAGCCAAATGGTATAACCAAGACTGTAAGGGGGCCAGGGCCCGTTTATGGGCCGCGATTAAAAATAAAAACACGGAGGCCACCAGGACGGCTAGGGCACAATATAAATCCTCCATAGTAAAGGCTAAAAAAGATTGGGACGAAGCCCACTGGAATATGTTACAGAGTGCCAGTGACCAAAATAACTCTAGGTTATTTTGGCATATAGTTAAATGGGGCCACGACAGGATTGAAGACGCCTCCACAAATAACGTCCCCCAGGATGCCTGGGTTAAATTTTTTAGTGAACAATATGCTTCGAGCGACCTGGCTACGGATAGCGTATGTGAACCCCATGCCACGACGGAAGCTGACACCTTTACGCAGCATGAAATAATAACGGCACTCAAATCTGTCCATCATGGTCGTGCTCCTGGCATTGACGGTGTACCTGCAGACGTTTTCTTAAACGATACTGCAAGGTGGTCTAAATACATTCATCTGTTAATTAATCACATTGCCAGAGGTGCAGATATCCCTGTAACATGGAGGGGTGCCGTCATAATCCCGATATATAAGAAAGGGGATCGCGCTCTGCCTAGCAATTACCGTCCGATTAGTTTGATCGATACTGTTCAAAAGATAGTTGGTCGTGTAATTGTTAATAGGCTGCTTGATTGGGTTGAGGATAACAACATCTTATCCCCCTACCAGGCTGGCTTTCGCAGGGCAACCAGCACAGTGGACCAAGTCTTCCGTCTTCAGCTGATTCAGTGGAGGACGGTGGTGCTAGGCGGAGGCAGCCTGTATGCAGCATTTGTTGATTTGCGGGCTGCCTTCGACCTGGTTCCAAGGACAAAACTGTGGGAAGTTCTTGTGACACTTGGGGTCCCCGGGGAATTGTTGTCCTTAATCATGCGGTTGCATGAGGGCAATTATGCCAAAATTCGCTGGGGTGGGTATGGTAATGACACCGTAGAATTCCCAGTTGAGCGTGGGGTTAGGCAGGGTTGTTCAATGGCGCCTACTCTGTTCACTCTTTTTATTAACGGTGTGGTTTCTTTAATGCAGTCCCAGGCAGTGAATGCTCCTTCTCTTGCAGGTGAAAAAGTTCCAATTTTAATGTTCGCCGATGATACTTTAATTTTATCAAAAACACCAGCTGGGTTGCAAAAAGCATTGGCAATATTTGATGATTTCTGTGTAGCCCACGGACTGGAGGTAAATGGGTCCAAGACAAAACTCATGGCCTTCAATCCCCACAGAAATTTTAAATCTAATATCTCGTTGAGTGGTCGTACCCTGGAGGTCGTTAAATCCTTCACCTACCTAGGGATACATATTTCAAACGATAACAGGTGGCGGTCTCACCTTAATATCGCCACATTAAGGTACAAGCAAATAGCCGGCACAATCATTAAAGAGCAAAGGAAATCGTTCACTAAGCCCATCAAACCACCTCTGATAATCCATGAGGCAAAAGCAATAGGGTCTGCCCTGTATGGTGCGGAACTATGGGGGTATGAAAACCTTCAGGAGCTCCAAACCTCAGAAAATAAATTTTATAGGAATTTGATAGGCGTCCCTCAGAGCAGCCCGCAATTGCCTCTAAGATATGAATTAGGTAGGAGAGCAATTTCTGATAAGGCTAAACTACGTCCGATTTTATATTGGCGTAGGCTTTGGACCACGCCAGAGCTCTCTCACTATGTAAATGGGTTTAAAGACGTTGTCAAAACTGACTGCTACAATAAAATTAAATGGTTTAAATCATTGAAGACCGCCTTGTTCGATATAGGACTTAACGTTCTTTGGGTTGACCCAGCTGGGGCCCTATTCCCTTCCAAATCCACTATAAAAAGTATCTACTGGGAACATGTTGTTAATAAAAGTATGCTTAGTTTAAATAGTGGGTCTATGACCACCAGCTACTTAGAGACCAAGTTGTACCCAATTTATGAAATGTACTGGGATTACATATTAAAGCCCATGGACAGGAAACTGCTTTTCCAACTGAGGGTTGGTTCTTTGCCTTTATCCAACTTAACATCTAAATGGAAAGCAGGGGGCGAGTCAACATGTCCTGCATGTGGGGTAGGTAATGAGACTCTTGGTCACTTTCTGTTCTCTTGTTCAAGGTACTCTATTCCTAGGAGAGTTTGGTTGGCTCCAATGTGTAGGAACCTAGGTACAAAAAATAGCATGGTAGCATTGCGGATTTTAAGAACTACTTCTGCTAACTGGATTATTATTGCCGTTGCAAAGTACCTGGGGTGGGCTTGGGTTATAAGACAGAGAGCGATTAGAGGGCGATAACCCATTCTGTTGTTTACAGGAATTGCTAGTACACGTCTATTCTCTGTAATAATTTATGATATATCCAGAGACTGCTAGGCCATAGTCTATTCTCTGGGAAAAATGATTATTTGGTCAGAGACTGCTAGACTTGTATCTATCTTTTATCTTTTATAACATATCTAATTTTAATGTATCATCGGCTAGAAATTTTATGATATATCTTCTTTTTTAAAAAAATTGTTTATCTATGATCACTATTTTGGCACTTTTTCATATTAATCCTGCTTTTGATAATTCTCTTTCCTATGTACTGTGTTTTTTATTAATTGTGTGCTAAAGTCTAATATGACGCTGCAAATTCAATTGTTTTTTATTATATGTATGTTTGTTTGCTTTTATGAGTAATACTCGAAATAAAGCACTTTGAAATGAAATGAAATGTTAATTTAATAATTAATAATAGTTTAATAATTCGTTGTTAATTTCAATTAGTCAATTAATAATTAATTTTGTTAATTGTTTGATTAATTTTAGGTGTCTGTTGTGGTGTATATATGTGTAAATGGTGTGAAGGTGGTAATTAATTTTTTATTGAATAATTATTAAATATTTTTAAATTAATTACCATTAATTAATTAGTAATTATTAATTGTACTTGTGTAATTAATTTTAGGTGTGTGTTGTGGTGTTTATATGTGTAAATGGTGTGAAAGCTGGTAAGTAATTCATTTTTTATTGATTAATTAGTAAATAATAATACATTAATTTTCATTAATTAATTAGTAAATATTAAATGTAATTTTGTAATTAATTTTAGGTGTGTGTTGTGGATATTATATTGCTCAATTATTTGTAATTAATTATTTTATTATCTTTGTTAATAATAATATATTTAAATGTATATAATAATTATGTTAATATTGGAAATTAAATTTAATAAAAATGTTGATAGTTTTGTTTTTTATGTTTTTGGGATCCAGCGCTTTCCCTACTGTTGCACTTGCTGGAGTGTCAATAGTAATTTCTACCCCTACGCTATCCATCGCCATCCCTACTGTTGCACTCACTGGAGTGGGAATAGTAGTTTTTACCCCTCCAATATCCAGCGCTTTCCCTACGGTTGCACTCACTGGAGTGTGAATAGTAATTTTTAACCCTATGCTATCCAGCGCTTTCTCTACTGTTGCACTCACTGGAGTGGGAATAGTAATGTCTACCCCTCCGCTATCCAGCGTTTTCCCTACTGTTGCACTCACTGGAGTGGGAATAGTTATTTTTACCCCTATGCTATCCAGCACTTTCCCTACTGTTGCACTCACTGGAGTGGGAATAGTAAATTTTATCCCTCCGCTATCCAGCGCTTTCCCTATTGTTGCACTCACTGGAGTGGGAATAGTAATTTTTTACCCCTACGCTATCCAACGCTTTCCCTACTGTTGCACTCACTGGAGTGGGAATAGTAAATTTTATCCCTCCGCTATCCAGCGCTTTCCCTATTGTTGCACTCACTGGAGTGGGAATAGTAATTTTTACCCCTACGCTATCCAACGCTTTCCCTACTGTTGCACTCATTGGAGTGGGAATAGGAATATATACCCCTCCGCTATCCAGCGCTTTCCGTATTGTTGCACTCATTGGAGTGGGAATAGTAATTTTTACCCCTTCACTATCCAATGTTTTAACTACTAATGTTTTTATTTTGTTACTAGCTGTACCCGGCCGCGCGTTGCTGTGGCTCAGTCTGGTAAATGGAAGGGAAAGAAAAGAGTAAGCGCACGTTTCTAATATGTTTAATTTCACAATGCTATTGGGTATACAATATGTTTTGTGACTATTGTCTGTATGCGTCCCTTGTAGTTGTTGCGCAGCAAGCAAATCGATAGGGTCTGATCGGTCTTTCGATTAAAAACACACGCGTATTGTGCACGCGCGTATTCAAATCCAACGTTGTGTATATATAAACATGCGCTAATGTTGCAAAGTGAACCAACTCCTCCACCCTCCCTCCACCCACTTCCAGCTCTGCCTTCCTAACACCAACTGTCCATCCTAATCTATGTAGACTATTGTCTCTCTGCATCCTTTCTTAATGTTGCAAAGTAAACCAACTCCTCCCCCCTCCCTCCACCCACTTCCCGGTCTGCCATCCTAACAACAACTGTCCATCCTAATATATGTAGACTATTGTCTCTTTGCGTCCATTGTATTTGTTGCACAGCAACCAAATCAATATGGTCTGTTCGGCCATTCGATTAAAGACACGTGCGTATTGGACACGCGCGTATTCGAATCCAATGTTGTGTATATATAAACACGTGCTAATGTTGCAAAGTGACCCAACTCCTTCCCGCTCCCTCCACCCAATTCCTGGTCTGCCATCCTGACATCAACTGTTCATCCTAATATATGTAGACTATTGTCTCTATGCGTCCTTTCTTACTGTTACAAAGTGAACCAACTCCTCCCCCCTCCCTCCACCCACTTCCCGGTCTGCCATCCTGACACCAACTGTCCAATATATGCAGACTATTGTCTCTATGCGTTCCTTGTAGTTCTTGCGCAGCAACCAAATCAATAGGGTCTGTTCGGCCTTTCAATTAAAAAAAAAGCATGTATTCTAATCCCACATTGTGTATATAGAAACACGCGCTTAATCGAATCCAACGTTATGTCAAAATTTCAAATCAATTAGTGAAGAACTTTCGGAGATTTAAGATTTTGAACAAAGGAACATTGACATTTTTATGTGTCTGTTCGGGCTTTCGATTAACAACACGCGCGTATTTGACACGCGCATATTGGAATCCAACATTGTGTATATAAAACACCCCCAATTCAAATCCAACGTTGTGTCAACATTACTTGTGTTGCTACCCCTGAGGCGGAAGCCGGGGGCTGCTAGCGTGGAGGACGCTTTATCTCCTATTAGCGCTCCGTTTTTTTTAAGTCTTTTACATCTGTACACGATCGCTTTTAATTCTTTTTAAAGTGTATGTACATTGTGTTTTTAAAAAAATCTGATTATTGCACTGTTCCTACCTCTGCTTCTCTTCCCGCACAGCCGATCTGGTGCTGGGACGAGTGTAGGGTGGACGCCATTTTGGGTGTAGGCAGGGGTAGCGCTCTAGTTGTGGCTGCCTCCCGCCCTCCCGGACTATTTAATCTGCTAAAAACGTGGCCACACAGATTACTTGTGTTGTTACCCCTGAGGCGGAAGCCGGGGGCTGCTAGCGTGGGGGATGCTTTATCTCCTATTAGCGCTCCGTTTTTTTTAAGTCCTTTACATCTGTACACAATCGCTTTTAATTCTTTTTAAAGTGTATGTACATTGTGTTCCTACCTCTGCTTCTCTTCCCGCACAGCCGGTCTGGTGCTGGGACGAGTGTAGGGTGGACGCCATTTTGGGTGTAGGCAGGGGTAGCGCTCTAGTTGCGGCTGCCTTCCGCCCTCCTCTCCTCCTATAAATGAACATCATTGCCCGACGGCGCAGCGGGCGCGCCGGCGGCGCACCAAAGGCAAGCCCGTCATCGCCCGTCATCGCCAGGACATCGCCTCTCGCCTGTACCCCTGGTCGAGGTCTGCGGGAAGTCTGATATTATGGTAAAGAGACCTTACTTGCACTGAATGCAGAGCATACCTGTGGTGAGCTACAGTATCACTCCTGTCATTTTGCTGTACCTAGGTCCTGTTTGGTCCGACAGAGATCCGAGTCTGCAAAGCATTTCTTTCTCACTGTCCTTCAGTTGAATGTTAGATCACTCGCCAAGCACTATTTAGAGGTACGGACACTCATCTTAGAAGAATCTCCTGATGTTCTTTTCCTGTGTGAAACATGGCTGCGCGATGATGTGATTACTTTACCTAGTCTCCCGCTTCCGGAAGGTTACCTGATTAGGTTTGTAAATAGGGATGCTAGTGGCGGCGGTATAGCAGTTCTCTTTAAAGAACAATACGCCTGCTCCTTCATCAAGGAAGATATTTGGGGTTGTGAAGGTGCCCGCTTTAATATCACTATTAGCCCGCGGTTCTCGCTGTCAGGACTTTACATTTACCGACTCCCAGGACCTGCATCCAAGTTTATTGATTCTTTATTGGAGGTGGCCAGCTCCTTGGTGGTGGGATCGGCCAATTTTACGATTCTAGGAGATTTGAATCTCCATTTCAATCAGGTTCACGACCCTACCATCAAAAATCTCCTGGCAGACCTAGCGGCCCTACAATTAGATTCTCTAATTCAGGTAGCTACGCACCTGGCAGGGCATATACTGGATCCATTGTTTTCCAAAATCCCGGAGATTAAAACAGAGGTGCCCAAACCTATGGGATGGACCAATCACTACCTGGTTAAAGTCACGGTGGAGGTTTTGAAGCCATTCAAAAGGGATGGGCGGAATCGGGTCTTTAAGAGATCATGGCATAAACCTAAACCTAATGACCTCCATGCCTCCATAGGGATGTTTCCAGGCGGGGACACTTTGGACCCCGATACAGCATACACCACCTTCCATGACTGGATCGTGAGGGGACTTGATGCCCTCATTCCGGCTAAATGGACTAAGGGACGCAGTTCCCCCTCTAACCCTTGGTATAACGACACCCTGAGATCCACGAGGAAAGATTGTAAGAGGGCTGAGCGAACATGGAGAAGGGACTATAAAGATGGAGATAAAATGGTGCACTTAGCTAAATTAAAACTCTATCATAAAACAATCTGCTCCAGGCGTGCTACATTCTATGCGGAAGAAATTAAAGCTAGCTCTAACCCCACTAAAAGTATTTTTAAACTGGTGCAGGAACTTCAGAGTAATAGAACTCCTGCTGCTAGCATTACTTCCACACAGCAGTGTGAGGACCTTGCCATTTTCTTTGTAGAAAAGGTGCAAAAGATATATAGGTAATTTCTGCAGCACTATCTGGATTTACATGCCTCCACTAATACCAATGCTGGTGGCGCTGCCCTGACCCTCATACCAGAAATCTCGAATGATGAGCTGGCTAAGCTCTGTAGGAAAGTCAAATCTGGCTCTCCGGCAGACCCTATGAGGCCGGCACAATTCATGGAGTCTCTAACGCTTTTCCAGCAGCCTTTGAGTCTCATACTTAACCTGTCCTTTTCTATGGCTATGGTTCCTACCGCCTGGAAACAGGAATGGGTCTCCCCTATCATTAAAAAGCCCACCCTGGATCCTTCTAAACCAGAACATTTTAGACCGATTTCCCTGCTCCCTTGGGTGGATAAGCTTGCTGAGGCCCAAGCTAACAATGTGCTGTCGCAATTCATGCACCAGAACGGCATTCTGGACCCATCTCAAAATGGGTTCAGGCCGGGCCACAACACCGAGTCTGCCCTACTGGCCACGACCGAACATCTCCGGACGATTCTCGACGCCGGTCGGAGTGCTGCGCTGATTGTATTAGACCTCAGCGCAGCCTTTGACACGGTATCACATGACATTCTGTTATATATCGTCTGGAGGCAGTCGGGATTACTGGTCTCGCCCTGGAATGGTTTTGTTCATTTTTAAAGGACAGATCCTTCAGGGTGTCGGCATCTACGTATCTTTCTCAGTCCCATCACATCGGTCAGGGAGTCCCTCAGGGCTCTGCACTCAGCCCGTCCCTTTTTAATCTCTATGCAAAACCGCTTGCGGCAGTAGCAAAGGAGTGGGATCTCACGCTGGTATCATATGCAGATGATACTCAGCTGGTCATCACTCTTACTGAAGGACCATCTGCATCGGCCACAATATTTAGGGACGGGATGGCTGCAGTTGCCCAATGGATGACAGACAACTGCCTGCAGCTTAAAGCAGGCAAAAAGGAGGTGCTGCTTGCAGGGAAGAACACCACCCATTGGAATCAGCATTGGTGGCCATCCTCTCTGGGCACCATGCCAGCACCCAAGTCATTAGTCAAAAACGTGGGAGTCTGGATGGACTCCTCGCTCAGTTTTCAGACCCACACCAAGAGAGTGGCAGCCACCTGTGTGGGTCTGTTGAGGGGCCTTAATCCGATACTGAAGTTCTTTGACTCGAAAGTATGGCAGCTTATTGTCCAGGCTACCATTCTCTCATGTTTGGACTATGCCAGTGTGCTGCTCTTGGGTACAAACAAAGCGGAGATTGCACGTCTGCAGAGAGTTCAGAATCTGGCAGCAAGGACCTTGGTAGGTCTTCCCCGCATTAGTTCTGCCAGAGCCACACTCAGAAAGCTACACTGGGTTCCAATGGACTCCCGTATCCAGTTCAAAGCTCTCTGCTTGGTGTTCAAGATTCTTAAATCCAGGTGCCCAGACCTGCTGTGTCCGCTTCTAACCCCGTATGTGCCCCAGCGGAGTCTGCGCTCTCTAGGACAACTCCTGGTGATTGTACCGCGTACCAAACTTTGCCGCATGGGTGGGTGCTCTTTCCGGGTTCTAGGAGCCAAGCTTTGGAACTCCTTGCCGCTGGACATCCGTGGCATGGAGAACCTGCTTACCTTCCGGAAAGCTGTCAAAACCCTTCTGTTTCCTCCCCCTTAGGGTTGCTTTCCTGGCCTGGTCTGCCTCTTGGGTACTGCACTTGATCTACCAGCGCCGGGACGCCCCTTTGCTGGGGCAGCTGTCGCGCTTACTCAAACTTTTAACATAAAATAACATGACATTTCAAAGCAATCGGTGAAGAACTTTCGGAGATTTGCGATTTTGAACAAACGAACATTTACATTTTTATTTATATAGAAGATGCTGCCGCTGCTGCAGTTTAAGGCATAGCCGGAAGGGGGCTCAGTGAGTCTTAGGAGCCATAGGTACTTAGTACATGTGAGTTCAAGGAATTCTGAGGTGAGTAATGCTAGGAACGATCTCCAGAGCAGAGATATAGAAATTAGGACCCTGGATTGGAAAGAGAGATAGATACGTTCCTTACCCAGTATGCACCAGCCTTTCAGAGCTCTCCCTAGTGAGAGACACTAGGGCTGCGAGTGATTTTACTTCTGGCATATGTATTGGCGAATTTGTGTGTGAAAACGGCGAAATAGCGTTTTTATGACATTTTAAATTGGGGGGCTCTAAATAGTGATTTTAGCTGGGGAATTGATATAGGTACACTGACACCTTCTTTCACGCTTTACTTCCTTTGCCCTGCCTCGCCCAGCCGTCTTTTGGGAATTGCTGTTTGCCGAGGTGGGCGCCATCTTAGGTAGGGCTGGGGCTGGGGCTGCGCTCTAGTCGCGCTGCCCTCCCACCCTCCTCACACACTATAAAATGTGTATTCCGGCCAGACGGCGCAGCGGGCTGGCGCAGCGGGCGCGCCGGATGCGCGCCGAAGCCGCGCCTAAGCCAAGCCCGTCTGCGCCCGTCCGCGGCCGACTGGGGCCAGGGGCCACGACCCCTGCCCAAATTATCAGCGAGGCCCCAGACTCAAGTGGGAATATTACTTATACAAGCCGTGAACTGCTGGATTTGTCTGGTAAGACGATCACAAATACACACGATTGTGCTCACATGGGTCCTATGGATACCTATGGCCCTTTTAGCTGTTACAACTGTAGATGGGAATGCACCCCTACACTGAACCCTGTGACATTACATCTATCCACATCTCCTTTAAAATGCATTTATATGAATGTAAGATCACTACCTAAACATTCCACGTATATCTGGGACCTTCTTAATGAACAACAACCAGATTTAGTGTGTTTATCTGAGACATGGCTTGATGACCACAATATCCCAGACATAGTCATAGCCCTTCCCCCGGACTATAAGATACTGAATGTTAACAGAGTTAAGAAAAGGGGTGGCGGTGTAGCTCTACTGTTTAGAGACCATCTTTCATGCAGACAAGAAAGTATTGCACCGGTTGGAAATTATGACGCTCTAGCATTCACGGTGTCCATAAACACTAGTGTGCTATTTGGAGGCATCTTAATTTATAATCCTCCGGGCTGTACATTAAACTTTAGTTCACAGTTACTCACACAGATCATGCCTGTCTGTTTGAAGAACAAGAACATCCTCCTCCTTGGAGATTTCAATATACATCTGGATAACAACAGTAGCTCCTTGACGAATCTATTAGTGGAAGATATGTCCATCCTGCAGTTATCTCAGAGAGTCCATCAACCAACACACAATGCAGGACATACATTAGATTTGATATTTTCTAATATCGAATCTATTGACATCGACCCTTTAATCCCATTGGTATGGACCGATCACTATATGATTACCTTCTGTATTAATCTCCCCACCCCCCAGACTACAAAACATAGTGCATTTACAGCAAACACAAGAAACTGGAAGTCCTTCACACTCGATAAATTCAGTAATCATTTTTTACATCCCTCCTGTACAAGTACCAATATCCAGGAGGAAATAGACCTTCTTCACAATAATATTAAAAATGCACTTGAACACTGTTCGACCATCCAATCTCGTCATAAACCAGGCAACAAAAAATCAGAGAGATGGTACGGACCTGAGCTTAAACTTTTAAAAAGAAACTGCACCTCCCTTGAGCACAAATGGAGAGTATTTAAGACAGATGAGACCAAAGATAGTTTTAGGAAAGCTCAAGCACTCTATCACAGAGCGATTAGAAAGGCAAAAAAGGACTATTTCACACGCAGAGTATCGGAGAATAAAAATTCATCAAAAGAACTTTTTAAAATTGTAAGAGAATTATGCAGCCCAACTAATCTCTCCGCACACCTCACTCCCTCACAGGAGAATTGTAATAAGCTCAATGATTTTTTCTGTGAAAAAATTGATACCATCTATGCCTCTTTTCCAAAACCAAAGATGGAAAAAATTGACCAATATACACCAACTGCTGCACATACTGTCTGTCATACTTTTGGCCCTTTTTCAGAAGAGGAAGTAGAAAAGGCCATGCTTGAGGTCAAGTCTGGTTCTCCACTTGACCCATGTCCACATCACATTTTCTCCCAGCTTACCCCTGTAATATGTCCAGTAGTTACCAGAGCATTTAATCTCTCCCTCAGTTCTGCCGAATTCCCATCATCATCGAAACAGGCCCTAGTCACCCCTTTAGTAAAGAAGGCCGGGGCAGATGTTAACAATCCGGCCAATTACAGACCAATATCCCAGTTACCTTACTTATCAAAGGTCCTGGAAAAATTGGTCAACAGACGACTCTCCACATTTCTGGAAGTTAATGGTCTGCTGGACGTTTCACAGACAGGGTTTCGGACAAATAACAGCACCGAAACCACACTCTTGGCGGTGACAGACAGTATTAGAACCAAGGTAGATCAAGGTAGTACAGTCGCTCTGATACTCCTTGATTTATCAGCGGCTTTTGATACCGTACCCCACCATCAACTATTGAATACTCTGGCAGAGAAAGGAATTCAAGATAAAGCACTTGGATGGTTACAATCGTTCCTAGCGGATCGCACCCAATCAGTTCGCCTGGGTGATTATACATCCCCCCCACGACCTATAAAATACGGAGTTCCTCAGGGGGCATCGTTGAGCCCAACTCTGTTCAACGTGTTCGTCTCTTCGTTGGCAACCATCGGCAAAAAGTGGGGTGTCGAAATGTGCTCCTATGCGGATGACACCCAGCTGATGGTTACCATTGATGAAAATGATGACTCAAAAACTAGATTGACGAACTGCCTAACGGAACTGGCAATTTGGATGCAGGACCATTGTCTTAGACTTAATGCTGACAAATCTGAAATTCTACTGTTCGGCAGAAGCACACATGTCTGGGACAACAGTTGGTGGCCTAGTGATTTGGGCTTGCCTCCCAACCCAACTATAAAAGCTAAAAATTTAGGAATAACACTGGATAAAGATTTATCCATGAAATCTCATGTTTCCATAGTTTGCGGCAGAGGTTTCGGCCTCTTGAAGATGCTTAGACGACTATTCCCTTGGGTTCCGACGGATTGCAGGAAAACATTAGTCCAATCACTATTGATGAGTAGGTTGGACTACGGTAATTCACTGTTTGTGGGAATGGCAGACTACCTATTTTCCAAATTGCAGTTGGTTCAGAATGCCGCTGCCAAAGCCATCTGTAATAAAAGGAAATACGACTCAGCCAAAAAATGCATGCGTGAGCTCCACTGGCTCCCAATGAGACAGCGAGCCATTTTTAAACTGTTGTGTATTTCTCACAAAGTACTTCACGATACGGGCCCCATCATCCTACATGACAGGATCAGATTCCATAAACCCTCTAGAAACCTACGATCTATGACCTCAGGAAGAGCATCTATAACCCGAGCTCGGACTGTCAGGATGGGAGAGAGGGCCTTCTCTCACATTGCCGCAACAAAGTGGAACAAGTTACCTCCTAAACTCAGAACTACTGACTGCTTCCTTTCATTTAGGAAACAACTAAAAACATTCCTTTTCCCTAGGCCAGATCAATAATTTCCAATTAGTGCTGTCGTCAAGTCACTTGCAATTCTTTCTCAGCGCCGTGATGTCCTTTCAGGATGAATGTTAGCGCTTTACAAATAAAATAAATACAATACAATACCATATGCGGTGTAGCCCAACCAGATGGGTAGGAAGGCGTCCCGACCCCCAGTGAACCAGGATATTCTGAAGGGTCGCTCCTAATGTCAGTCCTATCTGATGGGCTCTGCAGGGCTTAAGAGAGAATGTGAGAGTTTTGGGCAAGCCTAAGAGAGTGTAGGCTGGGAAGCGGGGAAGCTGTGTTTCGAAGTGGGCACCAATATCCTCGATTACACGCGTCCAAGAGGTAGCAATTTTAGGGCAGTCCCACAGCAAATGTGTCAGTGTACCAAGAAAACCACAGTTGCACCAATAAAAGGGGTCCCGGGCAGGGTTCCCTCTCTGGAGTCTAGGAGGTGGGAGGTACAAGTAAGTGGCTATTTTAGTGTCTGGCTCTTTTCTCAGCAATTCTGTCCCATGCTGCCAGAGGTGCCCGCGTGACTGGGGACAAGTAGAGACTTATCTGGCGTTCCGACTTCGGAAGGAAGGGGATCTTCCATAGTGATTGTCCCGCTAACGTTCTATCCATAAAAAGCCAATGCTTTTTAGATTAGGGCAAGACCACTCTACGGACATCTTCAGCTGTACTGCCCAAAAATACTCCCGCAGATTCAGCTCCCAAAGACCACCCTCTCTCTGTGATCTATAGCACAGATCTCTTGTCTGCCCATATGAAACTGTCCTCCTGTCGTTGCATGAGTGTAGTGAGCCAGGGGGGGGTTCCAGCAGGATAGTTTGAAATAGGTATAGTATTTTAAGTAAGTCAAGTCAAGTCAAGTCAAGATTTGTATAGCGCACTACTCACCCAGAGGGTCTCAAGGCGCTTGAGGGGAGGGAGTCGCTACCTATCAAATAGCCAAGTTTTGAGTTGTTTTCTGAAGGAGAGGTGGTTCTGTGTGAGGCGGAGGTGGGTGGGGAGAGAATTCCAGGTTTTGGCCGCTAAGTAGGAGAATGATCTTCCTCCCATGGTGGCTCTTCGAATGCGTGGAATCACAGCGAGGGCTTGATTGGATGATCGTAGTTGGAATGTCAGGCGTGTGTTGAGGTATTTGGGTCCTAGGTCGTAGAGGGCTTTGTGTGCGTGGGTGAGGAGGCGGAACGTTATTCTCTTGTTGACGGGGAGCCAGTGAAGGTCTCTCAGGTGATCGGAGATGTGATTGTGGCGGGGTATGTCTAGGATGAGTCGGGCAGAGGCGTTCTGAATGCGTTGGAGTTTTTTCTTTAATTTGGCTGTGGTTCCGCGTAGAGGGTGTTTCCGTAGTCCAGCCGGCTTGTGACAAGTGCTTGGGTGACCGTCTTTCTTGTTTCAGTGGGGATCCATCTGAAGATCTTTCTGAGCATACGTAAGGTGTTAAAACATGATGATGAGATGGCGTTGACTTGTCTGGTCATCGAGAGGGAGGAGTCTAGAATAAATCCCAGGTTGCGAGCATGGTCCGTTGGTATGGGTGTGCTGCCCAGGGCCGGTGGCCACCGTGAGTCGTCCCATGCAGAGGGGGATGATCCTAGGATGAGGACTTCCGTCCTTGTCTGAATTCGGTTTTAAGCGGCTGTTCTTCATCCACTCGGCTACGTCTTTCATCCCTTCGTGTAGGCTGGTTTTGGCGGTGTTTGGGTCTTTGGTGAGGGAGAGGATCAGCTGTGTGTCGTCAGCGTAGGAGATGGGTGTTGAGGTTGTGCTGGCGTGCGATGGATGCAAGGGGGCTCATGTAGACGTTGAAGAGGGTGGGGCTGAGCGATGATCCTTGTGGTACACCGCAGATGACTTCGGTGGCCTCTGATCTGAAAGGGGGGAGGCGGACTCTCTGGGTTCTTCCGGCTAGTAACGAGATGATCCAATCCAGTGCTTTTCCTTGTATCCCAACGTTGCTGAGGCGTTGTACAAGGGTGCTATGACAGACCGTGTCAAACGCTCCGGAGAGGTCCAGGAGGATGAGGGCAGCTGTTTCCCCGTTGTCGAGTAGTGTTCGGATGTCGTCTGTGGCTGCGATGAGGGCGGTTTCGGTGCTGTGTTTGGCTCGGAAGCCGGACTGTGAGGGGTCGAGGGAGTTGTTATTCAATTCAATTTTATTTATTATGTTTTGGCTCTCAAAGAGGGCCACATAAAATATACAATATAAAACAACAGGACAAATACAAGACAAAATCAAAACATTTGAGGGACAGGATTGAATCCAAAATAGACAAGCGGAAACTAATCTACAAAAGGTCGGACAGTCAAAACATCTCCAGGTACATATTAATAAATAGCTAAAAAACCTTTAAAAAAGTTAAAAATATGGAAACAGAACATTTCATTAGGAGGGCAATAAAGTGCATGAAGAAAGCCATTTAAAGTGACAATGCCAAGGAGGAGACAGATAACTTTTAACCATCGGGTGCGCAATTTACGGAGCATGGGGCAAATCAGTAAAACGTGCATACAGTCCTGGGTGCTCAATTTACATAAATTGCACAAAGCAGAGGAGCCATACCATTTGGATAACAGTAGATTTAGGGGAATTAAATCATAACGTAAAAGAAACCAAAATCTACGAATGCCATGCGGTAGGTTCCATATGACATAGGGTTGTGGCAACTTCAACACATAGTAATTAAGGAGAGGTTCTACATTCCTTTTCTCACAAACTAACTTTTTATCAGAGTGAAAACATAGATCCCACGAGGCTTCCTTTAAAACGAGTTTTAACTGTAAGGGAGAATACGAAAACAAAACGTTTTCATCTAACTTTAGAAGGGTTACAGCCCTTCTAAAGTTACTTACAAGTTTAGAAAACTCTTTAAAATTACCCAATAGTTCACTTCTGAGGAGAGCTCGCATAGTCCCTACTCCCGCTCTAGCCAAACAGGCCACCCATCTTATTATGGCACATAATCCCTGTACCCAGCTTCTCCTGAGTCCAAAGTCGAGCCTGCAGGCGGCCACAGAGCACGCAGTATTTAGGGAAGATAGAGATCTTAAGAGTTTCCCCTCAAGCTTATGGCAAAAATCCCAGTTTTTCACCTCTATGAGTTCGATACCATACAAAATTGTTGCGGGAATTTTTGATCTATAAACTTCCAACAGACTGGAAAAGTGCCTTTTTCCCGTTGCCTGGTATAGAGAGTTTAAACCATTGCCATGGGCAAGAGCTTTGCGTGAACAATGCTCTATATGGAGCCTCTCACTCAAGCTAGCCGTGATTATTTTTCCCAGAAATGTATAGGAATTTCCAACCTCCAATTTTTGGCCCCCAATAAACCAACCAAAATCTACAGAACGGCACTTCTTCTTCCCGGCTATGCACATCACTTTACTTTTGGTAATGTTGATCTTCATGCAATGGCCTGCAGCAAAAGCGTGAAGAGCATGTAGCCGATTTGCAAGACCTTTGGGGGTCAAGTCAAGAATAAGGACATCATCGGCATACATCAGGCAGGATATTGGGGTCCCCCCCACCACCGGGGCAATACCCTCACTGGCAGACAAGGCGGCGGGTAGGTCTGCCGTGTATAAGGAGAACAAAAGGGGAGCCAATAAACAGCCTTGTTTAAGGCCATTCAAAGATGGAATTTGTGAAGATAGCCCCCTTTCGCCCCCCAACAAGACCCTACACCAGGTCTCTGTATGGAGAGACCGAACCAGCTCCAACAGAAGGGTTGGGGCACCAAGCGCCGCCAATTTTCTCCACAGCGTTCCACGATCTACTTTGTCGAACGCTGTGGAGAAATCAATAAAGGCGGCATACACTACCCCTCCTCTCACCTGGACATATTTATCTGTAACCACATGGAGAGCGGTGAGATTGTCTAGCGTACCGTGGTCCCTACGAAAGCCGGTCTGTTCAAACGGCAAGATGTTGCCCTCCTCGACCCAATCGGAGAGGGAATTAAGAAGACATTTCGCAAAGACCTTTCCGATGGAGTCGAGGAGAGCAATCAAGCGGTAATTGCTGGGGCTATCCCTTGTACCCTTCTTGAAAATGGGGACCAAGATACTTCCCCTCCAGGATGCAGGTACCGTTTTGGACAAAAAACAGGCTCTATACAGAGGATACAGGATTTTACTCCACCTTAAAGGGTCTTGTTTAAGGACCGTCATGGGGAGTTCATCCGGGCCCATTGCCCCAGAGGGACGCATGTTTTTTATAGCCATCTCAATTTCTTTTTCTGTGGGGTAATTAACAAGACCTTCAGGTGCAGCATTTATGGGAATATCATCACCTGAAATCCCGTTCCCTGCATAGAGATCCCGGATGTAAGAAATCCATACCTCTTCCGCTATAGGGATGGGGGAGGGACTTAATCTCGTACCACACCCCTTCCCAATTATTGCCCAAAAATCTCTGATTCTACCATGAACAACAGATTCCCTCAGATTGATCCAAACATTGTCCTCCCTTTCCTTTTTAATTTTTAGCTTAAGTCTGCATCTCTTTCTTCTTAACCTTGAAATTTCTTTTCCACGTTCCAAGACTCTATCTAAATATTGTTCACGGACTAGTTTATTTATTTCCCTATTCAGGGTACGCAGTATACTAGGGACCACTACCCCTTTTCTAGGGCGTACGTTTTTTTTGGCATAAAGTATAATATTTCGCATGAATTCTTCAAAATAAACTAATTTGTTCCCACGCCACTCATTTATTACCATTAGGGTATCAGACAAAAAGTCCTGTACCCCATTAACAGCGGAAGGATTCCAGAAGCACCTTCCCGAGGAAGCGTGGAAGGCAGCATCGCTGCCATTAAGAGACCAAGACGCAGTGGTCATGGGATTTAAAGAAATAGTTATGAACAATATGCTATGGTCACTAAGGGATGTGGGTATGATCTTAAGGTCCTGAATATACGGAACAAACTGTAATCTGCAATTGCATAGTCCAAGATAGAAGACCCAAAAGGAGATTTGTGAGTAAATTTAGCAGGCACGTCAGACGGAAATCTCCCGTTTAGAATGAGACCGTCAACGGCCGCTAATTCTTTTAGCAAAATCTTCCCTCTTTTGTTTGTCACTAGCTTATCAGGGAAGAGTGTTTGGGGGACAAAATGCGCCTCTTCTTTAGCTTTATTCCTGAAAAGTTTCAGACTAACATTGGAGATTTTGCAATTCAAGTCTCCTACAAGCAAAATTTCTGGAGGGGATGGGACATTTTTAATCTGATCAATATATCGGAAAACCTGCTGCAGACTAACGCTAAAACACTCTTCTGGGGGTATATACACATTAAGAATTACAATAGGTGACTTTATACCATTATGGAACAGATTTTCAATGGTTATAGCGTGGAAAAGTTTACTTGGGTCGATATAGTGGGAAAATCTCCATTGCAATTTATTTGAAAGTAAGCAAGCGATCCCCCCCCCCCCCCTGGCATGACCTTTCTTGGAAGGAGCGGCAGGCACTTCCAGGACATAAAAATCCTTTGATGGCGCTAACATATTAATGCACCAAGTTTCCTGAATACACATCACATTGGCACCCAGAGAAAATAAGAAAGCAAATTTCTCTGGGCTACTGTGGATCCCGGCCGCATTCCAGGAAATAATTTTTAGTGAGGTGTTAAAGATGATGAAACAATTTGGGATTATCCTTTGTTTTTGTAGATAGGGCACTATGCAGCCAGTTCCACTGGTTATTATCCTCTATAAAAGAGGAATTCTGAGTTAGCGGGAGTGGCTTCACGTGCGAGACTGAGCGTTTTCCCCTAGAGACCCAAATTTTCAGGTCTCTAAGAGGGGAGGCTACCCCGTTTTGCTCATCACCCCCAAACACCTTTCCAAACAAAGGATTTGTATTACCAGGGTTAGAAATAGGAAGGATGTCAATACCTGTACGTTGAAAATTCTCGGCTTGCTCTAATATCAGATTTACTATGATAGGAGAATAGAATTTAAACCTTATACTCAATACCCTGGCTCCACCCAACAGGGAGACTAACTCAATGTCCCTAGATTGAATATGGTAAAGACTTTCAATCTCGCTAAAGCGTTTAAGAAGCCAAGCTCTGTTTAACGGTAAGTCAACATCAAATAAAGGTAAAAAGTCTAACACAAGAACGTCCACAGGAGCCTTAGAGTTTTTTTGAGGCCGGGCAGGAAGGAAACGGTCTTCAGTCTCTAGAGCTACGGAGAAAGGAGGGGCCAAAGGGTTAAGGGCCCCAGATGGGTATAAGATTGGAGCTCCTGTCGCAGTCAGTGAAGAAGAGCATGGGAGAGAACCCTCCATTTGTGGCATAACTTCCAGAGGCGTTGGTGGACACCGATCACTTTCCACCTTTAAAGATGTCGAAGTGGATAAGTTCAATTCAATATCCGCCTTTAAGGAGGTGGAGGAGGGATCCACATCAATTTCATCGTTCTCCCTTGCAGCTGAAGTATTTTGGAAGATTATCCGACGCTGCCTTTTCTTCCTGTATTTTCGAATTGGTTTCCTTTTATTCCCTTTATTGTTTTTATGTTTACCATTTTTTACCTTTACCTCCTGTTTATCGTCCAGGGGATCTTTTTTATTTTCGGACATGAAAATAGGGAATAAATCTTGGACCACTTTGGGACCGGGTGTGGATTTGTTTTCTTCCTCGATCTCTAGAACTGAGTTCTTAATGCAATTGGGGACTGCAGTTAAAGGCATAGCGACGATGTGTGATTCCAAAACTGCTGTTGCAGCCTTCATATCAGACTCCGCTATAGGTTCACTTATTTGCCCCTTCGGCAAGCTGTGTTCAGTCCTAGAGGGGGAAACACTCCTCATATCTGGCGACTTCTGTAACAGTGTCTTCAGTATTTGGGTAACTGAATCCAAGATACAGTCCGAGCTGCCTAGGGAGTTGTTAGATTCGAGGAAGGCGGCGAGCTGACCGTTGACGGTCTTCTCTATGACTTTGGCAGGAAAAGGGAGGAGCGAGATGGGGCGGTAGTTCTTAAGTTCGGTGGGATCTGCTGTAAGTTTCTTCAGCAGGGCATTGAGTTCGGCATGTTTCCAGCTTTCCGGGAAGGTGGCGGTGTTGAGGGAGCAGTTGATGATATCCCTGAGATGGGGTGCGATGATGGAGTTGGCCTTGTTAAAGATGTGGTGGGGGCATGGGTCGGTTGGTGATCCGTAGTGAATGGAGTTCATCAAGCGGATGGTGTCTTTGGTGCTGATTGGGTTCCAGGCGCAAAGGGTGGTGGTGGGGGGCTTCAGTTCGGTGGTAAGGGGGGTGGACTGGTCGCCGAAACTATTTTGCATGTCAGCGATTTTGCTGTGGAAGAACGAGGCTAGAGAGTCGCAGAGGTCTTGAGAGGGAGTGATGTCGTTGGTGCCGGCGCTGGGGTTGGTAAGCTCTTTGACGATGCTGAAGAGTTCCTTGCTGTTGTGGGCGTTGTTGTCGAGTCGATCCTTGAATGCTGATTTCTTGGTGGATGGGATTAGCTGGTGGTGTTTGCGGGTGGCGTCCTTGAGGGCGGTCATGTTGTTTGTGGTTGGGTTTTTTCGCCAGGCTTTCTCGAGGGTGCAGCAGTTCTTTTTGGAGTTCTTGAGGTCGTCATTGAACCAGGAGGCTTTTTTGCTACCTGGCTTGTTGTGATGGTTTTTCAAGGGTGCTAGTTCGTCAGCGCAGGGGGTGATCCATTGTGCGAGATTGATGGCTGCTTGATTTGGGTCCGATGATTTTGCGGGAGGGTTTTGGTTTAGCGATGTGGTGAGCTGGTCGGTGGTAATTTTGTTCCAGTTTCTGCGGGGGACTTGTTGTGGGTGGTGGTGGGTCGTGGTCTTTCTGAAGTTGAAGTGGACACAGCTGTGGTCCGTCCAGTGGAATTAAGTAGGGCCAATATACTCTGTCGAACGCTTTTTCTGCAGAGTGGAGCCTGCGTTCAATGTCAAAGCACTGGGCTTTATCAATTATGTGGAGTTGTCGCTTTGTGTTGTTGTCGCATTGGTGATTGGGCACAAATCCCATCTGCTCTGCATCGATCAGGCCTGGAAGCAAGGGGTATAGTCATGATGCTAGAATCCCGGTGAACAATTTTAGATTGAGGTTTAATAGGGAAATTGGTCTGTAAGAAGCACACTGGTGCTTGTCCTTACCGGACTTGGGTATTATGAGTGCTGAAGCTACCTTCATAGTTGGTAGGAGTGTTAAGTAAGTTCCAACAGCTTTGTAGACTCTAGTGAGGAGAGAGGCCAGAATGGGATAAAAAGGTCTTGTAAAAAAGGAAGTGTACCAGTCGGGCCTCGTTTTTTAAGCAATTTCGGCTTTGAGATGGCAGATATCATCTCCTCTATTTGGATCGGGACTCAAATTACTCAGCCTGGTCTTGCGTTAATCCAGTGGTGGCAGCATCTTGGAGGGAGGGTGCCGGAGCATCTGGTGAGAGGTCTTGCGCCTCGTAGAGCCTCGTGTAATATTGGCGAAACATTTCAGCAATCTGCTGGTCTAAAGTTTGTTCCTCCCCTGTCAAAGCAACCACTGATGTGACCCCGATACCTGTCTCTGTACTCTCAACATATTAGCCAGCATCCTCCCGCATCTGTTGTCCCCAGTGTAAAAGGCGTGGCATACTCTAAGCGCTGAATACACAACCCTGTCCAAATCCAAGGTGGACAGTTGAGCTGGTGCGGCCTTAAGCTGTCGCCAGATCCAGGGGGCGTCAGTCCATTGGTGTATACACTCTGGCTCCGTACCTGTCTTGTCAGAAGTCTCCTCTTGTCTCGACAAATTTTGTTATCGGAAGAGACGATTGCAATAAATTCCCCTCTAATGAACACTTTTAGGGTGTCCCAATGAAGGTTGTTGGAGGTCTTGGGAGTATCATTTGTCAATAGGAAGTCTTGTATTGCCTGTGAGATCTGTTGGACCACCTCAGGGTGTTGGAATAATGTGTCTGAGGCACCAAGATCGTGGGAGAGGGCTGGAGGCAGGGAGGAAGAGGTCCAGTGTCACTACAGAGTGGTCCGACAGTGTGCTGGTCGGTATGTCAGCATGTTGGGTTTGGGATAGGGTGCTGTGGGTGCCCAGAAAGTGCTCAATTCTCGCGTGTGTCTTATGGGAGTGGGAGTAAAAGCTGCATACTCCGGTCATGGGGTGCAAAGTTCTCAAGATATCTATTAACCCCATCTCATTTTGCATTTGTAACCCCTCCCCAGAGAGAGCCCCATATTGCCCCTGTCGTTGAGCCGATCTGTCGATAGCGTTATCAAGGCCCAAAGTTTAAGTTGCCCCCCTCCCCAACAGCAGCATCTGGTCAGTTAATGTGGTAAGCTTCACTGGAAGCTTTCTTGACCCCCTTTTGGAATATAAACCGAGCCTACTGTAAGAGTGTGGATGCCCAGAATGGAGGAGTAGGCCAGTAGCCTGCCCTTTATTTCTGCTTGTTTCCAATCTTTCCAGGGAAGGTGGAAGAGACAAGGATGGCAACCCCTGCAAATTTGGAAGATTGGGAGGAAAGGAGCTGATGGGGGAATGTCTTAGAAAGAATCCAATGGGTGTCCCCAAGAAGGAGATGGGTTTCCTGGAGAAGGCAGATTTGAGTTCCAGAGTGCTTGAGGAAGGAAAGGATGGCACAACTTTTTACTGGTTTGTTGAGCTCTTTCAGATTTGGTGTAATGATTTTAAGGTCTGGGTCTTTACAAGGGTCACTAAGTAGATCTATTGGAGCTCGCTGTTTGAGGGAGGAAGAAGTGCAGTGACTAAGGACCAGGGGTAGTCTGCATAGAGCCGGTGACCTAGCGGTGGGGCGGTAGAAGAATCCAACCCAATATAATGCCACAAACAGATAACATTGTACCAAAAACATCATTAATATCCTGGGTGGTGATACCCATGAAAGAGGGGTAGAAGAGGTCAGCAAAATCCTGTCCCATCCCCATCCCACCTTAGCCTGCTGCCACTGTAAAGGATAGTTAGTAGAGGACCAGAGGAAGCCATGATCTGCTTGGAACTAGGAACAAGATAGAGTATCAGGAATTGAGTCACGCTGGGCAGCGGTGTCATTACCAAGGGAGGCCAGCACTGCCTGACGTCTCTGACTATTGTCTCTGGGTCTGGGTGTAGCTGGTCCACAGCGCAACCCACCGTCTTCCATTTGCGGACCCCTGGATCTCTGCCCGTGCCCGCCGATGAAGGGGAGTTCTCTGAGGGATCATCTGTAATGTTCAACAGTTGGCGGGCCTCCTTCAGTGAGCAGATCTGGTTGATCCTTCCGTCTAAGCGAAAGATAAATCGAAAAGTGTGTCCCCAAGAGTAAGGGACTTTGATGGAGCCTTGGTGAGACGTAATCGGTAGAAATGCTCTCCTTTTTTTAAGCATAGAGGCAGCATGGTTTTGAAAGAGTCAGTTGATGTCCCTGAAACTGGACTGGATGATTGTCTCTAGCCATTTTGAGGATACACTCTTTTAACTGGAAGTCATGAACGCTTTTAAGGATGTCCGCAGGGGGTGCAGAGGCAGGCTTCTTCATGCCTAAACGATGTGTGCTGTCTAATTTGATTTCCATCTCAGGAGGAGCCTCCAGAATCATTCTAAAGAGATCTCCCACAAATGAGTCAAGTCAAGTCAAGTCAAGTCAAAGGATTTATATAGCGCACTACATACCCGGAGGGTTTCAAGGCGCTTAGGAAGGGGAGGAGAATTACTTGTCAAATATCCACGTTTTAAGTTGCTTTCTGAATGCTAGGTGGTTCTGGGTAAGGCGAAGGTAAGCGGGGAGAGAGTTCCATGTTTTAGCAGCCAGGTATGAAAAGGATCTGCCTCCCATGGTGGTCTTGTTGATGCGAGGTACAGTGGCGAGGGCTTGTCTGGAAGAACGTAGTTGGCGGGAGGGGGTGTAGAAGGACAGTCGTGAGTTGAGGCATTCTGGACCGATGTCGTAGAGTGATTTGTGTGCGTGGGTAAGCAGTCGGAAAGTGATCCTCTTATTGACGGGTAGCCAGTGGAGGTCTTTAAGGTGACCAGAGATGTGATCGTTGCGTGGGATGTCTAATATGAGTCTGGCTGAGGCGTTTTGGATTCGTTGGAGTTTCTTCTGGAGTTTTGCGGTAGTACCTGCGTAGAGGGTGTTTCCATAGTCCAGTCGGCTCGTGACCAGAGCGTGGGTGACTATTTTCCTTGTTTCGGAGGGGATCCAGCGAAATGTTTTTCTGAGCATGCGAAGAATGTTGAAGCAGGAAGAGGATACGGCGCTGACTTGTCTGTTCATTGAGAGTGAAGAATCCAGGATGACGCCTAGGTTCCGTGCGTGGTCAGTCGGGATGGGTGCTTTTCCGAGGGCTTCCGGCCACCAGGAGTCGTCCCATGCAGAGGGGGATGTACCTAAGATGAGGACTTCTGTTTTGTCTGAATTCAGTTTCAGGCGGCTTTGTTTCATCCATTCGGCAACTTCTTTCATTCCTTCGTGTAGGTTGGTTTTGGCGGTGCTGGGGTCATTGGTGAGGGAAAGGATCAGTTGAGTGTCATCCGCGTACGAGATGATGTTGAGGTTGTGTTGGCGTGCGATGGCCGCGAGGGGGCTCATGTATACGTTGAAGAGGGTGGGACTGAGTGAGGATCCTTATGGTACGCCGCAGATGACTTCAGAGGCCTCGGACTTGAATGGTGGAAGGCGGACTCTCCATTCAAGTGCTTTTCCTTGGATTCCGATGTTATTGAGGCGTTGTAAGAGGGTGCTGTGGCAGACTGTGTCGAATGCTGCAGAGAGGTCGAGGAGGATGAGGGCGACTGTGTCTCCATTGTCCAGTAGAGTTCGAATGTCGTCTGTTGCTGCGATGAGGGCGGTCTCAGTGCTGTGTTTTGCTCGAAAGCCAGATTGTGAGGGGTCGAGGGATTTGTTGGCTTCGAGGAAGGCGGCGAGCTGGTTGTTGACAGCTTTCTCGATGACTTTGGCCGGGAATGGAAGAAGCGAGATGGGGCCGTAATTTTTGAGTTCGGTGGGGTCCGCTGTGGGTTTTTTCAGAAGGGCGGTGAGTTCAGCGTGTTTCCAGTCTTCCGGGAAGGTGGCGGAGTTGAAGGAGCAGTTGATGACGTCTCGGAGGTGCGGTGCTATGACGGAGTCTGCTTTGTTGAAGATGTGGTGAGGACATGGGTCTGTGGGGGATCCTGAGTGGATGGAGTCCATCAGGCGGATGGTGTCCTCAGTGGAGATTGGGTTCCAGTCGTTAAGGGTGTTCACGGGGGAAAGATGATCAGCAGATGGTAGGGTGGGTTGGTTTCCGGGTTGGTTGTCAAAGCTGTTGTGGATGTCTGCAATCTTGTTGTGGAAAAATGAGGCTAGGGAGTCGCAGAGGGTTTGAGAGGGGGTGATGTCGTTGGAGTTGGCCGAGGGATTGGAAAATTCCTTGACGATGTTGAAAAGTTCCTTGCTGTTGTGAGCGTTGTTGTCGAGTCGATCCTTGAATGCTGTTTTCTTGGCTGTGTTGACCCTCTGCTCCATTGGGGATCCCCCGGATGCGTATGTTATTTCATCGCAAGCGATTCTTCAGGTCTTTGGCATGTGCTTGGAGGTCTTGGTGCTAGTCTCTGAAGCGGATCACCTCTTGCTGGAGTTGTTCAATCTCTTTGTCTCTATTTGTGCTGTGGCCTCCAGTGTGTCTATCCTGTCTCCCAATGCATCAACATCTTTTCTCACCTCCCTGAGTTCTTGAGGGAGTTCCATTGTGGTTTGTAGGTCATCCATTAGGGAAGCGAAAAGCATTTCTATGAAGGAGCGGGTGAGTGGGGCTTCAGCATCAATAGTATCTGTAGCTACTTGTGTTTCTAGAGGCAGTGCAGAAGTCTCAGCACTGGAGCTGGGTGTCTTGAGGAGCAAGCCCTTGATGAGCGGTCTTTTTTCCCCTTGCTGGTTGCCATAAGGGAAAAGTGGTAAGTGTGCACTCCACGAGGAGCACTGATACCCCGTCCAACAAGTGGTCCCCCTGTTACTCTGGTGGGAGGGAGCCCGTACCTCAGTAGGTCTCTACCGGACTGAGGGCTGCTGTCTAGTTCCATACCCGTCCCTCTTGGGGAACAGCCGCCATAGGTGTGAAAGTCTCTTATCAAAAGGCAGGGAGGCAGCTGTGGGGTAGGGCTTCACTTAGCTGTCAATAGGCCTGTAGTTTTCTGCTCAGAGGAGCCCCCAACCAGGTGGGCACCACCAAGAGCATAAGAAGAGGGCTCAGTCAGCCAGGGAGGTTTGCTTCCAGAACGTGGCCACTCCGGGGTCCAAGCAGCCAAAGTCATGGTTGCAGCATTGCAGGGAGGGGGGTTGGCTACCATCCTGCCTGTTCGCCTATTCAGGTCACCTCACGGTTCCCCCTCTATCACTCATGTCTCCTAGGTCCAGTTGGAAAGTCACCTATGGGGGGCTCACAAAGTGATGGCCAGGTTGTGCAGCGGGCCTGGCATCATGTCCGCAGGGAGCGGATGGAAAAATCACTGGTCTAAGCATCTGGGTCTCCCGCCTCTCTGGTGCCCCAACTTCTGGGCCCTAGACATAACTTCAGGCTGTCTCGGGCCACTGCTGTGTAGATGGTGCATATCAGGCTCAGCATGGGAGGGGGCTGCCTTGGCAGGGCACCCCCCAGATCATCAGCAGTTCAAACTCTCTGCCACAAGTAAGGGGGTCGCAGCTCATCAATCTCCCAGTGCAGGGGTGTAGGCCTGGCCGTGGCAGGGTTTGCGATCTCACCTCCTGTGTGGCAGGCCCTGCAGCCTGATTAGGTCCGGTCCTTCCACCTCTCGGGGACTGCCTCTGGTCCACACCTCAATCTTCCAGCACTGATGGCGGCTCCGGCTCCCAGACCACTCTCGGCCTCGGGCCTACTCAGCTCCTGCGGTCGGACAAGCTGTGCACCTCTCTGGTCCCCGATGCTACAGCCAGTCAAGCGGCTGACCTTAGTTTCAGGAGGGGGAGGGCCATCCAGCGGGGCACCCCTCAGTCCTCCAGCCAGCCGGCCACCAGTGATTGGGGCTGCGATGCACCAGTCGCTCTTTCTCAAACACTATGTATACTATGTTGTCTTCAGTTCATTCACCAAGTCGTACACAAACTACCGGTACCTCTTATTCTTACTTTCTATCTAATTTATACACTTCTCACCCCTATCTATTCACCATACCACATATTTACAATACAAAAATACACTACACACCCACAATTCCAAAAATACCTATTCCAATTCAAAGCACAACATTCTACTTCAAACAACATACATCCAGTCTACATCAAAAAACGAAACATAAATAAGAAACATAATAATTTACAATGCCAAAAACTCAAACTTTCACAAATGTGAGACCGACTGCATTGAAAATGCTGGTCTCTTTTTCCTTGCTTCCCATGTGACTTGGATTCACTTCAGGTACCTTAAAATATGCACCCCACATTTATCTTATTTGATCTACTTTTATTCTTTGATAGCGGTAACTCTCATCTTGTTCCCCGTTAGGTAGCAATTACCTTCCTTGTGCTCCCTTGTCCTGATGATGACCTCAAGTCATGAAGGTCGAAACTCTGTAGACTTGTATCAGCTTAATTGAGATTGCTAATTATGCCATGATTTTCCACTACATGTATTATAAAGTAAATGTTTATGCATAATATTATTTTCAAATATTCCCAAAAGAGGCTGTTTACATTTTTCATGTGTTTCATTCGCATCGTTCAAACACTTTTTCACGAGCACAACGTGTTCATCTTGCACCTAGTACACTAATAAATAATGATGGTTGATGCTGCTTCATAAACTATGTAAAGTATAAATCTATGCTGCTTTGTTAATGTAATTATGTTGAAAGAAAAAATTGGGACTAGGTGTTTTGCATAATTAATTTACTTTCCAAATTGTATTTCCTCATTGAATCCCATTGAGACATTGTTGTATGATACTGTACCCATCAAGGTCTCAACTGGGGTTACAGGTTTCTCCTGTGACTTTTATTACCGTGAGGAACACATGACATGACATGACATGAACAATGTAATGCGGTGGAGTGTGTCCGCTATGAAAGCTAGCCCTGGTTTTATGTGTGCTTGCGTGAAGTGCAATACATGAAGTGCTGTGCAGCATGCAGATGCTGAGTGGGTGGGCTGTCAGTGTGTGTGTGTGTTTGTAAACAGCACACTCTCGTTAAATACAGACCAGCTTCAGTGCTAAACAGGTGCTCGCAGACGGAGTGTATGTACTGAATGCATGTGTACATGTAATGTTACAATGTATTAAGGTGCTATTGCTGGGCAGTAAGTGTCCTGTGAATGTTCACTTAGTAAGTGTGCATTAAGTGGTACTTTATATTGAGGGCCCTGGGTTTCATTTTGGGAGGCGCAGGCCTGCCTGGAGAAGACACGAGGAGAGTGATTCCCCCAGACAGATTGTGCATTGCTGCATTCCTGTGAGTTGGGTGGGACACACACTGGAAGAAGGGAGCGACTCCCTTTACACTTCAAAAGATGCTCTTTGTTTCGGTGAGAGATCAGAAGGAAGGGGCCCGGACACATCTCAGGAAGAGAGTTGGAGCGGAGAAGGGAATCACAAAGAGGGCTCGGGGTCTAGGATTAACCTTTTGATGCACAGATCACTGTGGCTGACATCCAGGTGTGAACTCTGGCCACTCTCATGAGTGGTTTGTGGAACAATCAACTTTGCCTTCTGTGACAGCCATGTGTCATGAGGAGAGGTGTCCACTTTAAAAGAAGCAAAGCCCCAACATAAAACTTCAATAAATCAGACCCTAAATCACATTTGGTGTTTGGAAAAAGACTATAAGAAGGGGAGGTTTGAGTCCTCAGATATTGGTCTCCTGCCAAGCAGCCAGACGGGCTGTGTGAGAAGGGGAAGTTCTACAATACTTCTGCCTAGGTGCAAAGGCCTGCTGGACACCATGCTAGGTGAGGGGCCATCACCCAGGGACACCAAGATCACCTCCCCTGGAGCACCATCGTCTGCCTGCTTGCCGAGACCTGTGCCTTGTGTGAGGGTGAGGAGAGCATTGGAAGGAGCGAGGTCCAGTGGGGAGCCTTGTGCGTGCATTCCCTGGGTGAGGTGAGAGGGTGTGCACCAATGAGGCAGTGGCCCGTGTGCAATATCGCCTGTGCAACACCAGAATGCCAAGAGAGGGGTGCCTTGTTCTGAGCCGTATCGGAAGCACTGTGCACCAGGTCACTCTGCTGCAGAGACATCGTAGTCCAGTAGGTGTCACAGGTGAACTGATTTTGGGCCAGGAATGCCAGACTTGTAACTGCCGAAATCAGCGACTACTTATGCCTAGAGGGGTTGACGTAGTGAGGGCGATCGCATAAGGAGTGTCTGTTCCTGGATCATGAGTAACGTGGGGCTGCCTGTATCATTTTGGCCAAGGGATCAGGCGTGAGCAATACTGCTGTGATCAGTGGGTCTAGCCCACACGCTTAGCTCTAACCTGACGGATTCCCTGAAGATTATCAAGACACCGCCGAGGACATCATACCCTAAAATTGGAGCTACAGTTTGGAGCCGGAGGACCTTACCAGCTCCCCGTCCCCCCTCTGCTGGGGGGAAGAGCAGCTTAGCTTTGTGTCTGTAGAGCAGGAGAAGCTCCAATCACTGGAAAGAATTGGCAGTGCTGCTTCACAGAGAGACTGAGCCGCTAGGTGCTGCCGCGTACACCACGAGCAGCATGTTTTCACCCTACATAATCCGGACTCATGCAAGCAAGAGGAGAGGGCACTCGGTGCAACAATGAACATTGCCATACTGCTAGAGCGGGTAAAAGAGGAACTGGGCCTTTGTGGCCCCAGAGGACTTGCTGCTAACATTGCTACGGCACCATGGACGCTTTTGACTAATTCCTCAAGAGTCAAAGGGAAAACTGTTGAATGTGACCTAATAGTTTGCTTTACCTGGATGCAGTCACAAGTAAATGGGGAATAACCCCAAACACATTACAAGAATGCAGGTGGAATCGGGATCTGCCTGACATCCGACCTGAAAGGAGGTTGCGTCATTGCTTCCGACCCCCATATACCTTTGTATTTGTAGTGTTAGAAGTAAAATGCTTTTTTTTCAATAAAAGTGAGTATTGGACTGGAGATTGATTTATTGCTCACACTGTTTGCACTTTGAGTTATGAGTCGTGTTTACTGATCTGTTTCTACATCTCTGTCAATGGAGCCTTGACTGCTCTAGCACAGCAACCATTGCGAGTCAAGTGCAGAAAGTGTAAGTGGCCCAGTTGCTCAGGATCCATAGTAGGTAAAGCCCTGGTACATCAAAAGTAGAAGGCCTCAACAACCACGGTTGAGCCCAGTTACCCCTAAATGTCCTGTGACCCTCCGAAATGGTTCTGACAAAAGGCAAGTAAAAAGAAAAGACAGAATGAGGGAAGGAAAGAAGAAAAGGAACAGAGAAGGAAAGAAAGACAGAAAGAAAGAAAGAAAAAAGGTAGGAAGAGAAGGAAAGGAAGAAAGATGGCGAAAATGAAAAGAGAATGAGAAGGAAAATTAAAAAAAGACAGAAGGAAGCATTGAAAGAAGGGATGAAAGAAAGCAAGGGTGAAAAGGCAAGAGAAAGAAACATAGAAAGTGAAGAAAGAAGGAAAGAGAAAGAAATAGAAATAGAAAAAGAAAGAACAAGAGAAAAATGAAGGAAGGACAGAAATAAAAGAAAAAAGTTAAAAGAAAAGAAAAGTTAAAAGAGAGAAAGATCGAAGGAAAGAAGACGAAAGAAAGAAAGAAAAAAGAAAGAAAGAAAAAATAGAAAGATAAATAAAGTAAAAACAGATTAAATTAATACAGAACAGTTTCAAACTGACAAAATCTTGTGAAATGCCAGCCGCCAGAAAAGCAAAACATTCCAAAAGGAATTTACAACAGCATTGGCAAGAGATGGTGTCTGATTAAGATGGAATGTGCCCTGTGTTCACATCAGAAACTTCTGAACGCAAAGGCAAGACTAAAGTAATTATAAAGTAAAAACAAACACACTGGAACTGACGGAAACTAGCTTATGTGTGGATGTGCTCCTTGTGAGTGAACAAAATAAAATCACTCAAAGTGAAGTTAACCAGTGGCTTTAGTAGGCTAGACCTCTGCCCCATGCTACATGCTGTAGTGGGTGGAGGCTAAATGTAAATGACACAACACCAGACCAATGGATGAAAAGGGGTGCCTGAAAGCCCCTATATGTAAGTATATTATACACTTTTTAGTAAAATCACAAGGTCTTGGCTAACGCCAGGCCTAAAAATAGAATACATACAAACCTCACATCAATCAATCAGCGAATTGTAAGTGCACTTCTCACCCATGAGGGTCTCAAGGTGTTGGGGGCTGGAGGGGGTGTTAGGAGATCCGTTCAGCCGAAGAGCCAGGTCTTGAGAGTCTTCCTGAAGGTGTTCAGGGAGGGGGCGCGTCTGATGTCCGCCGGTAGCTCATTCCAGGTCTTGGCTGCAATGTGGGAGAATGCTCTTCTGCCAGCTCTGGCTCTGTGGATGTGCGGGGTTTCAGCCAGTGCGAGGTTGGAAGATCAAAGGTTTCTTTTGGGTGCGTGGAAATGTATTCTGTCATTGCGGTATTTGGGTCCCTTGTTGTGTAGGCATTTTTAGGCGTGGGTGAGGATTTTGAAAGTGACTCTCTTCTCCAAGGGGAGCCAATGGAGTCTCCGCAGGTGTTGGCTGATGTGTTTGTGTCTGGGATGCCTTGGACAAGTCTGGGAGTGTTCTGTATTGTTTGGAGTTTGCGGAGTAGGGACTTGTCGTAGAGAGCATTCCTATAGACTTGTCTGGGTGACTGTCTTCCTTGCCACGTCTTGCATTCCTTTATGGAAGTTGAGTTTAGCAGTGGTGGGGTCTCTGGTGAGGGAGTGGATGAGCTAGGTGTTGTCGGCGTAGAATACAATGTTGAGGCTGTGTTGCCTGATCATGGCTGCGAGGGGGGCCATGTAGATGTTGAAGAGGGTCGTGCTCAGAGATAACCCCTGTGGGACTCTGCAGGTGATATCCGTGGGGGAGGAGAGGAAGGGCTGTAGTCTAATCCTTTGGCTTCTACCGTGAGGAGCCATTGGATCCAGTCCAGGGCTGTTCCTTGTATGCCGGCGTCATGTAGTCTGGCCTGTTAGTGTGTGGTGAGGGCTGCAGACAGGTCGAGGAGGATGAGGGCTGTGTAGTGGTCTTGGTCCAGGAGGGAGTGGATATTGTCTGTTGCGGCTAGTAGGGCGGGCTCTGTTCTATAGTTGCTTCGGAATCCGGACTGGGACGGGTTGAGGAAGTCGTTCTCTTCTATGAATCGCGTCAGTTCCCTGTTGACTGTTTTCTCTGCCACTTTTACTGCGAAGGGGAGAAGCGAGATGGGCCGGTAACTCATAAGGTCGGTGGGGTCGGCCGTGGGCCTCTTGAGCAGATGCCTGACTTCTGCGCGCTTCCAGTCATCTCGGAAGGTGCCTGCTGTGAAGGTAGTGTTGATGGTGTATTGCAGTTCAGGTGCGATGGCATCTGTGGCTCTGTGGTAGATGTGCAGGGGCAGGGATCGGTGTGGGCCCCGGAGTGGATGCCTTGCATGGTCGAGGCGGTGCCTTCAGTTGTGATCTATGACCAGTTGGGGATGGTGAGCTGGCTGAAGTCTCGGGCAGGGGGGAGGCCTGCTGTGGCGTCTTGTGGGTGGTCGATAAAGTTATTGTAGAGTGTTCTGATCTTGAGGTAGAAGTGGGTTCCAAGCTTGTCACAGAGGTCTTTTGATGGGGTAATGTCTGTGGCTTTGCTGCATGGGTTGGTGTATTCCTGAATGACACTGAAGAGTTCCTTGGAGTTGGTGGAGTTGGCAAGGATTTTGTTGTGGGTAAAGTTCCTTTCTGTAGTTCTGATTTGGTGTGGTAGTCTGTCATGGCGTCCTTGTAGGTGGAGTAGTTATCGGTTGCCTTGGAGTTCCTCCAGTTCTTCTCAAGTCATCTGCAGTTGCAGCTGGCTTTTTGGAGATCAGTGGTAAACCAGGCGGCTTTCCTGGGGCGCCGTTTGCCAGGGTTGCATAGCGGGACAAGCTTGTCTGCACAGTTGGAGATCCAGGTGTTGAGGTCTCTGGCTGCTGTGCTTGTGTTAGATGCCCTGGGGTGGTTGTCTCGGCTGAAAGTGGGGTTCAGTTGTTTGCCGGTAACCTTAGTCCAGTTCCTTCATGGAGGGCGAGGGCCTGGTTTTGGTGCCTTGGGTCTGTCGACAGTGAAGTAGATGCAGTGGTGGTCATGATATTTTTAATGAATGACTGACATGTAAGGTGAAAACCTGCATGCATATTTTTACTCATTCATATATGTGTCAATAAATGTACACACGGGGATTTGCCCTTCTTGGTGCAGCCTGTTTGGACAAAGTGTAGAATGGCATAAGAACAGCGGAATATGTATGTAGTCTCTGGATATCGCACACACATCTGTAGTTACTGCATAGTATGATAAATAATTACAGATTCTCAGGGAAGCATTGCTACATGGTAGACAGTGAATTATTCTAATCACACACAGGAGTTGTGCAAGCTGCAGACATGTTGTGGAGATAATTCACTCTCATGCCATACACTGACCCTGAAGGACTTTCCATCCTTACACTATTCTTTCAAAGAATCCAGGTGAAGCCCCTCTCTCTTCTTTCAGCATCAGCTTGAAACGCCATAAGCAGTAATAAATCACAAACAGCTGAGGAGAGACCACGAAGAAATAAATTAGTAAACAATACACTTACAGCACCAGGATGTCTGCTAAATAAACACATACAAACAATTAAACGTGCAGACCTAATATTCGCAGAAGTGTATATACTTCATATGTTTACAATGGATTTGAAAATAGTTAATAGTCACCACTAACTATGCAAGACGAGGAGAGTAAAACGGTCTTTTATGTTTTATTCACTTTTTTTTAGTAGGTCTACCGCGTGAAAGCATATTCAGCTTTTTAGGTCCCGTCTTCCCAGCGCGCATGCGCTGATGAGGAGAGACCTTTAGTAATCAATTCTCTTTTTGGCCCAAAAACGTACACGCGTTGCATTGCTTTCAACGGCAACTTGTGCACGTTCGGCGAATCCCTTGTGGGAGCGAGCTTTGAAACTATCTAACAGTTGGTTCCTGCTCGCTCCCACATAGGAAACAGGCGCAGGCTCCCTCCTCTTGCCCCTCCCCGTGCTGCCTCCTCCTCTCCTCTTCAAACTTGTTTTTTTTTACTTTCAGCGCGAGGCACTCCGCAGAAGCCACAAGCCACTTTGCCAATCCTGACACCAGTGCAGTGTACTGCCATATGCCAGGGTGAGCGACAAGGGAACCGCACAGCAGTTCAAATCAGCATCCATGCCTGGGACCAGTTAGCGTGCCAGGCTGGTGCCTTCACTGTGGCCTCTAGCTGTCTGTGGTGGGTGCACCCTGCAGTGGACTCCGCCTGCACATCCCCATTGATACGTTCTCACTGGACTCCAGCTCATCTCTGTGGGGCCCCGTCTGGCATCATCTCTACTGTACCTTGATTGGAATGTCCCTCTGGAAACAAACTAACATAAACCCACCGGCTGTGCTGGTGCTCGGCTGCATTGCCCAGAGTGCGAGTGCCCAGGTTGGCATGCACCCACTTGGCATGAGAGGCATCTTTGCCAACAGCTGGTACATCATGGCAGGGGCACATTCCGCAGCTCCGGCCTTCCCCACCAGCTTCTAAGAGACACAAGGCCCCTCTGGCCTCGTCCAAGAGGGTGGAGAACCGCCGGGGAGACCTTGTGAGGGTTTCAGTATTGTGTAACGAGCAGAGAACGATGGAAGCGTTGAAGGATATCGCCGCCTGCCGTCCTAGCCAGCTCCAGTTCACACAGCCATTAATCAAGCACAGGCCCAGTAGGTGCCCAGGCCCAACGACACAGCCAAGCTCTACGGAAGACTGGGTAGGTGGGAGACGGGAGGGGGGGGGTGAGAAAACAGCAATGTTATAGTCAATACATGGACAATGTTCAAGCAGAATACTTACTCAGGAGCGTTCTTTAATTACTTGACAAAACAAGCACACTGTAAAAATGCACACAAGGAAAACAAGCATTGGCATAGCCAATAGGACTCGCCTTTGGGACTTTATAAGTGTTTAGGTATGCAGCACAATATCCTTGGTGCAACAACATCAACTGTTGCATGGCTAAACACTTATAAGGTCCCAAAGGCGAGACCTATTGGCTATGCCAATGCTTGTTATTGTAATCGCTGGTAGGTTCTGACCTCTAACCTTCAATGAACAGTTCCTGTTTGGGCACAAAAGTAACTAATGGGTGCAGTGTAAATACTGAATACAAGTGAAATTCTATGGTGTTAAAGTAAAATAATGTGAAGTTATAACCAGTAAAAATATTGACAACTAATTTTCCGAACGAAATAGAAAGTTTGTTTTTGAATAAATGTTCTGTGATCAGTCAATGGAAG